>NC_045030.1:108671791-108679974 GCF_008632895.1 Mastomys coucha | reverse complement strand
AAGAGATGCCCATGAACATACAAGAAGCCTACAGAACTCCAAATAGACTGGACAAGAAAAGAAATTCCCCCTGTCACATAATAATCAAAACACCAAATGTACTATACAAAGAAAGAATTTTAAAAGCAGTAAGGGAAAAAAGGCAAGTAACATATAAAGGCAGACCTATCAGAATTACAGCAGATTTCTCACCAGAGAATATGAAAGCTAGAAGATCTTGGGCAGATGTCATACAGACCCTACTAGAACACAAACGCCAGCCCAGGCTACTATATCCAGCAAAACTCTCAATTACCATAGATGGAGAAAACAAGATATTCCATGACAAAACAAAATTTACACAGTATCTTTCCACAAATACAGCCCTACAAAGGATAATGGATGGAAAACGTCAACATAAGGAGCAAAACTACACCCTAGAAGAAGCAAGAAGGTAAGCTTTCAACAAATCCACACAAACCTAATTCCACCTTTTACAACAAAAACAACAGGAAGTAACAATTACTTTTTCTTAATATATTAATTTGAAAATTAATATTACCAACATATCTTATTCGATTGAAATCCAATAATATGAGGAATTATAAATTTTAAAAAAATATGAAATAACTCAGACAAAAGAAAGAAGTGCAATGGAAGAATAAAGAATGTGGTAAAAACAACTCATACAAAATAAATTCAAGTGGCCATAGAACATAAAAAGATGTTCAATTTCACCTTACCAAGTCACAAAACAGAATCCTTTTAAACATATTAAATGCTGGTCATGGTAAGAAAAGTGGACATATTCCTATATTGGTAAGAGTATCCCAACCCCCCCACTCATCCTCTGTTTGTTTCAGTCTTTCAGTTTGGCTCATTTCCTTTCTTCTCCTTGGAATTCCTTTGTTTGACACACAAGATCTAACAATTTGTATGAACAACTGCTTGAGAGGAACAGATGTGAGGACTTAGATAAGTTCTTGAAATGGAAACAAAGCAAAAGCCATAATTTAAGGACAATTTCCTGTCATGTTACAGATAAAATTGAGCTGGCAAAATATAATAAGTTTACACATTTTGTGGGCAAAACTTAGCCTAAACTCACAAAACAATGGCTTCAGGTTTAATATTTAAATGATTGTTCATAAATTTTCATAAAGCAAAACCCTCACAACCAAAATACATTTCATCATTTTTAAAAAGTCTCTATCGAGGGCCTTAAACTGGAGAAATTAAGCCCTGAAAAGAACGTCATCTGAACTAGAAGATAATGCAGAAAGGACCAAGGGAATAATTAGATTTCCCCTTTAATCTGAAGCAGAAACTTATCTGCATTATGAGGAATACTAAACAGTATGTAATACAACAAGTAGAATATTTAATGAATGTATCTTAAAAACATCACCTTATTTCCACTCAGTCAATTTAACCCTGAAAATAAAGAGTCCTAAGGATATATTTAGTTTCCCTGAAATAATGAAAACACATAATTCTAGATTGATAATATTGCCATTATAACATGTGGGAATTGAATATAACTATTTGCTTGGGCAGTTGGATAATTCAGTATAAAATATAATTGCTAAACTTTTAAGTACATGAGAAAAGGAAATGTAATTTTTTTTTTAACAAAAGAAGCAAGCATGAACCAGCTTTAAAAAAAAAAACAAGCTAAAACAAACAAACAGGGAGATGGCTCACTGGGTAAAACTCATTTGCTGTGAAAGCCTGATGATCTGAGTTCAGTCCCCAGAAGAAGCAGAGGAAGGAGACAGCTCCTGACTCCGGAGTTGCCCTCTGATCTTCACATGTTCATTGTTGGATGTCTTACACACACACACACACACACACACACACACACACACACAAGGGGAGGGGGCAGCAGACAGAGCGAAAGAGAGAGACTCTTACACACAACTTATAATAAAAGTGTTACATATTGTTACTTTATAATTTCATATATAAAACCAACCAATCAAAAAAGAATGTTTTCTGAAAAATAAATAAATGGTGAGGTAACATATCCCACTGCTGTGTGCGTGTGCGTGTGCATGTGTGTGTGTGTGTGTGTGTGTGTGTGTACTCACACACATCTGTTAGGGGAGCAAAGTGTTGATTGCCATTTACAAGTTAATATCCCACCATTTTGAGGGAAGGAACTCAGGCCCTTACTGGTAATTGAACAATGAGTTTCAGGAATCTATCTCTCCCAACCCCTGCCATGAGTATTGGTTACAAGTGAGTACTAATGTACCTGGATATTACATGGGTACTGGGGAACTGAACTCAAGTCCCCATGGTTTTAAAAGAAGTCATTTTATATTAAATGACTCATGTTTGCTCTTCCCAAATTTATAGTGATTATTCCCTAATGGATATCATTTTCTCTTTTGCTGCACTCTACCTTTGATTAAAAACTCTGGAGTACTTGGGTATATGTGTATATATATATATATATGTATATATAGTATGTATGTATATATATGTATATGTGTATATGTGTATATGCATATATATAACATATATACATTAGTTTTTTCAATTAAATCTCTTCACTAACTCTTCCTAGATAAACCCTGCTTTTCATTTGTTCTCAACCTTGTGTCCTTTTTATCACTATCAAGGCAAATTTGTACTGCCTAAATATTGTTGTATATGTGTGGCCTTCCACCAGAGCATGGTCAACTTATCAAATAATACACAGTATTATAAATAGCATAGACTTCTAATTCCCCCAAAATTAAAAAAAAATGACTTACATTCTATATTAGTATTTATCTTTACATATTGCCCACTTTTTAAATCTTAACTTTACCTTCATCTCCCCTCTTGAGATTTTAATAATTTAGAAGAAAATTAAACAGTAAGTAGGGTTACACAGGACTTAATATAAAATGACTTGTTTTTAAGT
Source organism: Mastomys coucha (assembly GCF_008632895.1). Classification (NCBI taxonomy): domain Eukaryota; kingdom Metazoa; phylum Chordata; class Mammalia; order Rodentia; family Muridae; genus Mastomys; species Mastomys coucha. The sequence goes on along the minus strand of NC_045030.1, from coordinate 108,677,081 downwards.
CAGTAGTTGTAAGGCCAGAAACTAGAAAAGGAGACAAAAAAAAAACCAAAAAAACAAAACCCACATGTTACAAAGTTAGAAAATCTATTACTATGAATGTCTTTTAAAAGCAGCATTTAACAGCTTTAGCCTCTAGTTAAAATGGCATCAGGTTACTTGATTGAATATTTATTCTGAGAGAAGACATTGATTTCACACACACACAATCTATTCTACAGGCTACTGTTTTCTCAGTGGAAAGAGATTGTTTCTAATCAGGTCTCACTGGTATCTGAGGCTCTGAGAAACAGATCCTTCCTTGAAAATAAGCTCTACTTTCAAATATTCAAATAGAAAGCCAAGGACATTTGTCAATTGCTGTGTGCTTTCTTTTATAAGAGTAGTCTGCATAGGTGAGGCTTCTAAGGAACCAGAAGAAACCTGAACCATGAACATAGGAGGTCTGCCCTAACCAGAGATGCAGGAGACCTGCTCTAACCAAAGATACAGGATGCACCCCTAACCAGAGATAGCACTACTGCCTCCCGGGAAGCTGGCTCTAGCCCAGGTAATAGAGTTCTACCTGACTCCAAGGAGGCTGGCTCCAGTCAGAGACACCCAGGCCAGTTAACACCAAAGATAGCCAGATGGCAAGAGATAATCCCAAAAGCATAAAGGACAGAACCCAATAAAATTTGGCATCATCAGAACCCAATTCTCCAGTACAGCAAGTCCTGGATACCCAAACACTCCCAAAAAGCAAGATTCGGACCTAAAATCCCATTTCATGCAGATGATAGAGATCTTTAAGGAGAACAAAAATAACTCCCTTAAAGAAATACAGGAAGTGCTTGATACTAAAATTGGAATGATACAGAAAAGATTAGCATGGCCCCCGTGCAAAGATAACATGCAAATTCATGAAGTGCTCCATATTTTTAAAACACAAATGTCAGCCCAGGATATTATACCCAGCAAAACTCTCAATCGCCAAAGATGGAGAAACCAAGATATTCCAAGACAAAATCAAATTTAAACAATCTTTCTACTAATCAAGACCTACAGAGATCTCCAACACAAGAAGGGTAACTATACCCAAGAAAATACAAATAATTAAACAATTCACAACAAACCCAAAAGAGAACCATATACACATAATACCATCTCCAGCAACAAAAATAACAGGAACTCACAATCATCTGTCTTTAATATCTCTCAACATCAGTGGATTCAACTCCCTAATAAAAATAAATAGGCTAACAGACTAGATACATAAACAGGACCCAGCATTTTACTGCACACAAGAAACATACCTCAGTAACAAAGACAGTTACTACCTCAGAGTAAAAGGCTGGAAGAACATTTTCCAAGCAAATGGTCCTAAGAAACAAGCTTGAGTTGCCATTCTAATATACAATAAAAGAGCCTTTCAACCAAAAGTTATCAAATGAGATGGGGACGGTTACTTCATATTCATCAAAAGAAAAATCCACCAAGAGGAAGTTTCAATGCCCCCATGCAAGGGTACCCACCTTAGTAAAAGAAACTTTACTAGTGCTCAAAATACATATTGAACCTTACACAATAATGGTGAGAGACTTCAACACCCCACTCTCACCAAAGGACAGGTCATTGAAGCGGAAACTAAACAGAGACACAGTGAAACTAACAAGTTATGAACTAAATCGATTTAACAGATATCTACAGAGCATTTCACCCCAAAACAAGAGAATATACTTTTCTCTCATCACCTCATAGAACTCTCTCCAAAACTGACCATATATTGGACACAAAAGAAGCCTCAACAGATACAAGAACATTGAAATAATCCTTTGCATTCTATCAGATCCCCATGGACTAAGGCTAGACTTCTTTTTAAAAAAGATTTATTTATTTATTTACATATGAATACACAATGTAACTGTACAGATAGTTGTGAGCTTTTATCTGGTTGTTGGGAATTGACTTTATTAGGACCTCTGCTCACTCTGGTCAACTCTGCTTGCTCTGGTAGACTCCACTCGATCAGTTCCTGATCACTCCGGCCCAAAGATTTATTTATTGTAATATAAGTACACTGTAGCTGTCTTCAGACACACCAGAAGAGGGTGTCAGATCTTATTACTGGTGTTTGTGAGCCACCATGTGGTTGCTGGGATTTGAACTCAGGACCTTCAGAAGAGCAGTAGGTGCTCTTACCCATTGAGTCATCTCACCAGCCTCCAAGGCTAGACTTCAATAACAACAAAAACAACAGAAAGTCCACATATCCATGGAAACTGAACAACTCTCTGCTCAATGATAACTTGGTCAAGGAAGAAATGAAGATATAGAATTCAATAAAAATGAAGACACATCATACCCAAATTTATGGGTCACAATGAAAACAGTGTTAAGAGGAAAATTCATAGCACTAAGTGATTTCATAAAGAAGTTGGAGAGATCCCATACAAGCAACTTACCTGTACACCTGAAAGCTCTAGAAAAGAAAGAAGCAAACACACCCAAGAGGAGTAGAAGACAGGAAATAATCAAACTCAGGGCTGAAACCAACTATGTAGAAACAAAGAGAACTATACAAAGAATCACCAAAACCAAGAGCTGGTTCTTTGAGAAAACCAACAAGATAGATAAACCCTTAGCCAAACTAACTAATGGGCACAGAGACGGTATCCAAACTAACAAAAACAGAAATGAAAAGGAAGACATAACAACAGAAACTGAGAAAATTTTAAAAAAATCATCAGAACCCACTACAAAAGCCTATACTAACAAAACTGAAAAATATAGATGAAATGGATGATTTTCTAAATTGATACCACATACAAAAGTTAAATCAACATCAGGTAAACTATTTAAACAGTCCCATACCCCTAAGGAATTAGAAATAGCTATTTAAAACCTCTTAACCAATGTTAACAAAATTCAGATAAATTGAAATCATATATCTTTTCTCATCATAATGCAATAGTTTTTTTAAAAAAAAAACCCTCCTAACCAAAAAAATCAAAGGGCCAAATGTTTTTAGTGCAGAATTCTACCACACCTTCAAAGAAGAGTCAATAACAATACTCCTCAAATTATTCAACAAAATAGAAACAGAAGGGACAATACTTAATTCACTCTATAAAGCCATTGTTACTCTGATACATAAACCGCACAAAGACCTAACAAAAAAGAGAACTTCAGACAAATTTGCTTATGAATATTGATGCAAAAATAATTTGATTGAAAAAATATTCTTCAATGTAATTTTCAAAAACCAAATCCAGGAACAATGTAGCTAGTAGTTTTATGCTCTACCCGCCTTTACTTTGGGAGGTGACCATGCTACCAGCCCCCTCCCAGCTTCCCTTGAATCCACTGATAAAAGATACAGACACACAATTGTCTAAATTAAAGTTGCCTTCTGGCACAATTGCTGGGTGCTGCTTTTTCCCTACTAGAAGAGCAAGCCCTTATAAATCCCTTATCTGTCTCTCCCACCTGCTCTAAATTTCAGTGGCTAGCCCTACCTAGCTCTTGACAAACATCCCTGACCACCTGCCTGTAGTAATTGCCACAGGTCGTAGCTCCTCCCAAGACCTCACGTGGTTGCCTGGTTCTCCTCTCTCCACGTTGAAAGCAGCCTGATTTGTGATAGCCAGAGGCTGGAAATAAACCAGATGTCCCTCAACTGAAGAATGGCTATAGAAAATGTGGTTCCATTTACACAATGGAATACTACTCAGCTATTAAAAACAAGGACATCATGAATTTTGTAGGCAAATAGATAGAACTAGAAAATATCATCCTGAGTGAGGTAACCCAATCACAAAAGAACACACACAGCATGCACTCACTGAGAAGTGGATATTAGCCCAGAAGTTCGGAATACCCAAGATACAATTCACAGACCACGTGAAGCTCAAGAAGAAAAACCACAGTGTGGATACTTCAGTCCTTCTTAGAGGGGGAACAAAATACCCATGAGAGGACATATAGAGACAAAGTTTGGGGCAGAAACTGAAGGAAAGGCTATCCAGTGACTGTCCCACCTAGGGATCCATCCCATATACAGTTACCCAACCCAGACACTATTGTAGATGCCAACAAGTGCTTACTGACAGGAGCCTGATATAGCTGACTCCTGAGAGGCTCTGCCAGTGCCTGACTAATACAGAAGTGGATGTTCACAGCCATCCATTGGACTGAGCAATAAATCCCCAATGGAGAGGCAAGAGAAAGAATCCACAGAGCTGAAGGGGTTTGCAGCCCCTTAGGAGGAACCACAATATGAACCAACCAGTACCCCCAGAGCTCCCAGGGTCTAAACCACCAACTAAAAAGTACACATGGAGAGACCCATGGCTCTAGCCCCATATGTAGCAGAGGATGGCCTTGTGGGATATCGATGAGAGGAGAGGCCCTTGGTCTTGTACAGGCCTGATGCCCCAGTGTAGGGGAATATCAGGACAGGGAATGGATGTTTCTACATAGTTGGCTTCAGCCCTGAGTTTGATTATTTCCTGTCTTCTACTCCTCTTGGGTGTGTTTGCTTCTTTCTTTTCTAGAGCTTTCAGGTGTACAGGTAAGTTGCTTGCATGGGATCTCTCCAACTTCTTTATGAAATGGGAGTGGATGGGTTACTGAGCAGGGAGAGGGGGGATGGGATAAAGGGGCTTTTGGAGGGGATAAAATTTGCAATGTAAATAAAGAAAACCACTTATGCCCCTGTCATCTCTGCTGAGAAACCCCATCATGAGCAGCTTTCTGTAGCAGAGATCACCAATGTAAATAAAGAAAACATCTAATAAAAAATAAAGGGCTGTCGAGATGGCTTAGCGGGTAAGAGCACTGTGACTGCTCTTCAGAATGTCCTGAGTTTGGATTCCAGCAACCACCCGTAATGAGATCTGACGCCCTCTTCTGGTGCATCTGAAGACAGCTACAGTGAATTACTAGGGAGCTAGCAGGGTGGAGCAAGCGAGGGGGAGAGGGGTGGAGCAAGCGGGGCTGGAGTGAGCGGTGCCGGCAGAGGTCCTGAGTTCAATTCCCAGCAGCCACACACATGATAGCTCACGGCCATCTGTACAGCTACAGTGTACTCATACACATAAAGTAAATAAAATCTTTTAAAAAATAAAATAAAATAAAAATCTTAAAATATTTTCCCAGTGGGTCTTGGCACTGTGGCACACGCCTATAATCTCAGAAGTAGGGAGGCAGAGGCATGAAGATGGGTTATTTGAGGTGAACATGGTTAGTTATCTTTTGAGAGTAAAGCCAGTGTGAGCTACATAGTGAGATTCTGTTTCACAATGTTTCCACC
>NC_045030.1:108655555-108669356 GCF_008632895.1 Mastomys coucha | reverse complement strand
GGGTAGAAATGTAAAGCCAAATAATTGCCATGAAATACGTTGTTATATTAGGTATATAAATTCATTTTGGTCGATTAAGCACAGCAACTTAAAATAATTTGTGATTTTTGTTAAGATATATATGTGTACACACACACATATATATGATCACAGTTGCACTTATCCTGAATATTCTTCAGTTATGAAAATCTCCTTTTGCAGATCTAGTCATCTAACATATCTATCCACATAACTTAGGAGGGCCCTACTTTGACAATACTTTACAAAGGAGAGGAAATGAAGTCAGAATGAGTCTTCCATTTTTTTCTTTTAAATATTTATTTATTTATTTCATGTATGTGAGTACAATGTCGCTGACTTCAAACACACCAGAAGAGGGCATTTGATCCCCATTACAGATGGTTGTTAGTCATCATGTGGTTGCTGGGAATTGAACTCAGGACCTCTTGTAGAGCATTCAGTGCTCTTAACTGCTGACCCATCTCTCCAGTCACTGGGTCTTCCATTATTAAGATAAAGATATCCTCACTGAAAGGACATCTCCAAGTTTCTTGTTATATGGTCTGTGAACACAGTTTCTATGCTTCTGAATGAGCTGTTTAAATTATTGTGGTAAATATTAAATTTAAAAGGCTAGTAGTGGCTTAGATAAGATGTATATACAGCATTGAAAAATTTTGAAGTAAACTTCCAGATGTTTTTTTCTGATGAGGATGAGTTTAAAATTTTATCAAAGATTGGATGACATCAATTCTAATACTTTTCCAGATGGGATACTAAGAAAGTCAATTTTATTTGAGTTCTCTAAAGGAAAAAAAAATCATGCTTTTCAGATCCATTTTGTGATCATGTCTTATGGAATATACATTTCTATATCCAGCAGTGTTTCATTCTCAGTGTGGTTGACTTCAGTTAAAACAGAATAATTTGTCACTTGGCTCCTATTACTATTCAGCTATTAAGAACAAGGACATTTGGAGTTTTGTAGGCAAATGGATGGAACTAGAAAATATCATCCTGAGTGAGGTAACTCAGACCCAAAAGGACATGCATGGTAAGTTCTCACTGATAAGTGGATATTAGCCAGGAAGTACAGAATACCTAGATAAAACTCATAGACCCTATGAAGTGTAACAAGCAGAAAGCCCCAAGTGAGGATATTTCCCATTCCACTTAGAAGGGGGAAAATAATCATGAGAAGCAGAGGAAAGGAGGTACCTGGGTGAGAGAGAGGAGGGGTAGGGTAGGGGAAAGGGAGAATAGAATCAGGTAATAGGGAGGGGAACAGGAGAGAAGTCCAGAGGGGCAAGAGAATGAATGAGAATAAGCAGCCTCAGCGGGTAGGAGATGAGAGGTGGGGTGGGGGTGGGGCTCTAGAAAGTACCAGAGACCTGAGAGATGAGAAACTCTCAGAACTTAATGGAGGTGACCTTAGCCAAAATGCCCAACAATGGAGAGAGAGAACTCAGAGTCCACCTCCAGGGCCTCAAGTGGAGGGACAGAGATACTAACCCACAGTCAAAATTTCTGACCCAGAGTTGTTCCTGTCTAAAAGAACAGCAGGGATAAAAATGGAGAAGGACTGAAGGAAAGGTGGGTCCAATGACGGGCCCAACTTGGGATCTACCTCATTGGGGGTTGTGGGTGAGACACCAAGGCCTGACACCATTACTGATGCTATGATGTGCTCATAGGCTGGAGCCTGGCATGGCTGTCCTCTGAGAGGCCCTACTCAGAGAGCTGACTGAGATAGATGCAAATCCTTACATGCAACCATTGAACTGAAGTCAGGGACCACTATGGTTGAATTACAGGAAGGATTGAAAAAGCTGAAGGGGAGAGCAACCCGATAGGAAGACCAGCAATCTCAATCAACCCAGAACTTAGGAATTCCTAGAGACTAAGCTACCAAAACAAGAGCAAAGAGCATATACTGGCTTGTCTGAGACCCCTGGCACATAGATAGCAGAGGTCTGCCTGGTCTGACCTCAGTGGGAGAAGATGTGCTTAATACTTAAGAGATTTGAGGCCTTAGGGAAGGGGAAGGCCTAGTGGGGGAGGGAGCACCCTTTTGGAAGCAAGGGGGAGGAGAAATAAGATGAGGAACTGTGGGAGGGGGGACAAGAAGCAGGGCAAGGACTGGAACCACTGTGACATCTCTCCAGGCCCCATAAGTCTAAAGACAGACTAACCTCAATGACCCAAAATCGTTACACAGTTTACAGCAGTGCTTCAGTCAGTATCTTATTATTTTATTAGCTGTGCATTAATGTCTACAGGATAAGATAGAAAGTAAAACATTTCAAAATTAAGATTTAAAAGATCTTATATCTTATTCAAGAAAACATAGATAATATTTATACCAAAATGAACATAAAGTTTAATAGGAAAAGTTCAGTAATTTTTCAGGAAAACTGCCAAGAGATGAGATTTTCGGGCTTCTTCCCACAGAAATGAGCAGCTATCCTGTTGACACATGTGTTACTTGACTTGACTATAATAATTATCCCTGTGTGTGTGCATGTGTATACATGTGTACACTTTAAGTAGGTATGACTATTTTTAACATTTTAAATAGTGCCATATTTAAGTAAACTAGTAGATGGATTTAAGGAGAGTAGAAGACTTTAAAGCTGAATTAAGAAAATTCCAAGCTGGTTTCAAATAAAGGAGGGCACTGACTATAACTTGGAAATCTTCAGATGACATCTGGCCATTAGAAAGGGAATTTACAATTTTATTTGAAAAGCATTCCACCAGTAAATAACGGATGGAAACATGAGAATGTGTTCGAAGATTTTAGTGGTTAAAACCGTTGTTCACTGAAATTATCGGAGAGAGAGAGGCAGAAAAAGAACATAAAATCACCAAATTTTCTACTTTTAATACAGTTAAAAACTGATAAGAGGATTAAATTCAGAATCTTAGATAAACAAACAGAAATAAATATCTGAAGAGTCTCATGGGCAGAGGTGCTTCTTGAGTTTTGAACTGAAATCTAGCAAAATTTGTGTTTAACATATCTTGTAATTCATTAACATTTCTGTTGAGGTTCTATAATTGCTACTATCCGAGCTACAAATAAAATCTTCAGAACAAAAATGAAAAACAAAATAAAATCCTGCACCACCTCTGATAGAGGGCCACAGGAAATGCATTTAAACTCTCTGTGCTTGATTTTGCTGATCTGTATTATAAGAGTATTGAACTAGAACATCTCCAGTTAGTCTCTTCTAAGCTTTGATGTCTGAATGTTTAAAATGTAATTTATTTAATATTAAAATTAAAATTTACTGTTTTGTTTTTCCAATTTTTTTCTACCACTAGAAGCACACCTTCAAAAGGCATCTGTCAGGGGGTCAGCTCAGAACTTAGTGGTTTATTAGTCTTGAACCTGGAGAAAGAAAGTCTTAGATTCTCAGTTTTACAATGTTTCAAGATCCAGTCTCAGGAAAGGGCTACCAGTAATCTATGTCATTTCAAAACTGATTGCTCTGATTGATGCATTGGACTCATTCTGGGTTTAATGTTTATTTTACCATAAAAAAACCAACTAATATATTCAAAATATTATTATATTTATTTTTGTTATAGTAATATTTATTGTGTGCAAATAATATTAAGCACTTTTCAGAAGTTTTTTCACTTTTTAGCATATAGCAGGAATTCTTTTTTTTAACTCAATACTTTAAATATTTATTTTTATATGTCATTTATATTATACACTTCATTAATGGGTGTCAATCAATTTAGGCAGAGCTTTATTGACCCAAGTAGTTATTAAATATTTACTGAGTGAAAAATAATATCATATAAAGAATATTTGCCAGAGGAAATTTGCATTTGTCCCAGTAATATTTTTTCTTTTTTTATTATTTTCTTTATTTACATGTCATATGATACCTCCTTTCCCAGTTTCCCCTCCAAAAGAAAAGAAAAAATAAAATAAAATAAAAAAACAAAAACCCTGTTCCTTCCCCCCAACACTGCTCACCACCCCACTCTCTCCCACTTCCTGGTCCTGGCATTCCCCTACACTGGGGCATAGAACCTTCACAGGGCCAAGGGCCTCTCCTCCTATTGATGACCGACTAGACCATCCTCTTATAGCAGCAATTCTAATGATAACCAAATGTAACCAAAGCCAGAGGTACTTTAACATGAAAAAGATGATATTTATTACCATTTATTACCACTAGTACCTTTGTGATTCCCTTGAATGTAAAATAGTGCATTGAGAATATTTTTATTATTCATATATAATATATAATATATTTGAACTGAATGTGCAGAACATCTGAAGATCGTTTTTCCCTCTTAACTCCCTGCCATCCCTTCTCTCATATGCACATAATGTTAATATTTTATTTTAGATTCTCTGTGGCAAACATTTTTAATGTTGATATATTTAATCTGTAAATTTTACATCTTCCTATCCCATTTCCCACTGGTTACTGAATGGCCATGCTACAGTTACTCTAAATTGTGACAGTCATAGTAGGCACACTTAATAGCCAAGGGAAATTATCCTGTGGATAATTGCCAGGCAATCAGTATTCATAGCTTTTAATAATAAAAAAAAAGGAGAAACAAGCTAGTGTAATTTTAAAAATAAGTGATCCATTAAAAAGTCTCACATTGACCATTGCATAAAATAAAATTCAGACTGTGTAATAATTTATCAATTTTGGAAAAATAATTTGTAACTATGGTAAACTTTGCAGGAGAAACCTGGCATCGGATGTGATGAAAAATATCCAGAAAAGAAAAAGAAGTTTGAGTCAATTTCCAAGTCAAAGTTGGGCATGACCAGATATGGTGTTACCTACCTTTGATAGGAACACTTGGGGGCAGAGGAAGATGGATCTCTGTGAGTGCCAAACCAGCTCCATGTAAGTAGAGTTCCAGGTCAGCCAGGCTACATAGACCTTGCTTGTGGAACTTGGTGGTTTAATCTAAATTATATCATATGGGCTTTGATAGGCTGAAATGATTAGCAAATACTTTGATAAAGAAGTTATGCTAGGCTAGGACTGTACCATTTGGTATATTTGGTAGGTGACATTGTAAGTAATGGAGCTTCGGACACAGGTAAAAATGTCACAAAGGCCAAGAACTAAATGAAGTTGGCTGGTACAAAGGACACCCATCTTGTTTAGTACTTAAAAGAACTATGGCTGGGAGGTGGTGGCGCACGCCTTTAATCCCAGCACTTGGGAGGCAGAGGCAGGAGGATTTCTGAGTTCGAGACCAGCATGGTCTACAGAGTGAGTTCCAGGACAGCCAAGGCGACACAGAGAAACCCTGTCTTGAAAAACCCAAAAGGAAAAAAAAAAAAGAATTATGGAGGTGGGGTGAAGAGCTAGATAAATGTTTCACATTTAGGTAATCTAAAAATTGGAAATCACAATTTGGACAGGTTGGGCTCCAGGGAGGAAAGACTGAGCAAAGCAGGAAATCGCTGACTAACCCTAAGAGGGACCAGAGTTCACTCGGACAGCACATTTAAAGTTGCCTCCAACTTGAGATTCACCTCCCTGAGTTCATCTTCATCATTTGTTTCAATTTACAGGGACTGGGCAGTCTGTTTCCCTAACAAGTCCAAACTTTGCAGTGTTAGAGTTGTAACAATCTCCACAGGCATTCAGGGCCAGATACCAAAACCTCAGTTTGAAAAGGAGCCTTGCCACCCCACCCCCACAGCATTATTAACTATAAACTTCACAATTCAAATAATATATGCAACTTTGATTTGTAAATACATATGCATCTGTTTTCTCAATCCTACAGAGCTACAAAAATCCTTAAGGGCAGAAACTGTGTACTGCCACTTTGCATGCCACAGGGGGTTGCATTTTTATAAGCAAATCTACAAAAACAAAAATCTAACCCACAAAATAATGGTAAATAAGAATATGTTGAATGGATGCATTTCATCGCTAACGCGTTTTCATTCTCTTCATTTTTCTCTTATCCTTATGAGACAATTCTTATATTGAAACCAATTTTCTCTCAGAAAATCAAATTACTGAAAGATACCTAGGTTCTTCTAACAATGCTTTCACTTAAAGGTAACTAAAAGGCACTTCTGGGGCTGGTCAGATGACACATAACTGCAGGCCAAGGAAGCAAATGTAAATGCGACTTTCAGTTGTCTACTTGCATAAGAATGCAATGTGAAGTTACTGCAGGAGGTTCAGTAGGTCTTAGGGTAAGTGGTTTGTTTAACTCCCCAGGCTAAACGCTAGGGCAGATGGGAGGAAACTCGAAATGATGGCTCTGTCAGAGTGCGTTTTAGATTGAACAGATGGTTTGGTAATATGTAAATCACATAGGCAGTCATATTTGGTTTGTTTGTTTGTTTGTTTGTGTCTAGAATGACTTGAAACTCAGCTTCTCACTGTTACCAATCCTGGCTAGTACTCTTTGAAATGGACGGTCTGGTTTTTCTTTAAGTTAGAGGAACATTAAAAGAGTTGGGGGAGGGGACGCAGTGAAGCAGGGACTCACTAGGTATCTCTGGCTTGCTTGATGTATGTAGACCAGGTTAGTCTTGATCTCACAGTGATCTGCCTGCTTCTGCCTCCCAACTGCTGGGATTAAAGCCATACAGCACTAGGCCAGGGCCTAAATTTTTAAGTAACTGTTTAAAAGCTTAATTTTCCTTTTTGATTAGACTTTCAGCTTAGGGAATACAGACTGTTGTTGAAACACTTTTAAACACAATTAGCTCTTTCAACAACTGAAGCAAAACACATCTCAAAAAAGGCTGCAGGAACCCGGCATGCTTAGTTCCAGTAACAATTAGCAGCCCTCGGCGCTCTGTTTTAACCGGAATTATTTCTAAGCATCTTATTCTTCTTTTTTCTCCATATGTTTAGGTCTCAGACTGTGACACTAGAAGACAAATGGAAGATTCTCAGAACAGAAAGCTGCTACTTAAACACTGTCTGTGAATAGAATAGGTTCAGGGGGCACTTCCGTGGGCCAATAAAATAAAATAAAAATAAATAAGGAGACACCTCAAGTTTCAGTGATAAACGATAATAAATGCTTTTGTTTTGTTTTCTATGTAGTCCTAAATCTCATCTTTGAATTACGAATCCATTAAAGTCAATGTTTTTCCTCTGGGTAGACAGACCTCTGCTATTACTGACTTCCCGCGTGGCCCCATTTAATTCTTGCTCGACTCCCTCCAGGCGGAGTACTAGGTCTTTTAGAAGGTAGGCGGCCTGCAGGGGAGTCCTGCTCTTCCAGGTCCCAGATTTATTGCTCCTCTCCACCTGAGGGAGGCGCGCAGTTCTGGCACCCTTCTAAAGCCAGGACCACAGTTCAGCATTGGCGGGAAGTTCTCACGACCAGAAACGTTCCCACTCTTTTTCAGATCTCTAAACGGGTGATCCTGTCACTCCAACCTCGCCCTTTTGCTAACTGGGAAAGACTGGAGCTTCTGGCTCAATCCAGTCTCAAAAGGGCCCGCCACCCTGCGCGAAGAAGGAAGCGGGGTGGAGATCGTGGGGGGGGGGGCACAACTGTTTGAGCTTTCGCTTGTCGTTCGAACTTAAAAAAGGGTGAAAAGGCAAGAGAACTGGATTTCCTGCTGGTCACGTTGGAGCACTAGGCGTCTGCTAAGTGCGTGGACTCCGGCACCCTAGAGGCAGTCAAAGCCGGCAGCGTACGAGGGCTTCGGGCAAGTTCGCGGGCCACGCCTTCCGAACCGGCCACCTCCCCTCATTGGCCTGACAGCCTGTCACTCCAACCTGGCTCCCACTTCGGGTAACCATTCACGTAGTTTGGTTGCGTCTTGGCGTGTTTAATGTTGCCAATAACGAGAGATTTTTTTTAGGGGGAGGGGGGACGCGAGTACATATCGTGCTGCAATTAGTTCATTGAAAACTCAGTCGCTCGCGGAGCGGTCAGGCAGAGACTCCTCTCGGCTTCTTTCCCTCCTGCCTAAGGATCTCCTACGGAGAGCTGCAACAATGCCCAAAAGAAAGGTAAGTGAAATGGGAAGATAGACGGGATATTAGCTGCCGAAATACATATTTCCTACCGCAGAGATTTGTATCTTTTTGAAAGATCATTTTGGCTTCTAGTTTGATTTTATGATGTTCTGAATGGAACGCGAGGGAAAGGTAGCGATCCGTCTTGTGTTCGGTTTCGGAAGGTCTCGTATGCAACTGGTAGTTCACTTTTGGCTTGTTTTGTTTAAGGGAGAGAATCGTTTGAGAGGTGTCTCCATGCTGAATTACAAACAGCCATAGCGCTGTGCTGTCGCTTCCTACCCCACCCCCCTTCCTCCGCTTACCCTATTGGAGAACTCTTCTCCCAACCACACTTCCAGAGCCAGCTTCCTCCTCTACCTCCCGTTTTTCTCGGGGAACCGTCCCGTTTGGAGGAACGAAAGCCCTGGCTTTCTCTTGTTTTTGCCTTTGTTCTTTCCGTTTTCTTTTTTCCTTTTTCCCCCCTCTTCCCTCCTCCACTTCTTGTCATGCCAGATGGCTATGCAATGGTAATCCTGTGCCATTAGGCGGCGCAGACTTCAAACTGTCCTAGAGAAGGGAGAGATTCACCGCTGTAATTAGAAACTTTAGATCTGAGAGATTTGGCACTCTCGGAACTCTCTAGTTAAAGGTGGAAAGGTGATTAGGGAGTCACGTCCGAGAAACTACTGCCAGCGTTGGATGGTGGGGTGGCGTGAGATTAGGTCACTTTAGACATGGGGAGTTGATCCGAGCTACCAAGGGCTACAGGTCTTCTGTAACCCTTCACTTCAAAATTCCTGTCTCCGCGCAGATATAAGTTGAAGCTCAGTGTTTGTGTGTTCCTCCACCACCCCTCCCCGCCCCGAGTATCTTACAACTAAAATGGAATGCTGTTTCATTGCTTGGTGAAATCATAAAATGAAATATTGTGTTAATGTAAGAGCCTTACGATTGTTTTTATATTCTTGTGAATCCGTCCGCCTTCCGTATTCCTAGAACATAGAAATGAGGCTGAAACTCCACAGAGCTCTGGGGCTGTATCATTGAAATAATAGCCTGGTAATTCCCAGGGTAAAGGGCTGCTCAGATACCGAAAGCAATTGTTTCTAATCACCACCCCCCTTCCCGAGGCTCCCGCCGCCGGGCTCTTTTCGTCTTGTGCAATGGATCTTGCTATTTTGCAGAGCTGACAGCAACCTTGTAGCAGGTAGTGGCGGGAAGTTTTAAAATCCGCCTCCTGCTTTTCTGAACAAAACGTTGACGTTAGAACAAAGACGTCCTTCCTTGAAAGAATGGTGGGATGATTGTTCTGTATGCAGAACTTGAGGAGGAAAATAGTCCATAATCAATAGAGCTGGTCAGATAGATACAATTGCACAGCAAACATAAGGCAAGAAAGGGAAACTGCAGGAAGCTCCGCCTTCGTTCGTCCCGCCCAACCCTTGTTTTGGCTTTAACATTAGAGCAGGTGGATTTCAAAATGAAAATGGTGTGTTCTTAAGAGACGTTATTTATTCAAAAAGATTACACTGACTCGTTGTAAACCCGTCTTAAGCATGACCTTGCATTTTGGTCCAGGTTTCATATTACTAAAACACTAGGTGTAGAAGAGGGGTTAGAAAGCAGCACGTGGCTGCTGGAGCGGGAGCCCAGGGGAAAGTCACAAGTATCTAAAGTTGTAATTACAATCCATTGGCGACATTTTCTGCCCTACATGTGTATATTGATGATCCTCTTTCTTTTTTGTATTTTCTCCCTCTACATAGGCTGCAGGCGATGTGAGCCAGGAGGTGAGTGTCTTTAGTTTGTGAGTTTCTCTGTGGGGGAAAAACGCACCCATTTTAGAAACTAAAGACACATAACTAGGTAAAAATGCTGGTAGTTATAGTTGTATCACATGAGCAACTAATGTTGTGTATGCCAGTGCTGTGTCAAAGTACACACACAAAATATGACAGACGTTTTGACATTTCGGACCCTACTGTGCTTGTTATAAGATCCAGAGAGCACCTTCTTTGACTCAAATTCTGTTTTGTCAGTCAGTTGGTGAGCAAAAAAGGTATATTTTCATTTTAAAATGTGCTCCTCGGAAATAGCCATCTTGCTGATTTATCTCAGTGAAAGAAGCTTGTCATGAGATTTTATCCCTTTAGCATATGAAAGGTTTAGGGGCTGGATCAGATGTGTCTATGACATTTCTTAACAAAATTTATAATCACTTCCTTAATAGCAACATTTACACAGTGCTACACCAAATATTTTCTCAGTAAAAATAATTCTAGATTTGTATAATCATAATTCTTTTGGCTTTTTTTTCCCCACTTTCAGCCAAAAAGAAGATCAGCTCGACTGTCTGCTGTAAGTGATATTTATAAAATGCTACCCATGTATCATGGAATCGAGTTTTTAGAATTGGGAAAGCCTGCATAATATTATGTTTAATATAAGGGTTATTTGGAAGGCTTATTGGAGAAACTTTACACATTAAGGAAAAGGGTTCTTTTCCTAGTGCTTGGTTTAAATCATACTTATGGATTTCATTGTTAGTGCTCTTTCTTCAAATATGATTTCTTCCTCGTTTCTTACATAATGACATTTTCTGATGCAGATGCCTGTGCCCTTTACACCGGAGTTGAAACCTAAAAGAGCATCAACTTCAAGGGTAAATATTCAAATTATAAGGTTGAGGAAAATAATTCGTTTAGATATGAATTGTGAAAGTGCACACAGCTAATTCTCTCGTTTTCTTCATAGCTTGCTTAGACAGAAATCTAATGTGTAATATAAGACATATAGATCTACTGGGTGGTGAATATTTGTACATGTTTTCTGATTGGTAGGTGTGTCTTAGCATTTTTATTTGGTAGTTTCAACACAATATCATAACTGTAAAATAAAAAATGTTGGTGGGTAGCCCCACTAAATGCATATGCCTTTGAGATTTACCAATATTCTTGGGAAAACGAAGGCCATAAACTGCAATAACTCAATAGTGTATTATAATAATAATGGTAACTAATATTTGATAATGCTTCAGGAAGTGCTATCATGTTTGTTGCTTTAAATGGAGTCAACTGATTTTATATAGACTTCGGTGCTTGTATGTTATAGCTGATGAAAGGCTGAAAGAGAAGTAAAATCAATATTAAGTTCACTATTAATTGCTTTATAAACATTTTTTCTAACAATTACAAAACTCAGAAAAGATTAAAGTTATAAAAATATTTGATGAGGGGAAGCTTAGCAAGCAGTGTTCCTCTGTGGCTTCTGCTTCACACCTGCCTCCAGGTTCCTGCCCTGACTTTCCTAGATGGTATACTATAAAGAAATCCTTTTCCCCCTCAAAATAATAATAATAAATAAAAAAAAAAACTCCACAAGAATACAATTACTTGGCAAGGGAGACACCATGATCATGAAGGTGGTTTTTCCAGGGAAAGGCTTATTATCCATTGCACTCCAGATGTGATCATGAAGGTGGGTTTTCCAGGGAAAGGCTTATTATTCATTGCACTCCAGATGTGCTGATCCCTGTGACTTCCCCAGCTATAGGGAACTTGACTACACAATTGAAGGTAGTAGGAAGGGGTAGGGGGACTGAATTAGTGCTTTCCTCTGTGGGGGAAATAATTGTTTACGTCATCTAATCTCATTTTGTGACTGAAGACACAGCAAACTATGGTCATTCTTGTAAAATGCTTTGATATTTTTTATTTAAAAAGCTATCTCAAACATTCGATTTATATATTGATGCAGCAAACACTAGCTATTGAACTGTTCTGCAAGTTGCACTGAGAGTGAGAGGGTTTATTCCTGAAGTACAGGAATAAACTATGAGGGGTGTTATATAATCATGCACTGTAAAAAGTACCTTTCTCAGATCTGTTTCTTATTTGTTAACAGAATAATAGCTTTTATGTAAATTGCAGTATATAACTTCTAACATAATACCATATACGTTTTCTCAATTTCCCAACAATGTCCGTGATATTATCATTTTATATATGAAAACACAATCTGAGAGACTTATACCATTTCTCAAGTTCTTTCTATGTAAGTGAAAGACCTGGGTTTAAACTTTTTTTCTAGCATCTGGCATCTTCCTACTGTATATACACATATGCAATGTACTTTCTTATAGCAATCCCCCCCCCAAATAAAAAGGTTTATAGATACAAAGATTAAAACAGCTGCATCCTATGGTGATCTCTTCTAGATGTGTTCTAAATTGATGTTCTAACATGACATTTCTCTTAATTGCTACCAATGAAGACTTTATAATTAACACAACCTTCTTTCTAATGATTAGACTAGGCAGTAATAAACTGACTTTAGGTACGAGACATTCAATTTATCAGTCTAACCTGATGCTGGGAATTGTACCTTGGTGGGTACTAGTCAACACTAACTTGGTACTTATCATTACACTCATCATGAAAGCATATTTATTTAATTTATATCAGTGTAACAATGCATTTTAATACTGCTTTAGGAGTATCTCTGAAAGAGTTATATGTTAATTTTATTGCTATCAGATTTATGTGTAGTATGTTAAAGCTCTCCCTAAATTATTTTATCAGCTGCTAATAGATCTTTAGTCATTGAATCAACCTAGCAGCTAAAGTCTGTATTTTTTATTTTCATGTCACTGGGCAGAAAACCAAAACCACAAATGTCGTGGAAGAAAACAAAGAGGCAGGTACCATACCAATTCCTGAAACCAAGCCAGAAGATGTTAAAGAAGAATGCAATGTGGAAAACACTGAAAATGGAGAAGCCAAGATTATTGAGGTACCTAGAAATATATCTTCTTGAAAATTTAACAATGCAAGTGAAAATAGTATTTGCCTTTTAGTTTAAAAACAGAACTAGTAAATGAACAGTTGTTCTATGGTAAAATGCTGTCTGAATAGAAAATGAATGGAAAATATGAGCTTTGCAGGTAGCGATAGCACAAGCAGTTGGTTAGCATTAATATGGATTTAACAATGCCAGTAAGAATGACTTACAACAAATATAATTTTCTTATTAAATATAAGCCAAACTTTAATTCCTTTTGTCAACATGTAGACTATTTGTAACTTCTTTTCTCAGAAATGACATTTTATTTCTTCTATAGATGATAGAGTAAACTATCATAGAACTTTTTGTTCCAGACAAGGTCTCCTGTAGCCAAGGATGGCCTCAAACTCATTATAGAGGCAAGAATGACCTGGAACTTCTGATCCTCCTTGTCTCTACCTCCTCTTTTGGTCCTCCTTACCTCTACCTACTAAGTGCTATGATTACACCTAATTTATGTGAGGCTGTTGACCCAGCTTAGAGCTTCATGTATTCAAGCACTCTATCAACTGAATGACATGGCCAGACATATATCATGCTTTTAATGAGTGCCATATATTTAATTTGTACTACATTTTTGGTATTCTAATAAAATACCTAAAGTGAGGTATCAAATCAAACATGTGCATATATGTAATATCTAAGTAATCATTGAGGATTTTCAAGTAATGTTTGACCCCCATTATCTCTCAGACACTGAGCCACCACACAGCATAGACCAGCTCTTATGAGGCACCTAACCCATATACAGCAGAAGACTGCCAGGTCTGGTCTCAATTAGAGAAGATGCACCTAACCCTTGAGGGACTTGAGGCCCCAGGGAGTGGGGAGGTCTGGTGAGATGGGGGTAGGGGTGGGGACATCCTCTTGGATACAGGGGTGGGGTCAAGGGAAGAGGTATGGAATGAGGAGGAACAGTCAGAGGGTAGACCAGGAGGGGTATAAAGACTAGACTGTAAAAAAGTATTGAAGAA
>NC_045030.1:108651066-108655441 GCF_008632895.1 Mastomys coucha | reverse complement strand
AAAACAACAAAAACAAACAAACAAACAAGCAAAAACAAGCAAATATAAATTGTGCTTAGTGGTACATGGCTGCTACCCCAGTGTCTTAGGGTTTTATTGCTGTGAAAAGACACCATGACCATACCAACTCATAAAGGAAAACATTTAATTGGGCCTGGCTTACAATTCCAGAGGTTTAGTCCATTATCTTCATGGCAGGAACATGGTAGCATGCAGGCAGATGTGGTACTGGAGTAGTAGCTGAGAGTTCTACATCTAGATTTGCAGGCAGTAGGAAGAGAGACTGACACTGTGCCTGGCTTGTGCTTCTTAAACCTCAAATCCCACTCCTACTGGCCACCACAAGGCCATACCTCCTTCAACAAGGCCACACCTAATCCTCCTCAGGTAGTGCCACTCTATGATGATTAAACATTCAAATATATGAGCCTACCGTGGCCATTCATACTCAAACCAACACAGACAATATTTGGTAGGTGGAAACCAGAAAAATCACTGTCTGTTTAAGGCCAACCTGGGCAAGATCTTGTCTCATAAGAACAGAAGGAAAAAACAAACCAGCACTATTTTTCCGAAGACTTTATCTCCGCATATTTACTTACTGAGAATTTATGACAGAGAATAAACAATCTTTGTTTATTTACTTTGTTTCATCAGATTTGTAATGAAAAGTATATCGAGAAGCTTTACTGAAGTTATGGTTGCAGACATCTATTTGTAGTGCTTTGTATCAAGATACTATATTTGTGTATTGTTTGGAATATTTTCCTTATATAGGAAAACTACTTTCTGGCAAGCGAAATATAAGAAGGCTTTTCATGAAACAACTATAATCAATCTAATCTAAACATTCAAGAGAGAAAACAGCTCTAAATTTACAATCTTTTTCCTCTCATTATCTCTAGGTACCCATTCCTAAAGCTGAGGAAGTAAAAGAACAGATAAATGAAGACACTAAAGAAGATAGAGGAGAAAAGAAAGAAGCAGTGGCAACAGAAAGCAAAGAGGATGAGATAGAAGCAAACATTCAAGATGTGGAGAAAGACAAAGATGGAAAAGAGGATGAAGATACAGGTGAGAAAGTGGAAGACAGAAAATCAGAAGAAGAAGGCCTAAAAGAGAAACCAGGTGCAGCCGAAAGTGAAGATGCAAAGGAGGCCAAAGAAGATGAAGACAAAGGAGAAGATGGTGAAGAAGAAGGTGATGGGAAGAAGGAAGAAGAGAAAGATGACAAAGAGGGGCACGCTGAAACAGAGGAAGAAGTAAAAGAACAGAACAAGGAAACTGAGGGGGAGGATGGGAAATTCAAAGAAGAAGAAAACAAGGAAGATGGAAAGGAAGATCTGCATGAGGAAGATGGAAAGGAAGGTCAGTGTGAGGAAGATAGAGAGGAAAATCAGCATGAGGAAGATGGAAAGGAAGATCTGCATGAGGAAGATGGGAAGGAAGGTCAGTGTGGGGAAGATGGGAAGGAAGATCTGCATGAGGAAGATGGGAAGGAAAATCTGCATGAGGAAGATGGGAAGGAAGATCTGCATGAGGAAGATGGGAAGGAAGGTCAGCGTGGGGAAGATGGGAAGGAAGATCTGCATGAGGAAGATGGGAAGGAGAAGGGTGATAAAAAAGAGGAGGATAGAAAGGAGGAAGAAGAGCAAGAGGTTACTGCAGGTGAAGGGAACGATGAAATCAAGAAGGAGGCAGAAGAAGAAGCTGAAAACAAAAACTTCAAACAAGATGGAGAGAAAGAGGAACCTCTGAGTATTGTCTAAAACTGCCCTCTGTGAGATCATAATTCAGTAACATACCTTCCTGTTGTAATGTTAATAGAGATAAATATTTTTATCAGATATTTTATAAACATTGCTTTTCTTTAGCATCATTCAATCTTGGATCATCATCATACCAGTTATTAGTTGCAAAATGCTTAACATGACACCTTTATACATTTTGTGATTATAGTAGTGCAAAATATAAAATGTATACTTGCAACTTTGTGAATTTCATTGTGTGTAAGTTATGTATTAAATCGTTGAGTTTCAATTTTATTCTTATACGTGGTAATTTTGCAGAGTAGGAGAATTCCAAAAGAAAGAGTTTGGCACAATTTTGCTGTAGTTATCTAGGTTGCTTTTATAAAGAAGGTCAACTATTTTCAGGTAATGCTAAGAGTTAGAATTGCCATTACCAAACACAACTGTATTAGTAACTTGGAGGGAATACAAAATTTTAATTTCATTTTTGAAGAAATTTGAATGTTTATTTCAGGAGGGCAGTTTTGAGTATATGTGAATGCATAAAGTTTTGCTGGATTTATCATAATAAAAGAGTTCCACAAAGATGATTATGGTTTGTAATATTTCAAAAACTGTAGTTTAATGGAATATTAATATCCTTGATTTTTCTCCCATTTGGTGTTCAGGAAAGTATTTGAGGGTTTTTTTCATTGAAATATAATTATAAAGTATAAAATTCAATGTTTTAATCATTTTAAAATATGCTGTGTATTGGTTTAGGTATCTTCATTAATCCATTTTTATAACTTAAGGATATTCCATTCACTCAAAGCACATTTTATTTTTCATGAATATTCATATTGTTTTTAATAGTAACAGTTACAAATCTGCAGTGAACATGCACTAGTTTTTGTGTTACTGCATAATCAGTGGTGTCTTTTGACATGTAGTAGGTTTTTTTAATTGATGATGATCAGTGCATATGATTCTCATATAATTTACATACCAAAGCACATTACAAAAGTACCATGCTTTTCTAAGATGTAAGAGTTGGAGGCAGAGGCATAAGGATAAAGAGTTCAATGGACATTATTATTATACAAGAACAGAAAATACTGCCAAAACATCCCACATGAATTTGTTGCCTTAAATCTTTTCTGTTGTCAATAGTCAGAGAGTAGCACTGTCAGTTTTCTCTCTATACATAAGTTTTCTTTTCATGTGAAATCCTGTCCTCTATGCAAAGTAGCCAACTTTACCTTATAAAGTGTGTAACACATTTACATCACAAGAACAGGGAATGCAACAGTAGAGTTATTCTTCCATACTATTACGCTCAAGTAAACTTTCTTCCATAGGCCTTATTTCATTTATAGAGCTCATATTCTTTACACCACAAAAATTTTGTTTCATATAATTTTTTTCTAAGTCTCAATAGTATCAAAATGGAAAAGAGTTAGAGTTGAAGGAGCCCTAACTGATTCACAGACAAGGTTTCATTGGAGGTGAAGGTAAAAATGTGATACATTTCTATAGTAAAGTGGTCTTATCTAAAGATGTGGAGAAATAGCCAGAGTATAAAAAGGCACTCTATAGGGCTTGCCATAGAAAACAATTATTCAGGACGTCCATGTAACATTTCCTTAGTAATAAGAGACATCTTTGTTTATGTCACCAGCAGCACACAGCTTTGGTAATATACTGACAGAGCAGAGTAAGTGATTTGGTACTATGTAGTGCTGAAATGTCATATAAAATTTTGCAGTGTGACTTTAAAGTTTTCCCCATTGGTAAGTATGATATAGGATAAAAAGGGAATACATACCATAATCAAAGTTTTCTTAGAGGAATGATGTTTTCTCATATGAATAAACAAATTAAAATTATACTGCCCATGCTCCAGGGGATGACCCTACTACACCAGTGGATCATTTATAAAGAGGACATACAGAAAGTTAGGAGGAAGAAGGTATTGGGGTCCCTGAAGTTGCAGTTGGAGGAAGCATGAGGGTACAAGTGATCAAAAAACATTGTATGCATCCATGAATTGCTCAAATAACAAATACTGTATATGTATGTAAAAAAAAAATTTCCCAAGTTACCCTGTACTTTGTAACTAGAGGTATTAAGTTAATTGTATCTCCCTGTGGCCAAATACTTAAAACAAACAAGTTAGTGGAGAAAGGATTTCTTTGGCCCACAATTCAAAGAAGGTAGTCCACCAGGATGGGGAAGTCGTTGTGACTAAAATGGAGTTGTTTATGTCCGTGGGAGCTTGCTGCTCAGCTTGCTCACATGATACCTTCCAGTAAGCAGAAAGGTCAGATCCAATGGGCCAGGGTTATAGCCCTCAGGGCCTGCCTTCCACAACCTACTTCCTTCAGCTAGGCTCCACCTTCTAAAGGTTCTACAGCCTCAACGAACAGAACAATTATCTCAGTGTCAAATAAACCCAGAAATTGTCTAGGGAAATTTTTCGTTAAAACCACAACAGCAATTTATAATTCAGTTTGTGGAAATAACAGTTAAATATGAATTTTAGGAGTGTGCCTGTTACCTTATTATAAGGTATCTATATTTGTCTAAATATATAAATACAACCAACTGAGGTTTATTTTATTTGGGGCTGGGGACGGAATGTG
>NC_045030.1:108645322-108650309 GCF_008632895.1 Mastomys coucha | reverse complement strand
TCTTGCGCTATAGGCACCCGCTCCAGCTTCTCTACACAGCATATGTGTACGCCTGGGTCTGGAACTGAGGCTAGGAACAGAGAAGCACTTGGAGGGATGGGTGTGTACACACTTTTCGGACCAGCTGTGCTTTCTCAGGTCAGTAATTCAACTCCTTGGAGCCTCCTGGTGTTCAGTCTGTAAGTTGCTCGAGGGGGTTCCTGGCTCTGGACAAAGTTGTTTTCAAGGTTTATTCTGTTGTTGTTGTTTGTGTACATACGGTTTCAGGGCTGAGCACATGGTATTGAGCAACCAGTTTTCAAAAATACACTATTACAGAGAACCACAGCTGGACACAATGCAAAGATCAGTGAATGTGGGGAGCTTGGCGTCAATAGATAAATTATCTATCTTGTTAAAACACCACATAGTTCTTTAGGAAGACCTAAACAGGAGACCAAAAACTTGCCTGGGATCCAATATCATCACCTATAATATAATGGGTATTATTAATGTCTTTCTGGGACAACAAAGATAAATTTGAAAAGAAATTAAAAACCAGGTTTTTATAATCCTCAAACAGTAATTCTTGTCTTAAAAGAATTAAATTTGATGCCCTGTCTTTCTACTGGAGGTGGATTCTACAATTTCCCTCTCCCCACTGTTGGCTATTTCAATCTAAGGTCCCTCCCTTTGAGTTCTGAGCTTCTCTCACCTCCCTGGTCTCTGGTATATCCTAGAAGGTTCCTCCACCTATTACCTCCCAAGGCTGCATATTTTCATTCTTTCTTCTGGCTCTCAAGGGCTTCTCTCTGGCACCCCCAATACCTGATCATGTTCCCCCTTTTCCCTCTCTGTCGCCTCTCCCATCCAGGTCCTTCCTTTCTGTTCCCCTTAGTTGTTATCTTCTCCCTCCCAAGTAGGATTGAGGCATCCTCACTTGGGCCCTTCTGCTTCTTAACATTCTTAAGTTCTGTGGATTGTGTCCTGAGTATTCTGTACCTTTTTAAAAGCTAATATCCACTTATTAGTGAGTAAATACGATGTATGTCCTTTTGGGTCTGAGCTATCTCACTCGGGATGATATTTTCTAGTTCCATCCATTTGCCTGCAGACTCATGAGGTCCTCATTCTTAATAGCTGAATAGTATTCCATTGTGTAAATAAACCATATTTTCTGTAATCATTCTTCTGTTGTGGGACATCTGGGTTGTTTCCAGCTTCTGGCTATTACAAATAAGGATGCTATGAACATAGTGGACCACAAGTGGAAAGATGGGGTTGCCCTCCCACAGTCAGAAGCTCTGACCCAGAATTATTCCTGTCTAAAAGAACTACAGGGACAAAAATGGAGAAGAGCCTGAGGAAAAGGAGGTCCAGTGACAGGCTCAAATTGGGATCTATCTCAAGGGGAGGCTTGAAGGCCTGACACTATTACTGATGCTATGATTTCCTTGCAGACAGGAGCATAGCATGGCTGCCCTCAGAGAGACCCAAGAAGCAGCTCATTGAGACAGAAGCAGATACTTATACCCAACCATTGGACAGAAGCTGGGATCCCTGTCATTGAATTGGGGAAAGGCTAGAAGAAGCTGAGAAGGAGGCTTACCCCATAGGAAGACCAGCAGTCTCAACTAACCTAAGATCTCTCAAGCACTGAGACACCATCCAGGCAGCATACACCAGCTGATATGAGGGCCCCAACACATACAGAGCAGAGGACTGCCGGGTCTGGACTCAGTCAGAAAAGAGGCACCTAACCCTCAGGTGGTGGTGTGGCCTGGTGGGGTGGAAGTGGGTGGCAAAATCCTTTTGGAGACTAGGGGAGTACAAATGGGATGAGGAACTGTTGTCAGGCAGGCCAGGAGGGAGATAACAACTTGTCTGTAAAAATAGATTAAAGATAATTTTAAAAAGATGAATAGAAAAAGAAGGGTTAAATTTTTGAAGATGTTAATGAAGCACTTTTGCAAAATTAAAAAAAAAAAACACAGTCCTTTTAAAACAAGTTGTTTAACATCGTAAGTGGAGAAAAAGCCCACCAAATCTGCTGTGGCTTAGCCACACCTGTGTTAAAAATTAAATTACATCAAGTCTGTAATGGCTTGTAATGGCAAGTAAATGGCTTATTTGAATTGCATTTTTGGAATATAGAGGTTTCTTATTATGATATTTACATGATGGATACAGTTAATTCTTATCATAAAAAGCAGATGTGGTTACCTGTATAAGAACTACACAATTACACAAAATGGGCCTTTCATAATCCATCAAGGATAGTGGAGAGATTCTTGAGGCCCCCACCCTTCCCTGGAGAGCCATTAGCAGTTAATAGCTACTGGAAGAGGAGCAGACATTTTATTCAGTGCTGTAGCCACTGGTAAATGGCCCCTAACCTAGTTAATAATCCCCCATCTATGTTCAATCAAACAAGTGTAAACTCAGTGAGTTACAAAAAGGTGTGAGGGGGACCAAAGAGAAAGAGGTGACCTTAGTGGAAAGAAGTTCAGCAAGATAGAAAGGAGGATGAGAGAGAGGAATGGAGAAATACGTGTGTTAAAAAATACCTTAAATGCTTGTATGAAATTATCAAAGGATAAATACTAAGAGAAAAAGTACTGAGTGTTTGAAAAAGTTTTAATTCTATCACCTATCTTTAATAAATAATTCATCTACTGGGGTTAGGTCAGTTGTAGTAGACCTTGGAAGAGTTAGGGTGAGAAGAGGGCATATCAATCTGATTAAAGCATATTGTATAATACTCTCGAATCATTAATAAATATTACAGTAAATTATATGAATTATCTGTATTTCATAAAAAATATAGTATATTGATTTATTTAAGAAAAACTAGTAAGTAGGTGTGTATTAGTCAGGGTTCTCTAGAGTCACAGAACATAAGGAATGTCTTTTATTATTTTTTTATTGGATATTTTCTTTATTTACATTTCAAATGTTATCCCCTTTCCTGGTTCCCTTTCCTCCCAGAAACACCCTTTCACATCCTCCCTCCCCCTACTTCTATGAGGGTGTTCCTCCACCCACCTCTCTGCCCTTGATTCCCCTACACTGGGGCATCTATAGAGCCTTTATAGGACCAAGGACCTCTCCTCTCATTGATGCCTGACAAGACCATCCTCTGCTACATATGCAGCAGGAGCCATGTGTACTCTTTTGTTGATGGCTTAGTCCCTGGGAGTTCTGGGGTCTAGTTGGTTGATATTGTTCTTCCTACGGGGTTGCAAACCCCTTCCACTCCTTCAGTCCTTTCTCTAACTCCTCTATTGGGGACCCCACCCTCAGTCCAATGGTTTTCTGTGAACATCAGCTTCTGTATTTGTCAAGCTCTGGCAGGGCCTCTCAGGAGACAGCCATATCAGGCTCCTTTCAGCATGCACTTCTTGGCATCCACAATTAGTGTCTGGGTTTGGTAACTGTATATGGAATGAATCCCCAGATAGGACAGTCTCTGGATGGCCTTTCCTTTATTCTCTTCTATACATTTTATCTCCCTATTGGCTCCTGTGAGTATTTTGTTCTCCTTCTAAAGAAGGACCGAAGCACCCACACTTTGGTCTTCCTTTCTATATTGAGGGAATTTATTATGATGACATACAGTTTGTAGTCCAACTCCTCAACAATGGTCAGCTGTGAATTGGAAGTCCAAGGATCTAGTAATTGCTCAGTCCCATGAGGCTAGTTGTTTTAGCTGGTCTTTGTGCTGGCAAGTAAATGCAAGCAGGTGAAGAAGAGCTAATCTTTCTTCTTCCAATGTCCTTATGTAGGTCTGCAGCAGAGGTGTAGCCCAGATTAAAGGTATGTACTACCAAGCCTGGATCTGGGACTTGTTTTGTCCCAGGTTGACCTTGAATTCAGAGATCTTGTTGTCTTAGTCTTCTGGGCCTAAGCTTTTCATAGCCAACATGTGTCAAGGTCTCCATGCTAAGGCTCAAGTCAGAAACGTGTGTCTCCCAGCCTCAGAATCTGGATCATAGGTGAGCCCTCCAATTCTGGACTATAATTCATTCCAAATATAGTCAAGTTGACAACCAGGAATAGCCATTACAAGGTGAAAGCCCAATTTTACAGAGTAAAGTAGTTTTCCAACAATGTCCTTTTTGCTCAAGTTGATTTGAATTTGAATATAAGAAAGTTGTAAACAGGAATACAAAGTCATGATTCATTGAGAAGGTGTTGGTGAGTGTTAGCTATCACAGTTCACTCTGTTTTTCTACTTTCAATAACATTTTTTTCATTTTAAAAGATGGACATAAATTCTTTGGCTACATGTATGTTTGTATACCACCTGCATACCGTGCATGAGGAGACAAGAAGAGGAATTTAGATGCATTAAGACTGGAGTTACAAATATTTGTGAGCCACTATGTCAGCACTGTGAATCAAACCTGGGTCCTCTTGGGGAAAAGAAAACAATCTTAAAAATTGAACCATCACTCCAGCCCCCCAAATACACATTTTTAAACTTTGTATCTAAGCTGAAATCTTCTAATCTGTAGTGAGATGTGCTATCCATTGGAACACTTGCTCCTGCCAACCTTATCATTTATAAATTGTTTTACTTTTTATTTATTCTTTAATCTTTTTTTATAGTCCAGACTTTATCCTGCCCATCCCTGTCTCCAAGAGGATCTCACCCCCCCCCCTTCCAGCCTACCAGGCCTCCCCTCTCCTTGGGGCCTCAAATCTCTAGAGGGTTAGGTACCTCGTCTCTGACTGAGTCCAGACCCAGCAGTCCTCTGCTGTATGTGTGTTTTGGGCCTCATATCAGCTAATGTATGCTGCCTGGTTGGTGGCTCAGTGTCTGAGAGATCTCAGAGGTCCAAGTTAATTGAGACTGCTGGTCTTCCTATGGGATCACCCTCCTCCTCAGCTTCTGCTAACTTATTCCTAATTCAATTGCAGGGCTCAGCAGCTTCTGTCCACTGGTTGGGTGTAAATATCTGACTCAGCTGCTTGTTGGGCCTTTCAAAGGGCAGTCATGATAGGC
>NC_045030.1:108634897-108645191 GCF_008632895.1 Mastomys coucha | reverse complement strand
GGACTCTACAAGTTCCCTTTCCCCACTGTTGGGTACTTCATCTAAGGTCCTTTGAGTCTGTCACTTCCCAGGTCTCTGGTACATTCTAGAGGGTCCCCCCACCTCCTAACTCCCAAGGTTGAATATTTCCATTCTTTCTGCTGGTCCTCGGGGCTTCAATCTGTCCCGACCCCCAACCAATACCTGATCATGATCCCTTCTTCCCTTCCCTGTCCCCTTTCTTACCCAGGTCCCTCCCTCCCCTGCCTACTGTGATTGCTTTCTTCTCCCTCCCAAGTGGGACTGAAGGATTCTCACTTGAGCATTTCAGCTTGTTAACCTTCTTGAGTTCTGTGGATTATATCCTGGGTATTCTGTACTTTTCTTGGTAATATCCACTTATTAGTGAGTGCATACCAGGCATGTACTTTTGGGTCTGAGTTACTTCACCCAGGGTGATATTTTCTAGTTCCATTCACTTGCCTGCAAAACTCATGATGTCCTCATTCTTAATAGCTGAGCAATATTCCATTGTAGGACACCTGGATTGTTTCCAGGTTTTGGCTATCACAAATAAGGCCACTATGAACATAGTGGAACACATGCCTCTGTGGCATGGTGGGGCATCTTTTGGGTATATCAAACTCATTAATAATTGTTTTTTTTTTAAAAAAAATTCTGTTTTATTTTTGTATCCTGAACTCTTTCCTGTTCTGTATTTTCTCTTCTTCTCATCATAATGCTCTTGATCATGGATACATTCTTATCCTCTTTTCTTCAATATCAAGCTTACAACAGTTTTTTTTTACTGCTTCTTTGGCATCTGGCTTTAATAGTAATATAATTTACATAAATGCATTGTGGTTTTAAACATAAATTTATGTGTATGTGTATGTCACCTGTATGTATAGCTGTGTGTATCACTTATGTGCTTGGTGCTAGCAGAAGCCAGAAAATGAAATTGGATCCCTCTGTAACTGGAACTAAAGATGGTTGTAACCAGATGTGTACTGGTAATAAAGCCTGGATCCTCTAGAAAACCAAAAAACTCTCTTAACAACTGAGCCATCTCCTCAGCCACAAGTGCCTATGACTTAAGACCAGATACTAAGACAGAGTGAGTAGAGTTTGCCGCTTAGTGGCATGGGATATTTTGTAGGATATTGGACAATTCATGAACAGTATTAAATGACCAATATCATACTCCATGAACCCTCTATCTATCATCAATCTATCTGTCTATCATGCATCTATCCATCTAGCTCTAGCCCTTTAAAAATTATTTTACAATTTGTATGTGTATGATACATGCCTGTCTGTACACCACTTACATGTAACACTCAAGGAAGCCAGAAAAGGGTGGCATCAGATCCCTTGGAACTGGAATTACAGACAGTTGTGAGTTGCTATGTGGGCACTAAAAATTCAACCTGGGTTCTCCGAACAGATGCCAGTGCTCTCAACTGCTGAGTCATCTCTCCAGGCCAACCTTTTCTCTTTAGCTACAGAGTTTCTCCAAAGAAGAATCATCTAAACTTCTGACTGGATATGTAGGCCTGGACACAGTCAACTATTCATGACAGAAGAAGATAAATTACGAAAAATGTTTTTTCCTTAAGCTTTTGCTGGACGCAACACATAATATAATTACAGAAACTACAATGATTGTGATGTCATTAGGTGCTACAATCATACACCACAACAGTTATATGTGCAGTTAATTGGTCTAACATATCTGTATTCTGAAAATACAGAGTAGGGCTGTGGGGTAAAGGGTTTATGCATTACTTAGTGTTTTTCATAAAATTTCCTGCAACGTGATATGTGCACACAAACAAGTACTAAAATGAATTGGCTCATCTACTATAGAGGCAATCAAGTTCAAATATGCAGCAAGATTCAGAAGAACTAATGGTACAGTTCAAATCCAAAAAGTGGCAAATCAAGACTTAAGATATTTGATCATACATATAAAACCTGAATTCCCTCTCATTGACAAAAGCCATTTTGTTGTTGTTCAATTTAGGCCAACTTAATAGTATGCCCAGCAAACACCAAAAAACTGGTGATTTTTACTTCCTATTTTTTGGAACAATGAGTATGTGTGCTCTAACAGAAATCCAACTTCCATGGGGCAAGTTAAACAGCCCTGAAACAATCACACTATAGGTAAGTTCACACATGGAGATAAATGCCTGGCTGATCTTCAGACACTCTAATTAGTCCACATGAGGTGATAGACATGTCAGTGAAGATGACATTTTTAAAGAGTCAATCAGCCAGTAACGTGTTCAGGTGGTCATATCACTACTTCTTGTCATGACCAGACTACAATAACATGGGAGCTTTCCATTGGGTGCCACCTTAACGAGTTCCTGAATACTCATTTAGTCTTGAGAAATTATAATGCTTCTATTTTAAGTCATTAAATTTTGGAATAGATAGTTACAAGTAGCAAGCAAATGAAATAGAAATTAGCAAAGAAATTATGCAAGAACATTTTTAGGTCTAGGTCATCTGAAATTTTGGATTTAAAAGATCTGTCAAGTAACTCAGTACAATGTAAGCTGAAAACATAAATATGACAGGCTGGATTGACAGGTCATGTTATGCAGAAGTGTTAGTATTGTAGAACATGGTATTAAAAGAAGAGTTGAAAAAGTGACATATTCATGCTCTGTCTCATACATGCACATGCACACACCTGCACAGCAAATGAAACAGTAATAGAAAACATCTTAACAGCAAAGCCTCAAAGTAAAGGATCATACTTTTTAAATGATGATAAAATGTGACTTCAGGCCTCAAATTCTGTATAAAGACAATTTACTAAACAAGTACAATTAGAACATTTTGATTCATATACAGTCTCAAAAAATTGTATTTCCTATCTACTCTGCCAGAAAGGTAACAAAGAAAAAGCTGTTTCATTATGCCAAGTGTAAAAACGGGTTTTATGAAAATTATGAAGTTTTACTTTCTATCTGCTGGATCATAGTACAGTGCCACATTTTAGGAGAAGTTTTAATAAGTTATGTGAGAAGTGAAACATTTGAGAGTAATTTCTAATTTGGAAGTTGGAGAATGCCTTAGGTTGGGTTGCTGGTGATCATCGATTTTGATATTATTCTCTCACCTATGTTTTAAGATCAGATGAAAATATGTCTGTATACATTTTCATATTCAATTTTGCCATTGCAAATATATAACAAACAAATTTCCCTCTACAAGTGTCTTGCAAAATTCCAGTCTGTAGCTAAGAGTGAAATCACCAATTAGAAAAAAAAATAGTCCTAAAGAAAGTGTTTATGAAATTAGACATGCATGTGGTCACCAAAAACATGCACAAAAATATTCATAGAGGCTTTATTCTTATTTGTTTATGAAATTTTACATCTGGATTGTCTGTGATGCCAAATTAATACTGATTACCTGGGAAAGCATAGTGAATAGGGCTTGAGAATATAAAATATTTGAGTATTTACATGAGACTGAAGTTACTTCACATTTAATAGAATCATAGATGAAGATGCAAGCTCCAACAATCTAGTGAATGACAGGACAGGAGAGAGAAAACAGCAAAAGACTAGCAGAAAGTAATGGATGATCTAGAAGAAGTCTACTTACAGTCACTTTGTGTTTATGATTATAGAAATTACACCGCATTTTTATTATCAGAAAAAAATGAAGCAGCCAGGTAACTGTTCTCATTTCAAGATAGCCATTTTACCCCAATACTTGTTTGTGTGTGCACTATGGGTTAAACTGGAAGAAGAATCTAAGAGATCAATGAAAACTTTCAGGTGGTAAGGTTCCTTTGATAAGTGTTTCAGAATTACAATATAAACTAGTTATACTACTCAGAATGGAAGACAAATCATTTCATAGAGCAGCCCCACAAACAGTTAATACTGAAACAAATTCACATTTTAATGGCTAAATCTAATCAGACACAAACAATAGAAGGAACTATTTGGACACAAACATAGTGAATTAGTTCACTGATCACATGAAGAATCAAAATACAAAAATAAAATGCAAACCATAATCCTTCACAAATTACTTCATGTGAGTAATTACTAAAGCAGAAACACACGATTTCCTTGATATAGTTTTTGATGGTTTGGTTTCATTTGTTTACTTTGATTTTACAGTTTATACATATAAATGTACAGGAGTTGTAACTGAAATTCAATTTCCCCATACTGAACACATCCGAATCAAGAAACACTGTTCTAAGCATCCAAAAAGCTCCTTTTAGGCTCCCTATCTGTCATTATCCACTCCCTAACAAAGGGAACTTCAATCCTGACTTTTCACAGCACAATTTAATTTTATCTAATTTTCCATTTCTAAATGCATATTATCATAATGCATGGCCACTTTGGTATCTGAATTTTTTTCATTTTTCATCACGTTTATGAGGTTCAATCATATTTTCCTGTGAAGTGGTACTTTGGCCAGTATGAGAACATATAAAACTCTGTTGTGTGAACATACCTAATTTATTCATTAAATTGTTCATAGTCTAGGTAGTTTATAGCTTGGAGTTCATATGAATAAAGCCTCTATGAATATTTTTGTGCATGCTTTTGGTGACCACATGCGTGCATTTCTGTTGAGTGTATACAGCTAAGAGTGGAATTGCTGGGGTGTGGGTCATGTATAAATCCTGCCAACTAATTTTCTAAAGAGGCTTTGCCAATTTGCACTTCCAGTAGCACAGTGTATGATAGGCGAACCAAATTGAATTGCTATGTACTGAGTTAATAAACATAAAATCTCAATGAAAAGTATTATTCTAGAAAGAAATAAAAGTTATAACAAGATACTGCCATATGAGTAACTCAACACTCATTTAAACCCTATCACTCTTTTCTTAACACTAATGTAGAAGTTAGAAAGACTGAACAGTAATAATCTCAAGTTGTTTTGCAGTTAGGGGCACCATGTACTAAATTCTGGACAATGAATTCTAATAACTCTGTTGTTACTCATTATTATTATGAAGACACAAAAAGTATCTTGCATAAAGCATAATCTTCTAACATCCTAAAATAAACTCTATTCATACATTTATATCAATATAAAATCAACCATTAACATTTCAAAATACAAAATCAATAAATATCACATTTCTAGAATAGATACTTATTCTACATTCTTGTAAATAGGATGACAGTAAGAGAAGGGTGAGGAAGGGAGAGAGCAAGGGGGAGGGGAAGAGGGAGAAAAGGAGGGAGAGGGAGAGAGAGAAGGAGAGAGTATAGCTGGTTAGAAATTCAACTTACCAGGATACAATTCACAGACCACATGAAGCTCAATAAGAAGGAAGACCAAAGTGTGGCTGCTTCAGTGCTTCTTAGAAGGAAAACAAAATACTTACAGGAGCAAATATGGAGATAAAGTGTAGAGAAGAGACTGAAGGAAAGGCCACCCAGAGACTGTCCCACCTGGGGATTCATCCCATATACAGTTACCAAACCCAGACACTAATTGTGGATGCCAAGAAGTGCATGCTGAAAGGAGCCTGATATGGCTGTCTCCTGAGAGGCCCTGCCAGAACCTTACAAATACAGAGACATATGCTCCCATCTAACCATTGGACTGAGCCCATGGTCCCCCATAAAGGAGTTAGAGAAAGGACTGAAGGAGGTGAAAGGGATTGCAACCCCATAAGAGGAACAACAATATCAACCAACCAGAAACCCCAGAGCTCCCAGGAACTAAACCACAACCAAAGAGTATGCATATGTAGCAGAGGATGGCCTTGTTATGCACCAATGGAAGGAGAGGTCCTATGAAGGCTCAATAAATGCCCCAGTGTAGAGGAATCGAGGACGGGGAGGTGGGAGTGGGTGGGTGAGTGGAGGAACACCCTCATAGAAGTAGGAAGAGGGAGGATATGATAGGGGGCTTCCGGGAAGAAGAGAAACCAGGAAAGGAGATAACATTTGAAATGTAAATACAGAAAATATCCAATAAAAAATAATTATTAAAAAAAGGAATTCAACTTACTAGCATCCTGTTGTAGGCTTGAGCTGGTTGGAGGAGATATACCACTATTCTCCACAAACTTCTTACTTTTACCAAACAATTACAAGTACTTTCTTGTAATTGAGTATAATCAACACTCTAAAATAGAATGAATAAAAAATTAATCAGTATGGGTGTTACTTTTAAGCAAATGAACATCACAATGAGAAGATTTATAATTTGAATTCTATTGTTTAAATTTTTGACTTCATGTTTTGATTTGATTTGATTGAATGAGTCATACACATAAGAAAGTTACTTTCATTTTAAGATATATTTTTATTTCATGTGTATGAGTGTCTGCCTGTAAGTATGTCTTTGTACTTCACAGAGTGTCTGCAAGGCCAGATGGCAGCAGATCCCTTGGACCTATAGTTACAGATATTTGTCAGCTGTCATGTGGGTGCTGGAAACCCAACCCAAGTTCTATACAAGAACAGCAAGTGCTCATAACCATTGGGTCATCTCTCTAGTTCCTGCTTTCTTAATACTTACAGTGTATAATCATAAATAATTTATTCTAAAACTGATGGACTATAAAATTCTTTTCTTTCTGCTTTTTAATAAGTGGCCCATGTAAGAAATTAAAGGATTAAACAATTTCTTTTCTTAAAAGTTTTATTTATTTATTTCATGTATGTGAGTACACTGTCACTGTTTTCAGACACACCAGAAGAGAGCATTGGATCCCCATTACAGATGGTTGTGAGCCACCATGTGGTTGCTGGGAATTGAACTCAGGACGAGCAGTCCTCTGGAAGAGCAGTCAGTACTCTTAACTGCTGAGCCACCTCTCCAGCCCAGATTAAACAATTTCTAATGTATTTTAGTTGATTAAATTTTTACTTTGAGATAACTATAGATACTTCCTATATTAATTATAACCAATTTAGGAAAGTTATCTATATGCTCCAGATATCTAAGTACTAACTCCTAGAACCTAGTAATATTACCTTACATGGTAATAGAAAGTTTCATAAACATAATTCTTTAAAGAACTATGATATCTTGGAGTATCTTCATGAGCCTAGATACAAAATATCCTTACATAAAGGAGGCAGAGAAAAAGAAGACTAGAAAAAAAAACAAGATTAAAAGATAATGGGAACATAGTAGGTGGTTTATTTTGATGGTGAAGGAATGTATACTAGCTAAGGAATACAGATAGCCAGTGAAGCCAAAAAGAATAGGGCAGGGATAACAGGGGTATAGGGGTAGCTTAGTGGAAGAGTGCCCTTTTAGCATGTTAGGAGGTTCCACGATCCATTCCCAGCATCATATTCACACGCAAAACTAGCAAGAAATACATTCTGCACTAGGAACTTTCAGAAGGAAGCAATTGATTTACCTTGATAATGTTTTTTCCAGATTTTTTGACTCTGGGATTATGAAAAGATGAAAATATTATTTTAAGCAACTAAATTTACTCAGTTTTTCTTTGTGACAATATATTGGAAAAATATACAACAATGTAATAACTAATACATTTACATTGGTAAATTCAAACTACATAATACTTCCATCATTGTGTAGATCCCTTGTTACGTTAGTTATTGTTGTGAAGCTGCAACAACACCAAGAGGACAACTTTGTGTAGTAATTATATTGGCTCACAGTTTCAGAGGATTCAGTCAATGGCCCTTTGACCCTGCTGTGGTTTGAATGAGAATGGCCCCTATAGGCTCATATGTGTGAAAGGTTAGAGTAGAACTCTTTGATAGTATTAGAAGGATTAGGATATGTGGCCTTGTTGGAGGAAGTGTGTCACTGGAGGTGGGATTTGATGTTTCAAAACCCCAAGCCAAGCCCAGTGACTGTCTCTGTCTCTATTTCTCTGTCTGTCTCTGTCTTTCTCCAACTCATCCTCCCCCCACCCTCTGTCAATGGACCAGGATGTAGCTCTCAGCTACTGATCTACTGCCATGTGAATCATCATACTCCTGTCACATTCCCCACCATGATGATAATGGACTAACCCTCTGAAACTGTAAGCAAGCTCTCAGTTAAATCCCTTCTTTCATAAGAGTTTCTTTGGTCATGGTGTCTCATCACTGCAATAGAACAATGACTAAGAAAGACCTATGTTTTTGGGTAGAGCATCATGGAAGTCTATGGCAGAGGCATACTCTTTATGTTACAGCATATGAGAATCAAAAATAAATGTACGTGGACATCATGAATTTTGCAGGCAAATAGTAACAACATTTTAGTACTACTAAGTTTTCTAATACAAGAATTTGAGATGTTTACTGGTGGGTGGCTCTCACACCATTAATCTCAGCATTGGAAAGTAAAGGGAGGTCTCTGAGTCTGAAGCCAGCCTGGTTTACACAGCGAGTTCCAAAATAGCCAGAGCTAAACAGAGAAATCTTGTATCAAATTAAATAAATTTTGGTGTGGAGAGGCGGCTCAGTGGTTAAGAACACTGGCTGGTCTTCCAGAGAACCTGAGTTCAATTCCCAGCACCCACTTGGCAGATCACAACCATCTGTAATAGAAGATACAATGCATCCAAATCCCTCATTTAGACCCACATTAGGCCCAGTACCAATGCACATAATGAAAACTCTGGGAGGGGAACCAGGAAGGGGAGCAACATTTGGAATGTAAATAAATAAAACAATTTAAAAAAACAACAATAAAGAAAGCTAAACATTTAAAAAACATAAGATGCCTTCCCATTTATAAGTGTTAATCTGTAATTTTTATCACTACAGTATTGATTAAATTTACTTTTAAGTATTTTATTTTCAAATAAAATAAATAAAACAGATATAACTTTTTGTTTGTTTGTTTGTTTTTTGCTTTTTTGAGAGAGGGTTTCTCTGTGTAGTCCTGGCTGTCCTGGAACTCACTCTGTAGACCAGGCTGGCCTCGAACTCAGAAATCCGCCTGCCTCTGCCTCCCAAGTGCTGGGATTAAAGGCATGTGCCACCACTGCCCAGCCCAGATATAACTTTTAAACTCCTGTTTCAGAAAGTCCATTATTAGGATAAGGAAACTTTATTGATTTTGCAGGATGGTTTTTGTATGCTTCAACTTTACTGAAGATGCTCAACTTGAAATACATCTTGCTATGTTTTTATGTATAAAAGTATATGATCAGGAAATACTTCATTTCCTCTTTTCCTATACAGATATCTTATACTTCATTATCTTTTTAATTATAAAGACTTACTTATGAGTCTTTTGCCTATACATATGTATGTATACCAAGTATATGCCTAGTGCCAATGGAGTTCAGATCATGGGGTTAAGGTTAGGGTTAGGGCCTGGAATTGAAGTCAGTAATGACTATAAACTACCATGTGGGTGCTGGTAACTGAACACAGGTCCTCTACAAGAGCATCAAGTGTTTTTAACTAATGAGCTACCTCTTCAACCCTGAATATCTTCTACTTTAAAATTGTTATTATTATTATTATTATTATTATTATTATTATCATTATCATCACCATTATTATTATTATTATTATTATTATTAGTAGTAGTAGTAGTAGTAGTAGTAGTAGTAGTCGTAATAGTAGTAGTATTCCTTCCCCGTTTTTCTCTTCTATCATTCTAAGTCTCTGTATATTTAAGGCTAAAGCAAGTCACTTTTAAGGAGCATGTTGTTTGAACTTGTTTTTAATCTACTTAGTATAATTATGTGTAATACTTAATACATAACTATTTGCCATTGGTATACTTGGTTAAAGATTTATTGACTGTATCATAGTTCTTTTGTTTTTCTCTATAGTCTTTCTGTCTTTTTTATGATATATACTTGTACTGATATGTGTTGGGTCAGTCTTCTGTAATTTTTATCATTTTTTCTTTGACTTGAAATTGTATGAAATTGGAATCCATTATCAGACAAAGGCCAGCAAACCTGTCCAGTTAGCATCAACTGACACATCTTTGAAAAGTTCATCAGGATTATATACTGGCTGCATCCTAGTTGTATTGAAGTTATGACTCAGGGCCATCTGGTGTGTACTGTGGTTCTTAGGAAAGCTGGAGAACTTGTAACAGGCTCATGGATGCAAAGGATATTTTTGCTGTTGCTTTGCTTTTTGATACAGATTCCTTCACTACTTAGCCCTGGCTGTTCTGGAACTCACTCTGTAGACCAGGCTGGCCTTGAACTCACAGAGTTCCATTTGCATTGTGATTCCTGAGTGTTGGGATTACAAGTGTGCACCACCGACAACACCCAGAGGAAGCTCCATTCCCAGGCACTCTGACACACCCAGGATCAGAGGTGAGCAGGAACAAACATCTGTCCCAACACTGGGAG
>NC_045030.1:108625486-108634501 GCF_008632895.1 Mastomys coucha | reverse complement strand
ACAGGAGAACACAGGTAAAGAGCTAGAAGCTCTTAAAGAGGAAACACAAAATCCCTTAAAGAACTACAAGTGTGCACCGCCATGCCCAGATTGTTATAGAGGTTAAAATGATCACTTCTCCTAGCAGGTGCTTTTTTGTTTGTTTGTTTTGCTGTTTTGCTTTGTTTTGTTTCCATGATATAGGATAAAAGCCACATGTTTTCAGCATAGGCTGGAGGAAACACAGTATACTTTCATGATCTTGTAGGAAAAAGGCCAACAAGGCTGGTTCAGTGGGTTAGTCAAGTCCTTGTGCTATGAATAAACTGAGATTATGGCTAAAAAAGTGGGGGTTAAGTTTATAAAGTTACTTTTGGGTCAATTTCTGAGACTCATAACCACAGATAGTTGAGTCTGTTTACCAAGCCTTAAATGTGTAATTTCTCCTGCACTTTTGGGAAATGGTTTTAAGACAAGCTTATATCCCAGCCATTCTGAGAACACACTAGTTCTGGATTTGAAACTGCAATTAATGGATCTGCTAGCTTCGTGTTGATCTCCAGTACCAAAACAATACACTTAAGACTTTAGCATCACTGGAATTTCACATCTTCCTACCTGAATTCAAAGGTTCTAACAAAGAGACCTTTGTGTGTGAATGAATTCAAAATTGGTACTGTGGGAGTGACATACAGGTGAATTCCTATACTGACATTTTGTTAACATCCTTCATTTATTTCCTTTTATCAGAAAGTGGTAATTTTTAGGATTTAGAACAAGTATGCTTCATTAGATTAGTATCTAGTTTTTACTAAATATTAAGTAACGTGAATGTAAATAACATTGCTTTAAATTTCAGTCAGTTTCAGTGTATTTGTTGATAATGTAGATGAACTGCTAGAAAAATATAAAGGAATATCAATAGAATCATATAAAGTCTACTTACTGTCATATATACTTTGATCTCAGGAATATATTCATCACAGACAGTATATATTCAGTCATCACATTTTGCTTTATTATATAATTTACTTGAATATTTCAAAAATATTTATGCAGGGAAAAATGGAAAAAATAAAAAGATGTTATTGTTAAAATTAAAGACATTCAGAAACTTCATATTCTCATAAGATAGAAGCTAACAATTAAACATTCTAAAATAGCTTTACCTCTTTTCAGGTAATTATGCATACAACACATTTGCTTAAATGTGCATAAAGAAAAATCAATGTTCTATTCATGTTCAGCAACTAATTTTAAAATATTTTCAGTCACTTGTTTGACAAGCCATAATTATGGGTGGGCTTGTTTGTTTGTTTTCACTAATGACTAAATTTGAAATTAGTAGCTTTTATTGACAATTATTTTTGGAAGTATCCAAACAGTAGGGAAAAACTGACTACATATATTAAAATACCCAAAACCCACTAAATTCTTTATGCTTACATATTTATTCTATGTGTGAATTTTCCCTCATTGGTTGTGGCATCTTATTTTTAAACAGCTTTGAGGAATAAAATGAGTATGAGAATACACACCACAAAGGTATTTAAAGTTTCATGAGTTCTGGAATAAATTCGCTTGATTACATTTTAAATGTGGAAGTGCTTTGAGCACTGAGAGGAAAGCAGAGGCATTTAGTGCAATACACTTATTTACAGGTGAGAAGACTGGGGGTCCTTGGAGATCATTTAGAATATTTGTGATGCTATAACTCTTCAGTGGAAAAAGTGGGCATTTTAACCCAGAATATTTTAGTCCCAGTCCACCTTCTCACAGTTAACCACAATTGTAATGAATAAATGATTAATCAAGTTTTCAAACCAATCTTACAACAATCCATCTAAACTAGAATTTCCCACACAATTAGATGCATCACACAGTCCATTTGATTCAATAGCCAGAAAGATAGTCTGGAGTGGTCATCCTGAAATTT
This sequence comes from Mastomys coucha, assembly GCF_008632895.1. Classification (NCBI taxonomy): domain Eukaryota; kingdom Metazoa; phylum Chordata; class Mammalia; order Rodentia; family Muridae; genus Mastomys; species Mastomys coucha. Next base: position 108,632,586 of record NC_045030.1, on the reverse strand, counting down.
AATATATTCATAGAACAAACATATTAAGTGTTAATTTATCATTCACCAAATATTTAAGTTAATTAAATGTTCAGAGATAGTAGCTTTATCCCATCAATGTGAAATAAAGCAATGAAGCAATTTTTCACTAATTCAGAGGCAAATACTTTTATCTGAAATGGCTAGATAACTGTAGTTAGCATTGCTCCAAGTGGCCAATTGCTTTAGTGCTCTACCCATAGTGTCACATATGCAGGTCTTCACACTCTTGACTATTATCTGTTTCAATAATAAAGTAATGTACATCCTCCTATTTACAAATTATATCATGTGCCTTATATGTGACTACTGAGTTTGAAATTGGGTTATAGATTTATTTATCCATAAAGACATTTCACAGACTTCCTTAGTAATTTTTAATTAGTTATCATGCTGGGTAGCCACTGTGACATAATGCTTTATGAAGAAGGGGAAATGATTTCAGCTTTGAAAAAAAATCCATTAACCAAACAAATTTAAACAGAACTTTCATGCTTGAAAGAAGGGAAGAGTGATCCTTGAATATGAAGGAACATATTATTTGAGAACTGTGTGATTTTACTGATTTTAATAACTTTATGGAGAAGGAAATTAAAATTTCTAGCCTTCCAAGTCTTCAAAAATAACAAAGGTACTTTGATGGAAAAAAAATACACTGTTTATAAAACCCAAGGATTATTTTTCTAAGTGCCTCAGGATCTTTGCCATACGTTTCTTAATGTTCCTAGAAAATATGTGATTGATAGCATTTGACTATGGTTTTGTATCCTTTGGGATTAGAGAAAACACAAGGGTATTTCTTACCTTTATTTTAGATTTTATCCCATTTCCTTTCTTTTACATTATATCTTTAATTATGTAAAAAACATGTCAATTACTTAAAACTCTACTTGTTACAAGTGCTAGCTTAAGTGATGTTTAGAGAAGGAAATAAACAACTATTATGATAATTCTATATTAGTATATTACACACACACACACACACACACACACACACACACACACACAATCACTCTCACTGTCTCCATTGCCACTAGTGCCAAAAATCCATAGAGAGATATGAAGTCTACAAAAATACACCTACTCATTTTTTTGTAAGGAAACTAAGGCCCACTGATCTTAGGAGAGTTGTCTAACAGCAGAAATAATACATTTCTGAGTATAGTGTAGAAGTCAATACTAAATATAGCATTCCTGAACTGCCACTCGGTGCTCTCCTAATGATTCTTACTGTTTGTTCAGCCAACTACAGATAGGCTTTGAGTAAAGTGTGTATGGACACAGTTCAATCAGCCCCCATATGGCTAAATCCGTGGCAATTTGTTTTTAATCTTTGACCACCTGCATGGGCAAGAAAAAAAAAGGAACAGAACACACGTAATAATTTCAAGGCTGGTAATCCAGGTGGGAATGTAAATAACAAAATTCATGCAGTGTCTTAGGAATATGATTTGGTAAAAGGTCATTCTAAAAGAGAAACTGCAAGCAAGGCACATGAGAATAAAATTGGCTCCACAATAAGAGCAAGGAGGGAGCCACAGGTGGAATTCTATGGAATGCTATGTGTGCTCTCTGGGACTTGTTCAGTGAAAGCATGCTGTTATTGGTTTACAGTCAATTAGAAGTTAGAAGTAAAGCTTAATTATGGTTGCTATGTTTGTTTCCAAGCAGAATTATATTATGATTAGGCAAACAGAATTGCTGCAAAAGAAATTGTAGGCTAACTCTCCTAATTCCCAGCTTCAGTGAGCAAATTAAATTGAACATTAATGCTATTCTGAAACTTCAGGCAGGATTTTTTTTTATTTTTAGGCATCATTTCTCTACTATGCTTATAGAATAAAGTCATTTTAGTATTTCCTAAAAGAAACAAAAGGAGAATAGTAAATAATCATGGATTCATTTATTAATTCAACGAACATTAGTTTTTATGTGCCAGAGAATGTATAAGTGCAGGTGCACATTGATACAAATGATAACACATAAGAAAGTTAACTCTAACTGACAGGAAGACAATCTTTTCCTTTTAGTCAAATGCAATTGCTGCATCCCATTTTGCCCCTTACTAGTTGAATGGCATTGGAAAAATCATTTACTCACTCTAAATCATAGCTCTAACAACTGTATAAATAGAAAATGAGTCTTTTAGCATTAGTGTGAGAACTAAATTACATAAAACATGAAAAGTACCTATAATCATCCTTTATACACTGTGGGGAATAAGAATGATAACACAAATACGCTAATAGAAATGATTTGTGCCTTCCTAGTTGGCCACTGACATATAAGTCTCTTTGTATCTCTGTCTCCATAGAACTGACAATGGCCTTACCTTTCCTAGCATAATGGTCTCTTTTCCTTCAAGAATCCAGACTCCCTCAAAGTGCTTCTTGTTAGATGTCTCATTACAGTGATGGCCAAGGTAACTAATAAGGAATATTGGGTCTCAAAAGCACAGCTCTTGCAATGATAAAACCTGACCATGTGTTTTTCAGACCTTTGGAGCTAATTTTGGGAAGAATACCAAAGAATTTGAAGCTGAAATTAAAGAAATCCTAGAATGCTGTAGGCAGAATTTCACTGAGGCTTGTGGTAGACGTGCAGAAAAGAAAGTTGACAGACGTGTGTACAATGAAGGCCAGGCTCATCAAGTTTCTAGAGGGGAACAAGGACTCTGAGAAATTGAGCTAGACGACATCATTTATCCTATATGTGCACAAAACATCTGGATGGATTCCACTCACGTCCTGAAACTTTGAGTAAGACTGAATTTAATGTGTCTGGAAGGGGACATTTTAAGACAATGCAGCATTTCAGACAGTGCTATATTCAGACAATAAGGCTTACTCATTTTGTGATGTTTATAGCGAGAATTTTTTTTAAAGCAAAGCAGTTACAAATATGCAGTTTGTCAAGGGAAGGATCATGAACAAGGTAAAAGTGGTGAATGTGGCAGAAAGGCAGGTACACCACAAAGTGACTATAATTATGAATGAGATTGGGATCATCCAAAGGACAAACCTTTGAATGGTGGTATAAGGCTTTAATCTCAGTACTCAGACTGAGGCAGAGGTAGACAGATCTCTGTGAGTTCCAGGACAGCCAGACCTACACAGTGAGACCCTGTCACAAGAGAAAGGTGGGGTTGGAGGAAGAGACCTTGCAGTCTACACCATAACAATAGACATTACATCTAGAGAGCAAGATGCCATTTATTGTAGGACCTGGGGATACACAATTATGTATTCATTTAGAAGGAAAATTCCTGAAAAAAATTCCTGACAAAATAGAATCTCCAGGGTCCCCTGTCACATAAGGGAACGTTTTACAAGGTTGAGCCTTAAAAGCACACAGATGGGATGCATAGAAGTCAGGCTGCATATAGAGATGACAGAACTTGGGGCCGTCCATGTAGTGCTGAGTTTACAGACTTGTAGGATACAAGGGAGATGGGAGAAAAAGAGATTTGCATGGAGGATACAGAAAACCACTGAGGTCAGTTGTCATATAGCAGGGTCTAATTCTCTTTCAGGGACTCCTGAGCTATTGTGTGCATGAAGTTGTGAAGATAGAGGTCTAAGTTTCATCTCAAGACATTTGGAGGTGACAGAATTGAGAGCATTCACCCTCAAAAAAGCCACAACCACTGAGTAGAGCTGGCCCAAGAGAGACCACAGTTGTTACAGGCAACAAGACTTGAATAGTAGGTAGAGCTACCCAAATTCTAGATGATATCGTCACAGAACTTAGATTCTAGGCAAGTAGCTGAAAGTTTTGCTGTTTGTTCTCTAAGTTTTCAATAAGGCTTCTATTTGTTGATACCTTTTGATGTTTCATATTTCCTTTTAGAATTAAAATGTTTACCCTGGGTCATTATATATATGCACTAAAGGAGTTCACAGATAAGAGACTGCATTGAGTCTTAGAAAAGATTTTGAACTTCTTTTTTTTAAACTTTTGTTTTATACATTTTATTTTTAGTAATTTATTTATTTACTTTACATTCTGATCAGAGCTTCACCTACTCCTTCCCAGTCCCTCCCTCCCTCCTACCCTTCCCCTTATTACCTCCTCACTTTCTACTCAAAGGAACCTCCCATGGATCTCAACATGCCTTAGCATATCAATTTGCAGCAGGATTGGGTTCATTGTCTCCTATTGAGGCTAGAAAAGGTATCCCAGTTAAGGAAAAGGGATCTAACGGCAGGCAACAGAGTCAGAGACAGCCTCTGCTTCTTCTGTTAGAGGTCCCACATGAAGACCAAGCTGCATGTCTGTTACATATATGTAGGGGGCTTAGGCCTATCTTATACATGCTTTCTGGCTCATGCTTTAGTATCTGTGAGCCTCTATGGACCCAAGTAAATTGATTCTGGAGATTTACTTGTATTCTCCTTGACCTCTCTGGCTTCTTCAATCTTTCCTCCCCATCTTCCACAAGATTTCCTAAGCTCTACCTAATGTTTGGCTCTGAGTCTCTGCCTCCATTTCCATCAGTTGCTGTGTGAATCAAGAGCCCACCTTGACACTATTGATATTCTGTTATACTTGCAGATAGGAGGCTACCATAATAGTCATCTCAGTGGATTCACTCAAGAGCTGATGAAGACTTTGGACTTTTAAACACTGTTAGAACAGTAAAATTATAGGGACCTTTGAATTTGGACTGGTGTATTTTATTTTATGAGATGGCCATGGCTGGAAGCTGTCAGAATATAATGTAATTGTTCTAATAAAAAGTGCCTGCATAGGTCCATGAGTTTGAATATTTGGTCTCCGATTTGTTATCATATCTTAGAGGGTTGTAGAGACTTTAGGAATTGAGGCCTTATTGGTTATTAGGGTGGGATGGGAAAACAATCCTTGAAGTTCATAACTGAGCCCTGCTTCTGTTCCTTCCTCTGCTCTTTTGGTTAGTTACTGAGATGCAAACAAACCATCTGATGATGCTCCTACCAACATGGAGTTACCTGCTGGTATGCTTTGTATTAAACCTTGTATTAAACCTTCTTCAGTTCAGTTACATCTTGTTAATTATTTGATCACTGTGGTGATTAAAGGAGTTACTACACCCAGAAATTCATCATCTACTCTCCTAGCATTCCATATGAAATACAGTTCCTTTGATGAGTAGTGAGATATCTCTGCTTCAGTGTCCCAGGTTACAAATAAAGATCCTGGTACTTTCAGCTTTGTCTTTCCCACTTAAATAGTCCTAAAACAGAAAGAATTACTAATTAGACATAAGCACAGGACCCTTAATTGCAATTGTATTCACAATATCCCAACAGGCATTTGTAATGAAGAGTTCTGCAATTTATGAATAGTTCATTTCATGAAATTTTGTATGAACTATTGTAATTGCTTTCGATGAACTAGTGTAGAATTTGGAGGGTATATTCATAATGAAGCTCTTTTCTAAGTCTACTGTTCAATTGACAAAGGAAGCAACAAGAGATAGCAAATGGAAGTTGTGACTTTCAAACTTAATCATAGGCTCCATAACTCTCTATGGCTTAGTTTTTCATAAATTTGTCAGATTTTTGTCAGATGTATATAATTTATAGAATATGTTTCAAATTGGTGTTATTAAAATATTGATAATCTTATTTCCTCAAGTCATATTCCTTTGCTGATTCCTTGACAGTTATTTAGAAAGTATGGCTTAGATTTGTAAGTTACATTATGTTGATTGTTAAAAATAAATGATTTGGTGCTGCTATGCTTGCTGCTTCTTAATATTTTTTATTAATACATATTAATTATAAAAGTTAATTGGATTCACACTGGGATATTTCTATACATAGGTACAACAGTTCATTTTTCATACCAATTCACTCCTTTTTCCTTTGCATCCAGTACCCCTAATAACTGCTCTTCTAGTTTTAAGTTAATATTTTTATTTCTTAAGATTTCTTTTTAAAGACTTTTTATATTTTTAATTATGTGTATGTGTGTCTGCAGGGGTTAGAGGCTGAAGGTTGAGCTGAAATTATAGGCAATTGCGAGCTGCTGGACATGGGTGCTGGGAATGAAACTTGAAGCATATGTTCTTAGCCACTGAAGTGTTTCATCAGCTCTTCTTCATAGAAATGGGATTTTGCCAAGGTAAAGCTAGTCTCCTTTCAACATATCATTTCCACTTTCTTCAGTCTTGTTTTTGATGTGAATAAATATTATGTACACTGGAAAGTTGGCTTATCATGTTCTCCATAGTCTCAATACACAAATGCTTGCCTGACAACAGCAGACATCTTTCAATAGCCATTTTCTAATGTGATGACTCCTACATGGTAAGAGATAAGACAGGCTACTATCTCATTGGATTTACAAGATGACAAAGTATAATTAACAATGCCTAATTTAGGAAGTGTTGAGATGAGAGTGGATGCTTTTAAATAGATACACATCAATTAAATGTTATATAAGTTGCTTTTTTATAATTTGTTTTTCTGGTGGTTCTATTATAGAAAAATAGCATTATATCAATTCTATAAAATACCCCTTTGGTTTCTTTTTTTTTAAACATTTATTGCATTATGATGAGAAAAGTTACATGATTTCAATTTATCTGAATTTGTTAACATTTAAAAACATATTTTAATTCAATAGAATTGAATCACATTCTTGTTTCCCTTTTGTACCACCACTCCTCCCATAGACGCCCCTTCGATACCTACAATATCTTGTCATATTCCTTAAATTTATAAAATATTATAACAATAAAAATGAGTATTATAAAAGTTGTTTGATATAAAACAACAATCAATTTAACAGTTTTATGTAGATGCTCCTCTATAGCAGTAGTGAAAATACATTTTTCGCAATATAAATTTTAAATAACTCCAAACATATTAGCTGTATACTTCAAAACAATATATCACTACTAGTATTTTCTCAAATGAACATAAATATATAAAGTCTTTTTGTTTGTTTTGTATTTAGTAGAGTTTAAAATTTTGGCTCTTACTGTGGTACAAGCCCAAAATAAGAACAATTTTTAGACATTGGGAATATTGTAATAAGGCTGTACTTCAATGACCCTCACATCACCAAAGGATTTTACCTCCATCGTAGCTAAG
>NC_045030.1:108622445-108625475 GCF_008632895.1 Mastomys coucha | reverse complement strand
ATCTTGTGACCAAGGTCTCTGATCCTGGGTGTGTCAGAGTGCCTGGGAGTGGAGCTTCCTCTGGGTGTCATGGGATTCGCTGCAGAGCTTGTGCCCAAGGTCTGCTCTGGACCCCAGCCCAGAGAGACCAGAAGGCACCCAAGTCACTGGGCTGGCAGAGTTCCTGTGTGCCTAGTCCCGCTGGTCCCAGTTACTCCTCATTTCTTTTCTTAATCTATATATATACCTGTTGGCTCATAATATCCAAAGACCTTTTATTATTTTGTGCTTTTTATAAACTAGCTAAAGTTAGTATTTTAATGTGGTACCTCTAGGTGGAGATCACGTCTGAATGTTCTTATAAGTTTATGACTCCAGTCAATTTACTATTTTCTGTGATGGAACAATGTTGTAGGATAAGATAAAACCTGAGAAGGCCAACATACTGGAATAAATCAACAGTACTATTTCTTTGAATTTATATGCATCCATATACATTTAGCCTTGTTATACACACTGTATATACATTGGCATATCTCAGTGTCTTATATAGGGTATTCATTGTAGTGAGAAGACACCATAACCAAGGCAATTCTTATAAAGGAATACATTTACTTGGGGCTGGATTACCGGTTCTGAGGTTCAGTCCATTATCATCATGGCAGCAAGCATGGCATTGTCCTGGCAGGCACTCATGGTGCTGGATGGGCTGAGAGTTTTACATCTTGTTACTAAGGAACTCAGGAGAAGAATGACTCTTCAGCACTGGGCTTCAAAGACCGCCCCCACAGTGACACATTTCCTCCAAAAAGGTCACATCTCCTAACAGTACCACTCCCTATGAGCCAAGCATATTCAAACTACCACACTCAGTATATTTTAAAAATCTTACATATAGGTAAGTAGACAACAGTGGTCTCTACTTAATATGCAAAAAAATCACAGATAACAGAAAAGTACTTAATCTGTTAATTACAGATATACAAAAATATTAAATCTGTTAAATCATAAAATTATGGAAATTTGATATAAATATTCATATAATCATAAAAGAAATCCAATAATTCTTCCACTAATATTTTTACTAATATTTTAATTGCTCTTTTTTAAAAGACAGACTTCTTTGTATGTAGTCCTGGCTGTCATGGAACTTGTAATGTTGACCAGGCTGACCTTGAATTCATAGAGATGCCTCCAAAGTGCTGGGATTAAAGGCATGTACCACCACATCTGGCTGCAATTCTCTTTTTATTGGAGAATGTATTACAAATCTGTTAATTCTGACCAGGTTTTAACAATGACAGACTGTCCATAAAGGGGGAGCACTGTCTCAGAGGAATGGGGGGAGGGATTCTATGATGGGAGGACTGGGGGGGTGCAGTGTTTGGGATGCAAATAAATAAATAATTGGAAAAAAGAAGACTATGTGTATAGTCACTGTACAACAGATGAAACCAAGGCTTGTTCATTGTACAGTGTGGTTAAGCTATCTATAAATCAGTAGAATATTCAGCAAAGGCTATTACTGGGAAATTATATTTATGGACTATGTTTTGTTCTTTCAAGTCTGGAACCTGTAACACTTTTTATTAAACAAGTCATTTTTGTTTGGTTGGTTTTGGTTTTTGGAGACAAGGTTTCTCTGTGTAGCCCTGGTTGTCCTGGAATTTGCTTTGAAGACCAGGCTGACATCCAACTCATAGATAACTACCTGCCTGCCATTGCCTACAGAGTACTGGGATTTAAGGCATGCACCACCATTGCCTGGCTTTGAACAAGTCTTATAGGATAATTTAATCTAGTCAATTTTCAGAGTTTTTGAATTTTGATATTGTAAAAAAATATAATGATATTCACACAGCTTTTGTTTTTTTAAAAAATGAGAATTTTAAAATTATGCATTAATTCATTTTAAAAGCAATAGTAAGTATATTATATGGTATGGATAACAATTTAATGAAAAGTAACTATATTCCTTAGGAAATAATGAGTGGTATAGTTTTACAGATTTGCAAATCTCATTCATTATTAGGCTTAGAAAACAACTGCATTTTCAATATCCTTAATTTAAATCTATTGCTAGCCCATGCATATTGTAATCTTTCTAAGTTTTCATTGTGCAACAATGAAAATAAAAGTGGGAAAAATGTCTTAGGATTGTTTTATTTCATAAATACCTTGGATGATCTTGGGTTACATAATGGTCTTTCTACAATGGAGTCAACAAGTAGCTTTCCCACATATATGTCATGAAGTATTTTGAAGTCTGTATACATTAATTCATAGCAAAAAATGTTATTACTTAATTTATATGTTTAATAGTTTGCTTCTGTTCTATAACATCAACTCATAGTAAATAGAAGAATTATGTATTTCCTGACCAAGTAAAGCTATACCGTTTTACTCAACTTTTCATTCAACAAGCAGAAAAAGCAACTAGAAAAATGGGACCATCAAGACTTATCTCAACATGTATATCATACAGATATCTGAACAAAAATAAAGCAATGTTTATAATTGGCTAGTTAACTCTGAAGTTATTAAGCAAAAGTAGAGAATCTTGAGGTACCATAAAGACATATAATAGATAAAAATTTTACATGTGATGAGATAATTAGGTGGGCTATAGAGACATCACACTCTATAAAGGATGCACCTGAACTACAGTCCAAGTGCCAGGACAGCCTGGAATAAATAGAGAGACCCTGCCTCTATTTTACAAAACAGTAAAAACAAGGAACAAAAAAGATACAGAGTAGCAGATTGTATTTAAAAAGCAAGATCTGGGGAAATGTAACAGTGGACAAAATGTTGCAACCTGGGTTGGTAAAAGGAGCGTTCATATAAAAGCTCAGCGGGATCACAAGCATCTGTAAAGCCTGAGCTAGGTAGGGGAAGAGGCAGATCTTCAAGGGGCTCATTGACCAGAAAGTCTAACTGAAATGGTAAGCCCCATAGTGGATGAAAGATTGTGCTGGCTAAGTTTATGTCAACTTGCCACAACCTAGAGTCCTTCGAGAAGATGTAACCTCAACTAAAAAATGTGCCCAC
>NC_045030.1:108599405-108621695 GCF_008632895.1 Mastomys coucha | reverse complement strand
AAAAAACAAAACCCCAAAAACCAAAAACCAAAAACATGGTGGAGAACAGTAGAGGAAGATACTCAATGCCAACTTCTGGCATCCAAACGTGCATATACAGACAAGTATATACACATATGCTCATACATGCCCACACATGAGTACACCAAACACTCACACACACACGCATGTATAAAAGATAAAAGTGAGTTGACAAAAATAAAAGACATCCATCTATCTGCTGTCTCTAAGAAGCACACCTCACCATCAAAGGGTATCTTACATAAAAGGCATTATTTTATGTGAACAGATGGGAGTAGGACTCAAGAGGGCATCACTATTCTATTAGCTAAGAAAACAGACTTCAAATTGAAACTCATCAGAAGGCAGAAAGAAGATCACATCTTACTGATTAATGGAACAATCTGTCAAAAAGACACTACAGTTCTGAACATGAATGTGATATGCACCTGGCTTTATAAAACAAGTAGTAAGAGACAGAGAGTGACATGTTAACCTAACACAATAACAGTAGGTAACTTTAATATCTCATGCTTATTTTATTTATCAACAGGCAGGTCATTCTGACAGAAAATACTTAAATGACATAGATCAAATAGACTTAGCAGGCATCTGTAGAGTATTGTATATAAATGTTATGCTATGTGACTGTCCGAAAATCTGAAAATTAACTCTTTTATCATATATAAAATGTTAAAACAATGTTTTATATTAAGTTCTATAAATAATAATGAAATAATAAATATAATTATATCAATAAGATATTTAAGAATAAGTTTAACACTGATAGAGGAAAATACCTGACATTGACTTCTGGCCTCCACACGCATGCATACCTACATGACCACACTCTCACAGACACATACGTAGAGCACATATTTACACACACAAAAACACTACAATTGTTAATAAGTTTCTCTTTATGACTATTAAAAGATGTGAGTCTTCACCATCTAAAATAATCTTAACCATAAATCCCATCCTGTGATCTTGGAATTGGGACTCTTTCATGTGTGTGTATTTGTGCACATCTGATTCCTTTGTACTTTGTTGTTTTCATTTTCGGATTCTGTTAACATCCTGATTTAGTTCCACTGAAGAGCTCAAAGAATGTATCAGGGTTCCAAGTAGTTGACTCTTAGACCCAGTGTTCTGAGGGCAAATGGGTTTGAGCTTCTCAATCAGAACACTTAATGGCCACTATCAAGAACATAAACTTTGACTTCTTTATCTTAAAGAGGAAACAGTATCAGGCAGTATTGAAATTCACAAGAGCATTTGGCCCCATTCATAATGAGATGGCTCCCCTTTCTGGTTATGGGACATGACCTTCCTTACCTTTTTAAAAGTAACGTGTTCTGCAGTCATTTTGTGGTGTAAACGTTACCCTTGTCTTTCATTACTACCAGGCCACTTTCACACTCAACAGTTATGAGACACACATGGGTGCCTCCTCATGCTTAGCATTCATTTATGTCACCTAAGATATCATTTATTTCACAGCTATATTTCCTGTGATCAGATTACTCTGTTCTTGTTAATAAAAGTGCTGCTGTGTTTGAGCATTATCTATTGAAACTTCTTCAGTGGGTTTTTATAAGGCTTTCCTGCTCTATGGAATTAGAAATAGGGGTTGCTTTTCTGTTCAGAATAATCAGTATCTGCAATGGGATCTAAAAAGGATTTACATTGCTCTCCAGAGGACTGAATACCCTTTTGCAGGAATAATTATCATTTAGGATTCCATTACATCTCCTTTGCTTAAGGACATTTGTGTTTTTTAAGTTGACCAACAGAATCTTGATGTATTAAACTTTGAGAATTTTGGTCTAAGACATCATGATGAAATATATACATTATCCTCTTGGTTGGCATTGCTAGCTGCACTTGATACTGCCATTGCTAAACCATAGAAACTTCATTTCAAATAACTTATTTTTCTAAAACTTCATCTGAATTAACATTCTAGTAACCATTTTGGAGAAGTTAAAGACTTCTCCAAATGAATACCAGTTCATTGTGTGTGTGTGTGTGTGTGTGTGCATGCGCGCACAAATTAATAAAAAACAATGTGGAAAACATCCATTCACTGTGTCAGTTTTTAAAGATTTATTTATTTATTATATGTAAGTACACTGTAGCTGTCTTCAGACACACCAGAAGAGGGCATCAGATCTCATTACAGATGGTTGTGAGCCACCATGTGGTTGCTGGGATTTGAACTCAGAACTTCAGGAAGAGTAGGAGGTGCTCTTAACCACTGAGACATCTCTCCAGCCCACTTTGTCACATTTAAAAATAAATTTTAAAGTAAACTAGTGGCAAATGTGAATCAAAAAAAGGATGTGAGTCTCCATAACAATTTTTCCTCCAATATAACATGTACACTGTTATTTTTGTACTTATGAATAAATATTTAACTGGTAATTTTAAGCAGTAATACACCACAAAAAGGCACTAAGAGGCCTCATCCCTGGAGTTACTTCCTGTCCCTGTGGGTAACATGTTGTTTTTTTGTTGATGGACATTTTTCCCTCATGACCCACACAGTGACATTGTGCTTAAAAGTCAATTAGACTTCATCTAATTTTAAAGCTGCTCATCAAAACACATCATTAAGGAAATTACTAATCAAAAAACAAACTAGAAGAAATATTTGCAAAGGCATGTAACTGAATCAAGACTGGAATGCACAATACGTAAATAAGTCATTAAACTCAGGTGTAAAATATCCATATTAAAATGTGTAAAATAGTTGAACTGACGCTTCACAAAGGAAGACACACAAATGACCAATGACCATGTGAAACCATTTGCAAAAAAAAAAAAAAAAGTCATCAAAGAAATAAGAAACAAAGGCACAGTAACAGATGATTGCAATTTGCTAGAATGGCTAACATTAAATGCAACCACATGAAATATTAGAGTTCTGAAGCTACTAGAGACTTGAAGCTACCCAAACCCTGTTTCATGGTGGGAGTATAAATTGGCACAACCATTTTTTAGAAACATCTTGACAGTTTTCTTACAAAATTAAATATATTAAAAATATTGTTTTTTCTATTACTCTGCAGCTTCATGGGGTAAGTGTCTTTGTTGAAACTTACGGAATGTAGCACCCAACATATTTATCTTTCAAATCACAGAATAAATTTGATGTCTAGGTTATGTGACTGATATAATTCCAAGAAAAATGGACTAGAAAACCTCTTTGACTAGGTATTGTTACGTGAAGTTGCCTCTAAGAAACACTGATAACATGGGTGAGTCTGTACTCTTGATTCCTTTAAACCTGAGTGTAAATGTCAGAGAATAAGAAATCAAGCAATTCAAAGCGCAAGAGATGCAGTACAAGAGAGATTCTACATTATTAATTTGTGAACTTCAGGTGTGAATGGAGACACATGGTAAGTAACATGAGTGGTCTTTAGGAGCTGAGAATAGCCCTTGGTTTACAGATGCTAAAAAATCCAGTACTTAAGTCAGTAGATACAAGGAACTAAATTCAGCCTATACCATGAACAGACCTGTAAATTCTTCAGTCTACTTGGTCCCTTGCTTTAAGCCTGTTACTAATTTGAGAATCCAGCTATGCTGTCCTGAGCTTTTGACTTACAGGTATGATGTACTAACTGAGTGTTTCTCATAATCTTTGAGCTGGTATTATTTGTAGACAACAGAACTCTAATATCAGACAATTTATACTATAGTAATATATACTGGAATAAAGAAAATTTGTTATATATAGTTATATATACTGGAATGTTTGAAAATAGTATACTGATATTTGAAACTGAAATTCATCAAAACAATTTGAATTGGTGAATGTATAAAAGAAAAATAGGCACATATTTAATAAAGCACAGATATTAAAATGCTAATTTCTGGACACTAAGTGATGATTATATAGCTTTTCCCTGCAATTAGTTCTATTTTTAGATATTTGAAAACCTTCACAGTAAAATGTAGAAAACAATGAAATGCAAAGTTCTAGACTTTCCCAGATTAATATGTCTATTCATTGGACCTAGGCTTCCAAAAGATAACTTACAGAAGAAATGGCAGGCAAATGAACACTATTGTGTTTTCATTGTAGCTTCCTTTGTTATTTTGGCAGGCTTGTGTGAATTATCTAAACAAAAAAGTAAAGATTATCTATTATCTGTCTCTCCCTTAAACCTACTTTCCCAACCTCCCCTTCCTCACTTTGATTCCTTTATCTGTCATCATAGGCAAAAGCAACCAAAGTTTCATGAAGGAAGTCAGAGAAATAGGAGGATCCCAGAGGCTGAATGTGCATAGGACTGAATTTTCCTGAGCCAAATTATAGCCATCCAGAATGGTCCAGAAATTAGTCATGAACTGTGAATAGATGTTCTTCATAATAACAGAGTAAAGATGCCTTTCACTTTTTCCATAAAGAAAGAAGTCAACGACGTAACTAGATATTGATATGAATAACCATGGGGCTGCAATTAATATCACCAAGAAAGCTTTTAAGATTCAGAAACCGAGGACAATAACATAAAAAGACACACAGTATCCCACCATTTGACACCATGACTGCACAGCTATGGGGAGTGTGTGTCTCCATTTCGAAAGCACCAAGGGTGGAATACAGAATTCTAGCAAACTCTATTAGTACAAAGTTTGTCAATTGTAATTACTATAAGGTTTCACAATCCTTATAGGTTTGCAGTACACTTAGATAAGCAACTTGGTTATCTGCATAGCAGTCCTCCTTTGGAAAAACATAACACATTATCTCCAGACAACTCCCCCAAATTCTGGAACCTGGAGTCATCCTGAGATGTTATCTATTGTCTGGGTTTACAATGGGAAGAAGAAAACCCTGAATTTTCCCATCTCTGCAACATCATAGGCATTCCACAGTGTTGGCTTAGCAGGTGGGTGCCTTGAAATCTCAGCTTGGGAGACTGACTGTAAACCTAGCTAGCTGGGTGTCTTGCACTAGAGGGTATATGTGTTGTCACATGGAAGGAAATGAATGTAGTTATAAGGCATAATAAAGATATAGGATATTTGTTCCCCAGCCCCTAAATCAAGGGCATGATCAGCCATATGTCAACTGGTACCAGACTCAGGAGTGAAAATACTCTTCCTGCCATTCTCAGGCTCACGAAACCAACAAGGAAGTGAGGAAGCACCATGACTCTAAACTGCTACGCTTGAAGTAACATGGAAATATGAATAAAAAACTCAGCAAAAATCATTTCAAGGACAAGTCTAAAATCTCAGAAATGAAGAGTTTAATAAATCAAATAAAATAGAGTTACGAGCTTCAACAATATAGATCAACTGCAAGAACTAGGATCTGAACTTGAAGATGGATGTATTAAACAGTGTGAACACCTGGTGCTGGTGGTGCATACCTTTAATCCCAGACTCTGGAGGCAGAGGCAGCTGGATCTCTGTGAGTTCAAGGTCAGCCTGGTTTACAGAGGAATGTTCCAGGATATTCTGGACTACAGAGAGAAACTCTGTCCAATCAGAAAGTGGTTGTCCACTTGCGCCAGTGAGCATAGCTTAACAGGTCAGTCACTGGTGGGGCTCACAGCTCGATAAGATTGATAATTACCTTTCTTCTCTTATCCTGTGCATAATGTTTTCTAGCATGATGAAAGCTAGCCAGTAGTGATGGAGCTTGGAACTCAGAACCACAGCATTAAACTGATTACTAGTGACTTATTTATAAACACATAAATTAGTCCATTGCTAGGCCTTCATCAGAAACGTGTCTTCTTGCAGATGATGGTGATTAAATACAGAGACCCACAACTGATCAACATGCAGAGAGTAAGAGATGAACAGAGTATACAGTCCTAAATGGAACATTTATATCACATCTGTTCCTCTATGCTTCAAGGATCATTGCAGAAGAGGGGCTGGAAAGATTTTAAGTGGCAAAGGCCATGGATGAATTTAAGAAAGTGATATTTTCTGGACACAACAGGGCAGTTGTATATATGGAGTTACAGTGGTTGGGACAGCATGCACATGCCTGGGCAAGGAGGTAGATGAACACAAATTCTCAGTCCTAGGTGAGAACCTATGGCAAGTGATAACTGTTGGGAGGAGGGTAGTCAGCTTTTATTAAGGAAGTGACCCCTGGTAGGTTAGCCACATTCCAGAGTTTAGCTGTACATCCATGAGTATTTGGAGAACACAAACTAGACTTAATGAGGTCTTTTTAAAATATGGACTGTGAATTTCTCTTGAATATTTCAGAGGATTTCTTTATCTTGTAGCTTTGACAGCTTAAACTATAATACTGTATGGTGAAGATCTTTTATAGTATGGCTCTAAGCATCATGCATATTGAGAATCAAACTTTTCCACAAATAGAAAAGTTTTCTGTTATTATTTCATTGAGTAAGTTTTTTTTACACTAACATTTTAATAATAACATGGTATTAATTCTTTGAGAATTTCATACAATCTATTTTATCATTTTCAGTCCTTCCTTCAACTGATACCAGATCCATTCCTTACCTCCATACCCATCTAAATTTGCATCTCCTTTAAAAACTCATTAGACCATTCTATAGATCCATATAAAGAAATATATGTAGGCCTACACTACACTTATAGTATCATTAATTACAGCTAAGATATGGAATCAGTGTAGGCTACCAATAGTAGATGAATGAATGAACAGAATGTAGAGTTCTAATTATAAGTAGCATTCAATATACACTATTATTTGACCACAGAGAAGAGTGAAATCCTTCCATTTGCAACAACACAGGTGGCAGTGAAAGACATTAAAGTGTAAAAATAAGTCAGACATAGTAAGGCAAGTATTGCATGTTGTCTCTAATTTTCTTAAGGCTAGAAAAAAATAAACTTGAAATTAAGACAGTTCTTTTTAAAGACTGAGAATGATACACAAAGGAAATGGAAAAACACGACACAGGGCTAATATCTAATATATACAAAGAACTCAAGAAGTTAGACTTCAGAGAACCAAATAACCCTATTAAAAATGGGGTACAAAACTAAACAAAGAATTATCAACTGAGGAATCTCAAATGGCTGAAAAGCACCTAAAGAAATGTTCAACATCCTTAGTCATCAGGGAAATGCAAATCAAAACAACCCTGAGATTCCACCTCACACCAGTCAGAATGGCTAGGATCAAAAACTCAGGTGACAGCAGATGCTGGCGAGGATATGGAGAAAAAGGAACACTCCTCTATTGCTGGTGGGATTGCAAGCTGGCACAACTCTGGAAATCATTTTGGTGGTTCCCTAGAAAATTGGACATATTACTACATGAAGACTCAGCTATACCATTCCTGGGCATATACCCAGAAGATGTTCCAACATACAACAAGGACACAGGATCCACTATTTTAATAGCAGCCTTATTTATAATAGCCAGGAGTTGGAAACAGCCCAGGTGTCTCTCAACAGAGGAATGGATACAAAATATGTGGTACATTTACATAATGAAGTACTACTCAGCTATTAAAAACAATGACTTCATGAAATTCTCAGGCAAATGGAACTAGAAAATATCATCCTGAGTGAGGTAATTCAGTCACAAAAGAATACACCCGGTGTGTACTTACTGATAAGCGGATATTAGCCCAAAAGTTTGGAATACCCAAGATTCAATTTACAGACCATATGAAGCTGAAGAGGAAAGAAGACCAAAATGTGGATGCTTCAGTTCTACTTTGAAGAGGAAACAAAATAATCATGGGAGGTAGAAGGAGGGAGGGATTTGGGATGGAGACATGAGGGGAAGGGGAAAGGGGGGCAGGATCAGGTGTGGGAGGAGACAGGGGAGATGTACATAGAGTCAGGAAATTGAACAGAGTTGTGTAGCAGTAGGGGATGGGGAACTGGGGGTAGCCATCAGAAAGTCCCAGATGCCAGGATTGAAAGAGGCTCCTAGGGCCCAATTGGGATGACATTAGCTGAAATATCCAACAAAGGGGAGGGAGAACCTGTAGAGACTGTTAGGCACTGCCCCTGGTTGAGGGATGGGGCCATCCATCCATCTCAAATATTTTAACCCAGAATTGCTCCTGTTTGTGGAGGGGAAACCGGGAAGGGGGTAACATTTGAAATGTAAATAAATAAAATAACCAATAAAAAATGAAATTATATTTCAAAAGTTCATGTTTCATGTGTGAATGGAAATAACACACTGTATCCCATCACAATATACAAATAATATATGCTAATGCATTTTTATAAGGAATTATGAATGGTCTGAGATTTAACCCTATATTCAGTTTTATCATGTTAGACTGACGTTAATTTCATAATACTGGTAGAAGACAAGAAACATATTTTATTATTCATGGCATGTAGACAGCATGAGTTTCCTGGTTGTATTTGTTCCTATTATGAACTGAAAAATGCATGTCCAAACTCCCAATATGACGTTAACCTAAGGAATGGGCCTTTGGAAAGGTAAATTATCTCATAGTATTTGAGGTGTCATGACGAAAATGAGTAGCCTTGTAAGGGACAGGATACAATTTGCCTCGTTCTCAACCCTGTCCCTTCATCTTTAGGAAGATCTGAGAAGATGTGAGGCTATGGGAAGGTGGCTAACTGTAAATCAGGCAGAAGGCCTACATTAGACATTTGTTTTTTCTGGTACTTAGATCTTCTAGAATGCAGAACTGCTAGAAACATAATAGGGTTTGCTAATTCTATGGCATTCTGTTACAGTAATCCAAATGGACAGAAACACACTCTGGTTATCATGAAGGTATTACAGACAGATAGATGTCCAAGTAGATGCTAGTTTTCCTAAGTGTTTTCATCACAGCTAAAGGATCCTGAGCACATGTAAACACATCATGCTATGTGTGTGGAGGTCAGAGAATAACATGGCAATTGGTTCTCTCTTTCCATTGTGTGGGCACTGGGGATCAATCACAATAGTCAGGCTTGAAGGCAAATGCCCTTACCCACTGAGTCATCTTGACAACCTAACATCAGTCTGTGGACAAACCTACCTAACATTTGTCCTTGAAGAGGATACTATCTTTATTATGGCCCATTCAAATATTTTCCTTTTGCTCCACACATCCTTGAAAAAGATTGGCCCCAACAAAAGTTTTCATTCTATCTGTTTGAAAGAAATTCAAAATGAAAGAAACTCGTGGGAATTGTGAGAAATCTTTCATTGAAAACTTGATATTTTTCCTCTCTGACCCAGCAATTTTTCTGTTTTCTCTGAGAATCCATGAAGCTAACAGGAACACTCATTTGATTCATGCAACATCATTATAGCCCTTGATTCTAACGTATGCATTTGGCTTTCTGGACTATTGACAAACCATAAATAGTGCACTGTTTATGGTCACAGCTACTGAAAAATAAGTGGACAGTTAAGGCATTTAGTGAACCGTTCATTCTCCCTATTACCAATAATCTATTATGAGTAAGTATTTTAATTGCCTCCTCAAAAATATTTTGTGCTCTACTTCACTTGTATGCTTAAGGAAAACAATGGGATATTTAATGTTAATAAATAATTAATATTAATTAATTATTTAATTCTGATGTAGCCATCTCAGAAAGAGAACATCTTTTCTTCTCTCCTTCTTTTATTAAGATTTATTTTTAGTTGCCTGCATATCTGTGTGTGTGTGTGTGTGTGTGTCCATGTAGATAGGTGCCTGTGAATGCAGTGCACACTGAAGCCAAAAAAGCATGCTGAATCTCCTGAAGCTAGAGTTACAGATAGTGCATGGTGAGTCACCCAGAAGAGGTACATTCCAGTTCTAGTGCATTGAATGCTCTTAATCATTGAGCTATCTCTCCAGCCCCATCTTATTTACCTCTTAAGTAATAATCAGGCAAATGACGTAGAGTCTACATTGCTATTTTTAAACTCTATCTCTCTTTTGTTTGTATGGTTTTGGTTTGGAGCTCTGTAGCCTTCCTCTCTCTGTAGACCAGGTTGGTGACGGATCCTCCTGCCTCTGTTTTCTGAATGCTGAGATTAAAGGCATCCATCATCACCACCCAACTTAAACTGAATTTATAAAACTACTTCCATGACTAATTCTGGGTATCATGCTTTTATTTTTCCCTTAACAACTTCAGTTGAGGATAGTAAAATGTCATTAGTAGTCATGTTAGTGCTAAGTAAAATGTCATTAGGAGTCATGTCAGTGCTATTAGGCTTTTGGGGTTTTTTGTTGTTGTTGTTGTTTGATTGTTTTGTTTTGTATGTTGATTTTAGAACAGCACTATTTATTTTACCCTAGGTCCCTGGACTATCTAGTCTCATGTTCTTGGTAATGAAGCAGTGTCAGTCGGGTTCTATCTTGTGGAGTGGGCCTTAAGTCAAACCAGGCATTTGTTGGTCACTGCCACAAGTTTTTGTCACCATTGCCCTAGCATATCTTGTAGATAGGACACCATTGTAGATCAGGGGTTTGTGTCTGGCTTGGTGTTTATGTCTCTCCCCATATTCTTGCTTTCATCTCCATCTCTACTTGTTCTTTCTGTTCACCTACCACCCATAATTATCTATTTCCCTTTACTGGAGAGAGCTATATGCACCCCCTCAGCATCCCCCTTTTCAGTACCTAATCTTTGTTCTAGTGATTGTAGCTTGGTTATCATTGCCTTAATAGCTGATATCCACATATAAGAGGGCACATATCATATTTGTATCTATGTGTCTGGGTTACCTCACTTGGAATGATTTCTTTCCTATTTCCATCCATTTACCTGATAATTTCATTTTTTTAATGCATGAGTAATTCTCATAGTTTCTTGAGTTCTTGACATATTTTGGATATTAGCTGTCTAACAGATGTACAGTTAGTAAAATTCTTTTCCCATTATGTAGGCTGCTGTTTTGTCCAAATGATAGGGACTGAGAGTAAGAAAGTTAAGAGGGGAAGTTTTGTGTGATCACTGGAGATGAGGGCAGATAGGAATGGAATGCCACAATAGGTTACAGAGCTGGAGATGAGACTGGAGGATTGGAATTACAGGAAAAAGGGGAGAGGTAAAGACATGAAGTTAGTTTATCTGTTTCCATAGCAGAAGTGGCCTGAGGCTTCCCAGGGAGGGCCTGGAGCTTGGGCCTGAGATAATGTGATGAATGGAGTTAGGGAAGTTATGAGGAGTTAGGTCTGTATGTGATTCACTGGAGATGGGGGTTGGAGGGAGGGAGGCTCCAGCAAGTTTTCTGCTACTGCGCTGGGCATAAGGCTGGGGACTGGACTTTTTTATTGGTTATTTTATTTATTTACATTTCCAATGTTATCTCCCTTCCCAGTTTCGCCTCCACAAATCCCCTATTCCATACCCCTACCCCCTGCTTCTATGAGGGAGCTCCCTCACATACTCACTCCCACCTCACCGAATTAGCATTCTCCTACATTGGGGCATCTAGTCTTCACAGGACCAAGGGTCTCCGTTGATACCAGATAAGGCCATCCTCTGCTATATGAACAGTTGGAACCATGGGTCCCTCCATGTGTACTCTTTGGTTGGTGGTTTAGTCCCTGGGAGGTCTGTTTGGTTGATGTTGTTATTCTTCTTATGGGGTTGCAAACCCCTTCAGTTTCTTCAGTCCTTCCCCTAACTCTTCCATTGGGGTCCAGTGCTCAGTCTGATGTTGGCTGTGAGCATGCATATGCATCTGTATTGGTCAAGCTCTGACAGAGCCTCTCCGGAGACAGCTACACTAGGCTCCTATCAGCAAGAGCTTCTTCGCATCAGCAATGGTGTCTGGGTTTGGTGTCTACATATAGGATGGATCCCTAGATGAAGCAGTCTCTGGTTGGCCTTTCCTTCAGTCTCTGCTCCACTCTTTGTCCCTGCATTTCCTTTAAACAGGAACAATTTTGTGTTAATATTTTTGAGATGGGTAGGTGGCCCCATCCTTCAACCAGGGATGACATTAGCTGAAATACCCAACAAAATGGAGAGAGAACCTGTAGAGACCCTATCCAGAGGTTAGGCACAGCCCCTGGTTGAGGGATTTTTTGCCTAGGAGGCCATTCATCATATGATATTTTGAGCACTGAACCAAAACATTCAATTAATTATTTCAATAACGTTCAACACTGGTGTATAAAAACTTTGCTAACTTTAAGAACTTTCTTTTCTTTCTCCATTGATTATTTACTTTGCAGTCTGATTGCAGCTCCTCCCTATCGATTCTTTCTTCCAAGTCCTACTCTTACACCTCTTCTCCCAGTTCCCCTCTCTCCTCCTCAGAGAACTGGAGCCCCCCTCCCCATAGGTACCCACCCACCCTGGTACATCATGTCACAGTAGGACTAAGCTCATTCTCTCCTATTGAGGCCAGACAAGGCAGCACAACTATGGGGAAGGGTTACAAAGGCTCAAAACAGAATCAGTGACAGCCCCCCTGCCCACTACTCTAATTGTTATGGGACAACATGAAGATCAAGCTGCACATCTGCTACGTGTATGTAAGAGGCCTAGGTCCAGCCCATGCATACTCTTTGGTTAGTAGTTCAATCTCTGTGAGTTCCCATGGGCCCAGGTTACTTGTCTCTCTACATCTTCTTGTGCTGTTCTTGACCATTTGAGCTCCCTCCCCTTACTCTTACTCTTCCACAGGATTCCCCAAGCTCTGCCTACTGTTTGGTTGTGGGTCTTTGCATCTGTTTCCATCAACTGCTGGGTGTAGCCTCTCAGAGGACAGTTATACTAGGCTCCTGTTTGTAAGCATAGCAGAATATCATTAATAGTGTCAGGGGATGACTCTCTCCCATGCGATGGGTCTCAAGTTGGCCATTCTCTCAATATCTGCTCCATCTTTACTCCTGCACTTCTTTTAGGCAGGAATAAATTTTGGTTGAAGATTTTGTGAAAGATAATATAAGTTACTATGTAGCTCAAACTGGCTTTTAACCCATAATTTTCTTGCCTGGTTTTCCTAGTTGCAAAATAATTGATGTGTACCACCAAGTCTGACATCAATTTTTAAATTATCAAGCATTAGTCCATTATCCTTGACATTATTAATTTTTTCCAATGGGACTTTCTCCTCCAAGCCATATTCCTTTCACCATCATACTAATAATTTGTATGATCTTTCAGATACGTTTATACTTTACTTTCAACTGACCATGTGTTGAAATGTCCAAGCCTACCAGGATTGTTATTTTTTTGTTTGTTTGTTTGGTTTTTTGTTTTTTTTTGTTTTTGTTTTTTTGTTTTCCAGAAAAAGTACCATTACTCTTTCCTTCCAAAATAGCATGATGGGCATGGTGACACATTCGTTCAATCCAAGTATTTGGGAGGTGGAGGAAAGATGATTAGGAGTTCAAAGATAGTTTACATTTGGGTCTAGAGAGATGGTTCAGTGCTTAAGAGAACTGTTGTTCTTGCAGAAGAACCAGGTTCAACTTCTATCACCCACATGGTGGCTCACAAACATCTGAAACTCCAGTCCCTGGGGATCTCGTATCTTCTCTTGACCTCCACAGGCACCAGGCATGCATGCGAAGCAAATATATACATTCAGGCAAAGAATTCATAACAAAATAAATACAATTTAAAAATAAAATACGTTATTTTTTTGCTATATTAATGATTTTTTGAGGCTAGTCTAGGTTATATGAGATTCTATTTAATAACTCCCCAGACAAATAACACATGATGTCAACAACTCTGAAATAGCATATTTCAAATGTTGTCTTTCTTTCATTCAAAACTAGTGAAAACATAAAAGACATTTGTAATGATCCTTCTGTACCACATTTTCTAGTCATCAAATTTATCATCATGTATCTACTTTCTATCTGTTATCAGTTTCAGGATAAAATTATTCTTTCTGACTTGTCTTAAGGTTATTTTTGTGGATTTATTAGTCTCAGTATTTCTTTCTTTCTTTTTCTTTTTTTTTTTTTTCCGAGACAGGGTTTCTCTGTGTAGCCCTGGCTGTCCTGGAACTCACTCTGTAGACCAGGCTGGCCTCGAACTCAGAAATCTGCCTGCCTCTGCTTCCCAAGTGCTGGGATCAAAGGCGTGAACCACCACTGCCCTGCAGCCTCAGTATTTCAATAAATTTTCTCTGTGTCTTTGTGGAAAAAAAAGAAATTTTCTGCAAATCTGTTGAACTTTTGAGTTTTGCTTCTCAGTGGAATATTTCAATGAAATAGTGATCTCAGAAGAAAATAATAGTTAAGTAAGTCTTTTCTTCATGCTTCATTATTGCCTTCCCATAGGAAGCATTCATTAAGTACTATATTCTTATATTTCTGAATAGATTGAAAAATATTCATGAACAAATCAGTAAAGGTCAGTAAACTATTGCAAGGATGCTTTGTATGAGATCACAAGAACACATTGTTTATCATTTCATACTGTTTATAGATCTGACATTTCTGATCTTAATAAGGAAAGCATTTTGAATAATTAGCTGATCTTATCCAAATATAAAATGCAGTTCAAATGTTAAAAACTCATTTACTATTTCTACCCATAATGCTGCCTTATTGTAAAATTAAAAATAGTTACTACCAAGTAAAATTCAAGAAATTAATATTGATTCTTAATGATTATATTTTGCAACCTTCTATTCATCATACAAAAATGTATTTGCACAGGAAAATTATCTAATAGATTCAGAATTTGAGGTAAATTCTTCCTTGACATTTTATTATAAAGTTTTATTGTTTTAAAGTGTTTCTTTGCCTTGTAATTAAACACATAACATTTTTAAAAGGAACAAATCATTTCAAGATGAATTTGGGAAAAAAATCACATGTTATATTGGCTAAATGAATGAGGGAAAATTTGTCATTAGTGAGATTTGATGTTAAATTATTTTTGCTGAAGGGAATGCTATTGTACCCAGCTAGCATTTATGAATATGTAATTTAAACTCTAATTTAGTTTTGCCAGTTAAATATTGCATCTTTTAAGCCCAGTCCAGCCTTTTCTTCTCCTTACATTTTGTCTGTTAATAACTTGGACTACTTTACTTCTATATTTTCCCAGTCAAATGAAGTTTTAAAAATGGCATTCTTTATATTTCCTATAATTTCCAGCTGAATCTAAAATTTTATCCACCTTATATTGGTTCCTTTTCATGAATGTATAGATGGAATTGCATTCTTTAAAAAAATATTTAATTATATGTAGGTTTGTGTGTCTACATGTGGGTATGAGCAAATGAGCACAAGTGCCTGTGAGTCCAGAGCCATCCAATCTGGATGCCTGGGCTTACAGAGTCCAGAAATCGGAGTTACAGAGGGATAGGTCTCAAGTAGGTACTCAGATCTGAACTGTCGGCCTCTGGACAAGCAGTAAGTATGCGTAATCACTGAGCATTCCAGCTCTAGAATTGCATTCTTTAACTAGAATGCACAATATTTGTTTCTCTTTTTGTGATGTTTGAAGTTTTGGAAGCTTGATATTAGACTTACTACATCATTGAAAGTACAAAATGAAATATTTTGGGAGGCAGAATTAGGTAGATCTTAGTGAAATTTGATTCCATGCTGGTTTCAATACAAAACTCCAGGCAAGCCTAGGCCAAATACTGAAACAACATCTCAAAATATGGTTTTCTTTGTGACATTCTCATATATATATGGAATTTTACTTTGCTCATATTTGTGACCACCAGCCCCCATCATTTCCATTCCCTTCTTATTGACCTTTCCCCTATATAGTCCCCTTTCTGCGTTCTTGTTATTTGTATAAATAAATGTATGTATGTATATATGTATAGGTATATAGCTATATATAAAATAATCATATATACCAGTGGCTATAGAGATGGCTCAGTTGGTAGATGTCTTGCAATACTAGGATTAAGACCTATGTAAATGTACTCCAATTAAATATATATGTTTATAAAAATAAGACAAAATCATTATTGATTATAATTTAAATGGCAGATATTTTGTATATTTGTCTTCCTAGAAGCAAACAGAAATACTTGAAGTGAATTCTACTAATAGGGAGACTTCCTCAGACAGTAAAAACTTTGACCAGTCCTAAGTAAAACATATGTGGGAAGTCAAAGAGAGGGATTTACTTTATCAAACCTACTGTATTTTAAAGGGTTCAGGACACTTCTGAGAAAGTTAAATGTGAAAGTGCCTCATCTGTTCAAAACCACTTACTGTATCTTACAGTAGAAGATTCTAGTAGCACCCACTTAAATATGGCACTGGCCAGGCTCAGTTTGAAAGGAACCACTGTTGATCTAATCGGAAGAGTATGACCTCATAAAAGTTTTGCAAGATGCAGAAGGTGGCATGAATTGTACAGATTTAGCAAATTAGTCAGGACGAATTTGGTCAAGCGTGAAGTAAAGCTGTTTAAACTTAGGAGGCTATAGATATTGAACCTGCCATCCAGAAAGGTGCATTAACCAGTGGAAATTAACTTTCATGGCATGGAGTTTTAAAACTGTGAGAAGTTTATTTACTAATCTTAGTAAACAGGAGTGTCATTATTCTAAGCCATAAAAGCCAAGTGTTTTTACTGCTGCTGCTGAACAGACTCAAGTAAAGATTAAAATAGAGGGGGAGTGGGACTGGGACTAATGGCTATGAACATTGTGTAGTTTATTTTGATGAGAACCATCCAGCTCCTCATGGAATCCCTTATACTGAAGTTACATTTGCTATGGGTACTTATGATATTATACATGTTTCTGCCAAAGATAAGGATATGAGACATAAGAAAAAGAACATATTCCTGTCTTCCAGAGTGGTTAAGCACATATATTGAGAATACATTTTTAAATGCAGAGACGTATGTTGAAGAAGAGTGACAAAAGCAGGATGGAGTTGAAAAAGTAAAAATGCCCAGATGCAGAAGAAGTCAAGAACAACTGCCTGCCTATAGGTGCAACAAGTTCAAATTGAGAGGGTTTCTGTCTTGAATAGATAGTAAAACAGAAGAAAATCTCAGGCAGATAGCAACTTCCCTATAGGAGTCAGCAACAAAGGCTTTTAAAATGTCATATAAGTTCTATCACTACATCACACTGAACTTACATGATCTCATCCATAATGGTGTATAAAAAGATGGCATCTATGATAGAAGACTGGAATTTCTGATGATAACAACCAAGGAAGATAGTAAAGCTCCTAATGAGACCCAGTACTTCTCCTGAGGCTTGCATTTTAATGATAATCTGATGTACATCTATCTCCTACATCCTTGAAGATGGCTCTTTCTAATACACTTTAATGCAAAATAAATGAATAGAACAAAAACTGGCTGTTATAGCTACATTGCTTAAGAGGTAAAATTTCCTTCTTTTTTTGCTGGCTTGAAGTGTTTCTGTTAGAAAGACAATGGCCATTGATTTTTCTTCATAAATCATTTGCTGTTTTTGTCCAGATTATTTTATATAATATTTCAGTATTTTTTCCCAGGCTGATCTTCAACTCTCAAGTTGAAGTGATCCTTCTACTTTTGTCTCTTGAAACAGTTGATATTCCAGATATGCACCAATAGACCAGGTTCAGGATAGGGAATCTGAATATCAACAGTATTGGTATTTTTTTTTTTTTTTGGCTGAACAAGAGTTTTGCATGTGGGGTGTCTGTCCTGTACTTTTAACAACATTTAGTAAAATTTATGGTCTGTGCAAGTTATTTGAGACAACCAGAAATGCCCCTAGACAATAACAAATGTTCCTTTGGATAAAAACTACATTTGTTAAGAATCTGTGGTCTAGGGAGCTGGAGAGCTGGAGAGCTGGAGGGCTTGAGGGCTGGAGAGCTGGGGGCTGGGGGGCTGGAGGGCTGGCTAAGCAGTTAAGAGAATTTACTGCTCTTGTAGAGGATATAAGTTTGGTTCCCAGCTCCTACTTTGGTTACTCATAAGTTACTCCAGTTCCAGAGGGATCTGACACTACATCCTATTGAGGCCTCCAAGGGAAAGTACACTAAGCACACACACGCACACACACACACACACACACACACACACACGCACATGCACAAGTACACACACATATACACAGTCTTTAAAGAAAGAGCCACTGCTTTCTAGATGCCTGTAGAACATTCATTTGTTTCTTAGTATCTCAATAAATCTACAAGAATTTGCCTTGTTGTTTCTCAATCTTTGCTTATACTTTCAGCCATATAATATTCTTTAATGATGGAACTTATAGCCTTTTTCATTTCTGTTAAGTTTTCTTGAATTACAGCTTTCAAGATGTTTATTTCCCCTGTTGTTTAGATTCTTAATGCCTTAATCCTTGGTTTCATAGTTTCTAAATGTTAGTTCCTCTTTAATGATATTTAGTTTTTATTACATTAAAAAACTTAGCTATTTTCAATTACTTTTTTTTAATGTTTTTCCTCATCTTATCTCCTACATCTTGCCTCTCAAAACAAAATCTATTATTTTTATTAAATACTGTATTTCTTCTAGTTTTTTTATATATTCTGAAAACAATTTTTAATATTGAAAAATTTCCAGGTTGGTCACTTAGCATCTCAGTTTTCTGATTTATAGTAGATTATTGCTATCTGTGACTTATTACACTTTTTTAGCTTCGTTTTGTTTGTTAAATAGATGATTATGATTTTGATGTGTTCTGTGACCCTCAATTTCATATCCTTTTCCCTTCATTTCACAGGCTCATTTTACAATTAATTTATATTTTTATTTAAACTTTATTTATGCAATGTATTTGATCATATTTTCCCCTCCCACAACTCTCCCATGTCTTCCCCAACTCCTTACTTTTGCAGTGATTTTTTGTGAAAATATTGAGAATGATTTTTTTCTGTGGAAATTTTTCCTGAAAATATATGGCATATATGTTTCAAGGTATTTTTTCTAATTTTCGAGCTTTTGTCTTCTCTTTGGAGATTTTGATTTTGTATTGTTCAAAGTTATATTCATTTTCTTTCAGGGGGTTTTGTGGCTTTTTACTTCTTAGTTGTTTTTGTCTGGGACTTATCTTTTCCCTATTTTATCCAGTTATAATTTGGTTCAATTTTTAACCAGTTTTTTGAAGTGCAGGCCTATGCCAGAAGGAACTCCTAGTTATTCGGTGTTCAGAATTCATAGGAACTATAACAACTTGACTCAATTCATTTAGATAGCACCGCAGACTTTTGCACTCATTGGCTGTTGGGTTGAGAAATCATGCCTTTCAGCAGTTGTTCTCAGTTTGGCTTTTCCCACAAATACCCATGAGTCACTTTGGTATTTTCCTGTTTCTCATCTTCCAGATGTCCTGAAGCTTAATCCCTCTTTCCCATAATATACTGAGTGATTCCATTCAAGCCGTAGAAGTGATGGTGAGTTATTTTCTACTGCTGCCAGTTTGTTGTTCTTAGACCTATCTTGTCACCTACTTATAGGTATTATCTTTTTTGTTTTTTTAAACTTATCTGTTATGGTAGCATTTAGACAGCTCCAAGATAATATGCTGCCATTGCATTCCTTCCAGTGTCTTCTCAGGGAGCTGGGTTTTGTGATGTTTATAGTTTTTGCATGAAATTATCACAATACTGTCTTATTATTTAACTTTAAAAAGTTCCTCTCTTTTGTCTTCTCAAAATTAAGATCTGTGAATGGCACTGCCATCCTCCTTCTTTCTAGGATATATTCTTGTAGCAAATCTAGACTCCTTTCTCTAATGTATATTCTGTTATATAAATTACCTTTAAACTCCTTTGGCTTTTTCTTATCATTTCTCCTTTGTGGTACCAAGAATCTTGCTCCCTGATACGTTTTCACTGATTTTTGCTTAGAATACTATTTAGAAGGTAATAGCTCAATTCTTCAGCAAACACAGGGTATTTCATATTATCCTTCCTTACATATTTAGTCCTATTTCATTGGTTCTACACTAGTGATAGAAAACTATATACTATTTATTGCATGTTGAATATGCATGAGCTAATGTACATAATCTCTCCCATAATACTAGAGCTCTACTTTGTGCATAAAACTAAAGCTGGCATAATTTAAGCACTGCTCAATTTTCAGAACTAGCAATTGGCAGTGGCAGAATTTATGTAGTTACTCATTCACATCTATTCTGGTTCATTCAGACATTTTAAACCGCTACTATACCATTTATTTCAATTATTTCGAAGTATTAGATATTGTTATACTTCTATCATTACATATTTTACTCAAAATAGAAAGAGAATTGGGTAAAAGAAATAAGATAGAAGAAAGAAAAGTAATAAGAAGAAAACTGCATAGGAGGAAGGTAAAAGAGATGTTAACAGGGAAGAAGAAAATTAAATCAGTAGAACAACTCATCTCCCAAAAGAACAAAACCATTCAATAAAAATTAAGATTATTTAAAAATTGAAAAGTAATAAACTAGTCTGCTTCCCTGCTTATATGATAAGTGTACAGGTTTCATTCCCTCTTGGAGGTATTGTCCATTATAACTTATACTGTGGATGGGATAGGAGCCAGTTATTTCTCTGGAATTCAAACAGGTTAGACTAAAATGGACTGTTTCCAGTGGGAGTTCAGTCTACCTTTCCTGGTGGGTTAAATTCCATTGTTCTGTGATTTCTGAGCACAACTGACTGTAGCTCTCAGAACGGGCTCTAACTCTGATTCTGGCTCTGGTTCTGCCTGTGTCTCGGGGCCTACAAAATTCCCTCTATGGTGCTGACTTTATCATCTTAAAGAACTTCTGGAGCTCTGGTATAGATAATTTACATTAGGCTTAATTCTTCTTTGTGAATCACATTCTCCACCAAAATATATTTGTGTGCAGTCTTTTCTGTCCCCTAGGACTATATAGGTCCTCAAAGTGGTGCTCACTTAATCCACTGAGGATGACAAACTTTCAAATTGTATATATAAAAGTGTGAGGTCCTCTGATGTTCCTAGCTGAAAGGATTATTTGTAAACTCTCTCCCAGAATAGTTTCCCTCTGCTGGACTGGTTAGCAAGCTAAAGCAAAATAGTATTTGTCTATTGGGTAGTATGCAGGACTTCCCTCTAAAACTGTTTTGGCAAAATGTCAGCCAGTAGACATGAAGATTTATTTCTTTCTTCCATGATTTTTGCATTAATTTGCTCAGTATTTTGTGTCTGAATCCTTTGGTTTCTTTATAAATCTAACATGTCAGTATTTCAGGATTTAACCTGTTTCTGTTGCTGTCTTTTAACATTGCAAGCAGCTCACCTCTTATTAAAAACATGCATCAGTTGATTTGTTTTAGATTTTTAGAAACAGTAAAAGTGCTGGTATCTCTAATATCATCTCATTGTATGAATTCAACAGCATGAGACAGAGTAATTAAACATGTAAGACTTATACAGAAAACTGTGACATATATAGAACAAACTTATGTCCTGTGGAACCATTTGCAATCTCTTGGTAATGTGCTAAAGAACTGTACTAGTAGGGACCACAATGGAGGAGTTAGGGAAAGGACTGAAGGAGCTGAAAGGGTTTGCAACCCCATAGGAAGAACAACAATATCAGTCAGAGACACTCCAAAACTCCAGGGACTAAACCATCAACCAAAGAGTACACATGGATGGACCTGTGGCTCCAACTGCTGATTCAGCAGAGGATTGCCTTATCTGGCATCAATGGGAGGAAAGGCCCTTGGTCCTGTGGAGGATTGATACCCCAGCATAGAGGAATAGTAGGGCAGTGAGACAGGAGTGGGTGAGTGGATAGGGTAGCTCCCTCATAGAAGTAGGAGGAGGGTGGTGCGATAGGGAGTTTGCAGAGGGGAAACTGGAAGGGGGGACAACATTTGAAATGTAAATAAATAAAATAGCCAATAAAAATTGTAAAAAATTAAATTATGAGCTAGAAAAAAAAGAGTTGTGCTAGACTTTTTTTTTTTTTTTTTAAATAGGGATTGGGTTGTGCTTCTGTAAGAAACAATGAAGAATTGACATCTTAACAGTATTGAATTTTCTATTTTAAGTATGTGAAATCTTACTCTATTCAGGACTTTAAGTTCTGAAAATTTTTTAAAGTTTTCAATGTAGACAGTTTGTCTTATTGATCTCACAATGTTCCACTCTATTTGTATTGTATTGTATTTAGTTTTTGTTAATATTGTGTTTTGATTTCTTGATAAGCTAACATTTTTTTTAGATATTTTCTTTATTTACATGTAAATTTCTCCATTCCCAGTTTCCCCTCCAAATTTTAAAAACATTTATTTATTTACTGGAGATTCTAAGGGATGTCACTGGCCAACAACTCAAAAGGTTTTTTTATTTGTTAGACTCTATAAAGTTTAGTAGAGGTGGTGATGCCAAATTATGTGACTCCATTTCAACTATATAAACACAAACATGAATACACACACA
>NC_045030.1:108597221-108597541 GCF_008632895.1 Mastomys coucha | reverse complement strand
ACATTAGGTGTGGGTAAGAATCTGGTTCATTGGCTGTGATAATTTGGAAAAGCATTCATCTCAGAGAATGAGTAACTTGTAAAGTCCTCTTCTTCAAACTTAATACAAGAGCTACAAATGTCAAGCAAAGCACTCAGTCTCACTCTTTGTTGTTCGCTTTCCTACAACCCACCTCCCAAGTTAATTGTCTATGTCTTGGGTATATAAATACTTTTGAAATATATAAGCTGTTCTGAAAACCATAGTATAGTGGAAAACATGAAATAAACAATACTACTAATAGAGAGGCTGAGATAGGAGAAGCAAGATTTCAAGACCCT
>NC_045030.1:108587774-108596118 GCF_008632895.1 Mastomys coucha | reverse complement strand
TATTTCTTTGAGGGTGCTATTTATGTCTTTCTTAAGGTCCTATATCATCATCATGAGAAGTGATTTTAAATCTGAATCTTGCGTTTCCAGTGTGATGATGTGTCCAGGACTTGCTATGGTGGGAGAATTGGGTTCTGATGATGCCAAGTAACCTTGGTTCGTATCATTTATTTTCTTATGTTTGCCCCCTGCCTTCTAGTTATCTCTAGTGCTACCTGGCCTTGCTAAATCTGACTGGAGCTTGTCCTTCCTGTGATTCTAGTTGTATCAAGACTCCTCAGAGTCAGGCAGTCTCTGTGACCCTGTGATTCTGGAATCCTGTGACTCTGAGCTTGTTAGAGCACCTGAGAGTGCAGCAGCTTCCTCTGGGTGTTGTGGGACAGGCTGCAGAGCTTGTGCCCAAGGTCAGCTCAGGACACCAGCCCAGAGAGACGGGGGAAGGAACCCAAGCCACTCTGCTGGCAGAGTTCCTGTGTTCCTAGTCCCACAGGTCCCAGTTACTCCCGGTGTTGGGACAGATGTTGGGTCCTCCTCACCTCTGATACTGAGAGTGTCAGAGTGCCTGGGAGTGGAGCTTCCTCTTGGTGTTGTGGGGATGGCTGCAGAGCTTGCACCCAAGGTCCACTCAGGACACCAGCCCAGAGATACCAGCGAAATTCATTTTTTTCAATAGCCAAACAATAGTTCTTGTGTGAATATACTACATTTTCATTATCCATTCATCAGTTGATGGGTATCTAAGTTGTTTCCGTTTCCTGACTGTTGTGAAAAAAGCAGCAATGAACACAAATGGGATGCTATGTTTAGAATAATATTCAGAGTCTTTGGTGACATCCCTAAGAGTGGTATCACTGAATAATTTCCATAGTGACTGCATCAGTTTCTAAAAGTTATTGTTCTTGGTTACCCTCCAGAATTTGACAAAAAGACCCTATTGCTGAATACAAAAGGTACTTGACACAAAACACAAAAAATCAACTGGAAGATATCCTTCTTGGCTAGCTTTCATAATGCTGGAAGGTGATATGCCTACTATAAGAGAAAAAGAGTAATCATCAATCATATCTAGCTCTGAGCCCCATGTACAATAATATTTATTTGCCTGGCAAGACATGTCCATTGGTGGCATGAATACTAGAGGCTCACTGCCATCCATTGAACTGAGGACAAGGTCCCCAATGGAGGATTTAGAGAAAGGACCAAAGGAGCTGAAGGGTTTGCAGCCCCTTAGAACAAACAACAATATGAACTAACTAGTACCCTCAGAGCTCCCAGGGACTCAACCACCAACCAAGGACTATACATGGTGGGACTGATTGTTCTTGCAGCATGTATATAGTAGAGGACTGCAAAGTCGATCATCAATGGGAGGAGAGGCCCTTGGCCCTATGAAGGTTCTGTCCCCTAGTGTAGAGGAATGCCAGGGCCAATAAGTTGGAGAGGGTGTGGTGGCAAGCAGGGGGAGGGGGGAAGCAACAGGGGTTTGTTCTTGTTCTGTTTATTTGTTTGTTTGATTGCTTTTTTGTTTTTTTTTTTGTTTGATATTTTTGGAGGGGAAACTGGGAAAGGAGAAATCATATAACATACAAATAAAGAAATTATCTAATAAAAAAAGACATGTCCATTCGTGGCATGAATACTAGAGGAGTAACCATCCACTTTCTGAATGAATTAAAATCCAGCTCCATAAAATGAAACCCATACCTGACAACATTATTACGCCAATAACCTGTGGTTAGACATACCATAAGCCCCAAAGGATCATCTATTATTATTCTGTTAAATGGACATAGTATTAAACCTGTTCGTAATGACATATAATTATAGCCATAGATCAACCCTCAACCCTTATCCAAGAAACTTCGATTTACTGTAGGTGGTGATTAACAAATATACTGGGTTTTGTTCATTTGTTTGTTTTGTTTTTAACTTACAAAAGCTACAGTTATCTGGGAAAAGGAAAGTCGACTAAGGAAATACTTCCATAAGATTGCCTGTAGGCAGGCATGTCATGCAATTTCTTGATTAATAATTGACATAGGTGAGTCCAGCCCATGGAAGGTGATGCCCTCTATGATCTAATTATCATGAGTTGTATAAGAAAGCAGGCTGCAGAGCAATCCTATGAGCAGCACTTTTCTTCCATTGGTTCTACTTCCAGTCCTAACTCTAGGTTACAGACTTGACTACTTGCCCTAACTTTCTTTGATGTTGGATTGTGATGGAAAACTGTGAACTGAAACAAACCCTTTCATCCATAAGCTGCTTTTGGTTATATTTTACCACAGCAATAGAAGCCAAACTAAGATGATATTATGCCCCATCTCCTAAGGCTTAGGGATCATTGTGATGTAGGACCTGAAGAATGTAAGAGCCAGAGATGGTAGTGGACTCTAAGAAAATAGTATCTTCTGGCTTCATATATGAAGTCACAGATATTCCAACAGCATGCACAAGACTCATCCAAATTCAAACCAGAACAAATTCTATCATAGAGATTGGAATTATGCACAAAATTCTACACATAGACATAGGGAAATTTTCACTTGTTGTCTACTTGGAGGAGAGACTTATTTTTTTTTTTTTGTAAGAATATACCCTTTTAGGTTGACCATGTTCTTGGGCAGCAGTTCTCAACTTGTGGGTCATGATTCCTTTGGGGGATCTAACAGCCCTTTCATAGGGGTCACATATGAGATGTCTACATCACAATTTAAAATAGTAGCAAAATTACAATTACGAAGTAGCACCCAAAATAACTCCATGGTTGGAGGTCACCATAGTCACAACATTAGGAAAGTTGAGAACCAGAGCTCTAGAAGACTACACATCCAAGAATATCTGGGCAGCACATGATAGGTTTTAAAAGAAACATCAAGTTGTGTGGGTAGGTTAGGGGGTGGGAGTGAATATGATCAAAGCATATCATACAAAACTCTCAAAGAACTAATCCAAATTATTTAAAGATTTACTTATATGTATGTGTTTGACATTTTGCCTGAATGTATGTTTGTGCACCACATGTATGTCTGGTGCCTGCAGAAGCTAAAAGACAACATTATGTCCTCTGGCAGAATCTGGTAGAATTCTGCTCTAAAACTATCTGGCCCTGGACTTTTTGGTTGGGAGATTTAATTACTGCTTCTATTTCACTAAGGGGTTATAGGTCAGCTTAAATAGCTTATCTGATCTTGATTTAACTTTATTAAATGTTACTTATCAAATATGTGAAAACTTGTATGGAGTACACGTTACATCCCAATCATTGCCTTCCTCCATGTTTCCCCCTTACAGAGTCCCTTCTCTATATCCTTCTCTTCTGAGAGGGTAAAGACCCCTGTCCCTGCTCCTGGGTATCCCCTCACCCTGGCATATCAACTCTTTGCAGGGTGAGGCCCTTCTTCTCCAATGGAGGCCAAACAAGACAGCCCAGTTAGGGAACCTGCATGAAGACTGAGCTCACAGCTACTATATATGTGGGGGGCAGCTAGGTTCAGGCCCTGTATGCTCTTTGGTTGATGATTCAGTCTCTGAGAGCCCCCAAGGGTCTGGGTTAGTTGACACTGTTGGTCTTCCTGTGGTGTTCCTATTTTATCCAGGGCTCTCAATCTTCCCCCAAATCTTCCATAAGACTCCTAAGCTTTGTCCAATGTTTAGCTGGGGGACTCTGCGTCTGCTTCAGTCAGCTGCTAAGTGGAGCCTCTCAGAGGATACTTATGCTAGGTTCCTGCCTGCAAGTATATCAGAGTATCATTAATAGTGACAGGGATCTGGTGCTTGCTCATGGGATGGGTCTCAAGTTGGGCTTGTTTTTGTTTGGCCTTTCCTTCAGTCTCTGTTTCATCTTGTCCCTGCATTTCTTGTAGACAGAAGAAATTTTGGGTTGAAAAATTTGTGGGTGGCTTGTTGTCCTTCCCCCTCCACTGGGGTTCCTGCCTGGCTACAGGAGGTGGCCTCTTCAGGTTCCATATCCCCACTGCTCTGAGTCTCAGATATGACACATGCTCTGTAATGTTCGTAGAAGCCTTATTTGTAATAGTCAAAAACTGGAAACAATTCAAATGTTCCTCAATTGAAGAATGGATTTAGAAAATGTGGTTCATTTACACAATGGAATACTATCCAGGTATTAAAAACAAGGACATCATGAATTTTGCAGGTAAAAGTATGTAATTTGAGAATATCATGCTGAGTGAGGTAATCCAGACCCAAAAGGTCATAGCATGTACTCACTGATAATTGGATATTAGCCATAAAGCACAGACACCTACCCACACTACACTCCACAGACCCAAAGAAGCAAAACAAGATGGATGGCCCAAGTGAGGCTGTTTGAGTCTCACTTAGAAGTAGGGAACAGAATGGTTGTAGGAGGCAGATGGAGTGAGGGGAAGAGAAAAGGAAAGGGGAAGGTCAATGGGGGATTCAGAATCAGGTGTGGGGAGAGATAGGAGAGCTAGATGGCCAGGAGAATGAATGGAAACCTGCAACTGCTGGTGGGACATCTTGAGTACGTGCCAAAGACCTGGGATGAAGGAGGCTCCTCGGAGTCTATGGGGGTAACTTAAGCACAGTACATGTTTTTGAAGAATGTCCTCTAAATTTCTTCAGTGTCAGCTGTTAAATCCAACTTTTCATTTCTAATTTTTAAAATTTAGCTATTCCCTCTCCACCTTTTTGTTAATTTTGCTAAGCATCTCTCAATCTTATTCATTTTTCTCAAACCAATCTGTTTCATTGATTCTTTGCAGTGTTCTGTTTGTTTCAATTTTATTGATTTCAGCCCTGAGTTTGATTATTTCTTGATGTCTATTTCTTTTGGATGTTCTTTTTGTTTGTTTGCTTTGGAGATTTCAGGTGTGCTGCTTGCTTGCCTAAATGAGATCTCAGTAACATTTTCATGCAGGTACTTATGGCTAGGAACTTGCTTCTTAGAACAGCCTTCATTGTGTCCTGTAAGTTTGAGTAAATATGTTGTTTATTCATTTTCATTGAATTATAGAAAGTCTTTAATTTCTTTATTTTTTGTCTTGATCCATCTTTTAATTCAGTACATTGTTGTTCAGCTTCTATGAGTGTTTAAGCTTTTTGTTGTTTTTGTTGTTGATGATACACAGTTTTAATTCATGGTCATCAGATAGGATGCGGGGATTTCAATTTTCTTTGTATCTGTCGAAACTTGCTTTATGACCAAGTATGTCATCAATTTTGGAGACATTTCCATAAGGTGCTGAGAAAAGGGTAAAATTATTTGTTTGGGGGTGAAATGTTCTGCAAGCAAATATCTGTTAGGTCCATTTGGTTTATGACTCGGGTCCAGCATTTTTCTATTTGCATGACTTGCCTATTGGTGAAAGTGCGGTATTGAAGTTTCCCACTATCAATGTGTGAGGGTCAGCATATAACTTAAGCTGTAGTAGTGTTTCTTTTATGCCTGCTGGAGTTGGAAGCTGAGATAAAGTGATGAGTTGGGGGATGGAGATTTGGAAGGAAAGACCTGTGTAATTCTTTGGACATGGGGCAGTTGGGGAGAGGAAGCTATAACAAGTGATCTGCTACAAGACTTGGGAAGAAGCTAGGGGATTGGGTTTGGAGGAAAGGAGGGAGAAGTGAAGATCTGGAGTTAGTCTACCTGCTTCCCCTGCCAGAGGCCTTAAAAAAGATTTTCTGTTTCTAATTATGTGTATGTGTGGGCTTCTGTGTATGAGTGTGTGCACATGATGCCAGAGGCATCAGACCCCCTAGAATTAAAAAGGCTGTCATGAGGTCCCTAACACAGATGCTGGGGACTGAACTCAGGTCCTCTGTAAGAACAGAACATGCTGATAACTACTGAGCAATGTCTTTAGCTTTGTGTCACAGCTCTTTCACAATATCCATAAAGTAATAATCACAAATCAACTAACCTTGAATTGTCACTTTTTTAGAGTAGATTCTTCCAGAAGATTCAGACTTTATTGTTCAAATTTGCATAATTAATTATAACAAAGGAACAAAGAAAATAATCAAATCTAATAATAATGCATGATATCCCCAAACCCAGTGTTAGGACTGAAGAAAGATAAATAAAAAGAAGCTATGCCCGGGAAGCTAGTCACATAGTCTGTGAGAATGAAGCCAACCTCAGAAAGTGTTCCAAAAAACAGTGGGGTTGTGCACATTTTGTAAGTTAAGTTAGAAAACCATTGGAATTATTATGTGATGGATAAAAGAAAATCATGGAATGGGAAAGGTTAAATGCCATATGAAATGGGAGGGCATGGTAGAGGATAGAGATAGGTACAGATATCTGACACTAAAGGCATTTCTAATACATCATATAGAAAACAACTACTATAGAAGTTTTCTAAAACACCGACATGCACACACATATAAAGAGTTTAAACAGAGTTACCCTATAACAGGGTGACTCTAGACCCCTATTAGACATCACAAGCTAACAAAAAGTCTAGTGCTAGGAGTGCTTAGCTTCTTTGGAGTTGTTGGCTAGTGAGATCCCAAAGACCACACAAGACCCCACAGACCCCACAAACATCACAGGCTATTGTCAATGCTCTTGGTTATCCTTTAGAATGTGCTGGCTACCCTCCACCATCTGATAATGATAAGACTCTGTTGCTGAAGAAGCAACATACTTGAGTTTATCAAACATGGAATAATCAAACTAGTACTCACCTAGAAACTTCATCCCTACTAGCTAGCAATCATAGTGCTAGATAAGAAAAGCAATCATCAGGTATGACCCCTGAAGGCTACAATGACAACCAGTGCCTTTCAAGACATCCTCCCTGGTGCAAGAATGTCATAAGCATCATGAAAGTAACAGCCACTTCCTGATTGGGTTTAAGTCCCAATTCACAAGATGAACCCTATACCTGATACTGTTATGAGGCAAAGAACCTGTAACTAGACAAGTCATAGGTACTATGAGCTATTCTGGGAAATGGACACAGTACTAAATCAATCCTAATAACTTATCGCTCTACCTATCAAGCAAAATGTCTCAGAATGAAAATAAGAAGTTCTCAAATGCTGTTTTAAGAGTAAAGGACATTCAGAAAGTCAGAAATTTTGAAAGTAAAAGTTACAGGGTGTAATGTAGCCATGTATATACATAATTAGGATATCTCATATGATAGAACATATAGTAAAATTGCATCCCAAAATTCTATTTATTACTCATTCCATTTGTTTACATCTCAAATGATATTCCACTTCTCCACCAACCCCTCATCCCACATCTGCCCTCCCCCCTCCATTTGCCTGTATGAGAGTGCTCTCCTAATCACCCACACTCTCCTACCCCACTTGAATTAATTATTGTATAAACAGAGTGTGGAATATCTATATAGAAGAATATATCCAGCAATAAAATAATGAAGTGCTGATATGCATTAAATGTGTATGAAACTTGGTAGAATTTTCAGAGATGTAAAAAAAAAACCACAATAAAAAAATCCATATACTCTACAATTCTGTTTAACATGAAATACTCAATTGAGACACATCTCTAGAGTTAGATAGTGAATTAGTAGTCAAGAAGCCTAGAAGAATGTGGGTAAAGTGGGGACTATTTACTCATAGTTATGGGTTTCCCTTTAATGATGAAGACATTTTCTAAAGATGATTGTGGTTATTGCTCTCCAGTTATATGAATATAATGAAAACCATTGATTTTTATACTTTAAGTACATTAAGCAAGTCATAAATTGCACAAATTCCATTTCAGCCAGGTATAATGGCACACACCTGTGATTCCAGCACTCAGAAGGATTATGACGTCAAGAACAGCTTAGACTGCATAGTGAGACCTTGTCTCAAAAACAAAACAAAAAATAATAATAAACACAAGAAAGATTACATATAAATAAGCCTTTTAAAAGGACAGAATACTTGATAGGAGTAGAATGCCATCACCATCACACCTACATTACATGAAAAAGATATCCTTCAGGCAGATGAAAACTGCCTAGTGACCTAGTGCCAGAAATGGCTGACACACATATATTAAGGTTGTTAGTTACTTAAGTCTTGTTAAAAGACAGTTTCAACTATAATTAAAATAATCTAAAGTACATGTAACCTATCAAAATGTACATATAATTTACAAATGTATGCACATCCACATATATGTAAATATCTCATTTGGAATGACGTATTATTCAGAAGGCCAAAAATGTGAAGTAGAAGTGAACAGTTACAAAATGTTTATGTATAAAATAGTGAGACACTTGATGATAGATGGGGGTAAGTTCATGATATATCTATACAATAAACCCTACAACCAATAAAATGAAAAAATGACAATTAATATACATTTTCCTTTTCATTTTTCTTTTTTTTT
>NC_045030.1:108575018-108585382 GCF_008632895.1 Mastomys coucha | reverse complement strand
TTGTTTCCAGTTTCTGGCTATTATAAATAAGGCTGCTATGAACATGGTGGAGCATCTTCTGGGTATATATGCCCAGGAGTGGTATAGCTGGGTCCTCCAGTAGAACTATGTCCAATATCCTGAGGAACTGCTGTACTGATTTCCAGAGTGGTGTGTACAACTCATTTTGTGCCAATTTTCACAAGTGTTTGTCTTAGTCTAAATGAGAAGTGCAAAGGTTTTTATACTCTAGGATGCAACCAGCATGTTCAAATGCTTGAAATCCCACAAATGTTAGACCAATTTTAAGTTTCTTAAGTTATTTCCTTTAAAGTATATATTAAACTGAAACCTAAGTAGAAAAAAATATTAAGATAAATGATAAAATCAAGTCATATAATGATTAATGCAGTAAATCAGAACAACTGTCTTAGTTTTTGGCTTCATTCATGAGTACATGAGTTAACTTTGCTCTATTCTGAGCGACAACTGAATTTTTAATGTAGTCTAGTATTCTGCTGATATATTTGTCCAAAGTATCATAATTCTTTCAGACCGTCCATCTGCACAATTATTTCCTCTGCAGAATTCACTCCTGCTATTCTAAAGAGAATTCAACATAAAAAGAGACTAGTGGCTCAGTAGTATGGTATTTTCACACTGCTATTATCCATTACAATGTGAACCACAGTCTTGACTGTAAGCTAGAATATAAGGCTATTCTTCTACCAATTACTTTCTTTTTTCTCTAAAATATTGCCAGCAAGGAACTTTTTCTGACTTTTTCTGAGATATGAAGAAGACCCTAAGACTCTATGCCAAAGGCATCTGCACAGTCAGCGTCTGCTCCTGCTTATGTGTTCAGACTGAGAGAGAGGTGTAAAATGAAAATGTGTTTGTATTAAGAATCTTATGGAAATTATCCAAATAGATTTGATTGAAAGCTATGTACTTTGATCATCTTGTTTATGTTAAATTCAGAATATGCCTAAATTGATGTGTTTTCTTCCTTGTAGACAGGATACATTTTGGGTTGAAAGTTTTGTGAGTGGGTTGTTATCTCTGTCCTTCCACTGGAAATCACATTTTATCCATTCTTCAGCTGAAGAACATCTGGACTGTTTCCATTTTCTGGCTATTATGAATATTAAGCTGCTATGAATGTAGTGAAGCAAGTGTCTTTGTGTGATGGTGCAACATCTTTTGGGTATAAACCCAGGAGTGGAATAGCTGAATTTTGAGATAGAATTATTCCCAATTTTCTGAGAAAC
This sequence comes from Mastomys coucha, assembly GCF_008632895.1. Taxonomy (NCBI): domain Eukaryota; kingdom Metazoa; phylum Chordata; class Mammalia; order Rodentia; family Muridae; genus Mastomys; species Mastomys coucha. Next base: position 108,584,132 of record NC_045030.1, on the reverse strand, counting down.
CACCAAATTGATTTCCAGAGTGGTTATACAAGTTTGCACCCCCACAAGCAATGGAGGAGTGTTCTCCATGCTCCACATCCTTACCAGCATCTGCTGTCACCTGAGTGGTTGATCTTAGCCATTCTGAAGGGTGTAAGATGGAATCTTAGAGTCATTTTGATTTGCATTTCCCTGATGACTAAAGACTTTGAACGTTTCTTTAAGGGCTTCTCTGCCATTTGAGATTCCTCAATTGAGAATTGCTTGTTTAGTTAATTACCCAATTTTTAATTGGGTTATTTGGCTTGTTGGAGTCTATTTATGTTCTTTATAAATTTTGGATATTAGCTGTCTGTTAGATGTAGAATCGGTGAAAATTCTTTCCAAATCTGTAGGTTGCTATTGTGTCCTATTGACAGTGTCCTTTGCCTTACAGAAGCTTTGCAGTTTCATGAGGTCCCATTTATCAATTGTTGATCTTAGAGTCTGAGCCACCGGTATTCTGTTCAGGAAGTTATCACTTGAACCAATTTGTTCAAGGCTATTCTTCTAATATTTTTTTAAAAAAGATTTATTTATTATGTATACAGCATTCTGCCTGAATATATGCCTATGTACCAGAAGAGGGCACCAGATCTCACGATAGATGATTATGAGCCATCATGTGGTTGCTGGGATTTGAACTCAGGATCTTGGAAAGAGTAGCCAATGATTCTAACCTCTGAGCCATGTCTCCAGCCCCTAGTGTATCTGATTTTATGTTGAGGTCCTTGAGTGTTTTGAACTGAAGTTTTGTGCAGGGTAATAAGTATGGATCTATCTGCATTCTTCTAAATACAGACTGCCAGTTAGATCAGCACCATTTGTTGAAAATGCCTTCTCTTTTTTCATTGTATGGTTTCAGCTTTCCTTTTTCCTGTAGAAAATAGAGGCCAGATAGGAATCATGCATAAGCATATCTCTGTGTAATTAATTGTGAAGGTCTAAAGAGGAGAATTGCCAAATTTTGCAAGTAACTCAACACTGAATCTCAGTTATGCATTTGGATGGTGGGTATGTTGGGTTTATTATGACTTTTTAGTGGAGTACATATAATAGTCCATGTTTTTCTAATGACATAATTCACATCTAAGATGTAATAGGACATTGGTAGTGCTGTCTTAATCACTCATATTTTCACCTTTAACAATACCTAGAATTCAGCAAGTTTCCAGAAGTTATTATAAATCTTGATTATGTTTTTGCCATAATTGAGTTATTGCCAATTAAGATTTTCTTTCATACTTGTAAATCATAAAACAGAGTAGGAACAGAATGTATTCCTGCTTAGCCTCTCCTTTACTGACTTCCATTTTACACAGCCAAATTCAATTATTTTTAAAGCTAGCAAAATCCACCCCTGGCACCCGCTATTTCATCTTCACTTACTGAAATAAAACATGTTAAGAAAAGATTTTCCTCAACATAAAAAATACTCAATAAAATTTTAGTGAAATAATGCACATAAATTAACTGTCATAGCTTGTCAATCTAAATTGTTGTTGATATTATTTTTATTGTGTCTGTAAAACTAATCAATGTTTTTACATGGAAAGATATAAAATGTCATGTTATGTTAGAATTCTTTATTTAAAATTAGTGCACTATAAATTTAATAACTAAATATAAATCTTTGACAGCATACAGTCATCTCATATTTCAAATCAATAAACTTCAAAAAGATTAAAAATTAGTGGTATAATTTAAATGAATTTCATCATGTGAACTGTCAGCCAAATCATTTTGATTAAATATTCTAATCTTTTCTTTTAGAGTGAAAATTACTAACTTTTCTGACTTGAACTAAAAACTAAAAACAAACAGCAGGAATGTGTCACTGTGACATAAATAGTTTTACTTTAATCACCAAAATGAGGAGTCAGAAAATTGCACAAATATTTTCTGGGTAGTGACTTATAGTTTTGGTCCACTCATCCCCTCTTTATCGTAATCATCTTACACATTTGTATAGTTGTTTTAAGTGACACATTGTGTTTGAGTTTACTCTTTTGTTTAATATATTTCAGCTATTTCTAAAATAAATTTAAATATGCTAAGAGCTTTAAAAAAGACTGAAATACATATGCCACTATCTAGAGTTCATTAGGGAAAAGACTGTTTCAGTAGATTGCATACCTAGGGAAAAAAACTAATGCTACTTATTGTAAGGTACACTAACAAAAGTTTATAGAATTAGCAGAAAGGATACAACAATTTGGTTCTATTTTATAATGATCAGACCTAAATATTTTTATGTTATTTTAGAGCATTGACCTTAAAATGATTGTAAAGCATTAGCGGACACTCATGATGATAATGACACTTGAGAAAATGGGATTTGGAGAACAAGTGAGCCATAGCTGACGTCACTATCTGCTACAGTGTTTACACAGTAAGTCTGTAGAAAATATGCAAGCTGATAAGTCAAGACACACTTTATATAAATAATGTCCATCTCTCTGTTTATTCATACTAGTCCTATGAATTTGCTGGTGACATGTACAAAAATCAACATAGTGTACAAAAATCAGTGGACTAAGTCAAACGAGTAAATGATCAACAATGGAAAGGATTCAAAATGAGAAAATGGGCTCATTATTTGCAGACAATATAACTCTATATGTAAGAATCTAAATATCTACACTTTACTGTTAGAATTAGTATCAAGTTTAGTAAAGTTGTATGAAAGCCAGTTATTTTATGAAACAACCCCCAACCCAATGAGATAAAAACCTTATAAAAGAAACTCTTTTTTGAAAAACTATCACTCTATAACCTAGGATAGCCTTGAAATCACAAAGATCTGACTGCCTCTCCCTCCCAAATGTTGGAATTAAAGGCATGTGCCATCACACCCAGCTAAGAATCTGTGTATTCTTTTTATTTTCATTTTATATATGTGTATGTGCAGGAACATCTGCATGTGTTATATACCTGTGTGACTGAGTATGCTTGCCTGTGAGTATATATGTGTGTGTGTTTGTGTGTATGTTTATGTGTGTGCTGAGCAGTTGCCTGTAGAGACCAGAAAAAGGCAGTGGATACCTTAGAGCTGCATGTACAGGTAGTTGTAAACCCTCTCATGAGGGTACTGGGTTTCAAATTTAAGTTCTCATAATTGAATATCAACTGCTCTTAGACACTCAGTCATTTCTCCATCTCCCCTAGAAACTCTTGATGGCAAATATCCAAGAATTAAAATACCTGGATATAATTTCCTTTTATCTTTGAGATATTAATATAACCATTACATTTTCTTTTCCACTTCCTCCCTATACACTTTTCTGTATACCCTCTTGACTTCTTTCAAATTATTTGTTTTTCATTCATTCTTATTATATATATATATATATATATATATATACAAATATATATTTTTAAATATAATCTGCTCAGTCTGTACATTTCTTGTATGTATGTTTTCAGGGCTAACCATTTGGTACTGGGTAACCAATTGATATGTTCTTTCTTAGTGAAGACTATTTCTCTGACTCTCACAATGCCTTAGTTGCCTGTAGTTCTTTTTGTTAGCATTGTGTCCTCATGGACTTTTTCCTGTCTAAGGCCTCTATGAGGTAGCCGTGAAAAACTAGAAATCAATTTTAACATGAAATATTATTTATAACAGTTAACCATTACATATTAATCTGATAAGCAGTAAAATGAAGCATGTACTAAGCATCAAGAACTGATAAAGTAAGCATGAATCCTTAATAAATAAACATAAGTACAGTACTCATAGAAAGGAAGAGTCAGTTTCACTTCAAATCAAGGCATAAGTTTAATATGAATTCCATAAAAATCCCAGCAAGAAATGTACATGTGTAACAAAGTGATTCCCAGATTTTTACAGAAAAGCAAGGACAGTAGATTAGTTATAATTTTGAAAAAAAATTGGAGAGCAAATTACCTGATTTTAAGGACTTACTATGTGGTTAAACACTTATGACAAAATTGGTTCGGTAGACTATACCTCAATTTTCTACTATTGTGAAAAATGGAGGGAAACAAATTACTAAAGTAAAGAGAAATGGTTGTGTCTCACAGTTTCAGAGATTTCATTCCATGGCACAATTACAAAATAAACGAGAACATTATTGGATACAGGGTGATGGAGAAAAGTTCCTTCTATCATGGCAGCCTAGACAGTCCACTCAACCATAAACTGCTCAACCTACCGATGGCGCGAGGACATCATAGTCTGATGACATATCAATAGTGCCAACAGCTGGGACCAAAACCATTAATAAATAAAGGATCCTTCCAGGTTATTTTATATACAATTCAGAACGGAAAAAACATACTAAGTCAGTGGAGAGGAATATAATGCTCGGAAATAATTTGTTGTTGTTGTTAAGACATAACAAATACGAAAAAATTCTTTCTAACAATAAATTAAGATGCAGTAATTTTATTGGTTATTTTATTCATTTACATTTCAAATGTTTCCCCTTCCTGGTCTCCCCTCTGTAAACCCTCATCCCATCTCCCCTCGCCTTTGCCTCTAAGAGGGTGCTCCACCACTCACTCACCCACTCCTACTTCACCCCTCTAGCATCCCTCTAAGCCGGAGTATCAAGCCTCCATACGACCAAGGGCCTTCCCTTCCACTGATGCTAGATAAGGCCATCCTCTGCTATATACTTAGCAGGAGTCATGGACCCAACCATGTGTACTCTTTGATTGGTGGTTTAATCCCTGGGAGCTCTGGGGGAAGGGAGGTTTTGGTTAGTTGATAATTGCTCTTCTTCCTATGGGGATTGCAATTCCCTTCAGCTCCTTCAGTCCTTCCCCTAACTCTTCTCTTCCATTGGGGTCCCCAGGCTCAGTCCCATGGTTGCTTGTGAGTATCAAGATGCAGTATTTTTATATAGACACTTTAAACACCTCCAAACTAAGTTTCCTTGTAGAAGTACTAGTATTTAAGACTCAATTCCTTATTCCTATAAGTGATTTGGATCATACATTGTCAGTCCAACATTTCTAAACCACTTTGTGTTAGACTCCATCCCATACACAGGATCCTTTGAATAGAAGAAACTTGACATAAGAGAGTTTTGCCTTGATCACGGAATGAAGTGGTGGTTTTGAAAAAGAAGCTGACCATTTACTGAGGCTGGCTTTGGAATAGTATAGGAATGGAAAAATTAAAAAGACCCCTCTTTTTTTTCTCCAGAAGAGGATTATAGCAATACTTCCAATGGTTAAGTAAATTGATTTCTAGTGACTTTGAAAAAACCAACAAAGAACACAATACATACCCCTCTTACTGGAATCACAGACCCGCACTTTTGTGATATTACTATTTGGGTTGTGGAAGATATGGTTATACTCTGAGTACTACACCTTCTCATGTGTTGATGAGGCTTTGCTCTCAATTTTTTATTTTGCATTCTATTGCAGTTTGGCTTTTCTTCAGAGATACTGTTCCTTTATTAAATTCTATTTTCATATCTTGAACTGTGTTCATTATTTCACTCAACTCTTAGTGTTTTTATGGTATTCATCTAAGACTTTATTCATATCTTCACTGAGCTTCTCATTAAGCCCATGTCTGTGCATTAACTAGGTTGTTTTTCTCAGTGGATATTACAATGTCGTTCTAGTTTCTTGAAAGAGACAAATTGTCTTAGGTCTTCATGTGGATTGTATTCGTGTGTGTGTGTGTGTGTATGCAATGGAATCTAGGCATCTCAAGTTAGGATTTTTGTGGTGTTTCTTATTATGGATATAAAAACTTGTTTTGTTGGTGGGTTTTTGTATCCTTGCTTGATGTTACTAAACTCCTCATGTTGTGAACTAGCTGAGTGATGTTTGTTTTTCAAAACTCTGGGGTTTCAGGTAGGCCTCTCCATGGTCCCAGTTTAGAATGGTGTGTAGAGTAGCTGACTGGGAAGGCTCATGGTGGTGGCTCTGGGGGTTAATATATAGACTATGCAAATAACCTCCCCCCTAATTAAACATCAAGAATATAAATAACCCAACTAAAAATGTGGCATGGAACTAACCTTGTTTTCCCTATAAGTTGTCTTTGGTGTATTGTCTTACTACAACAATAGAAAGACACTAACTAAAAAATAAAAACTAAACATGCTAGCTAGAGGAGACCCACCTCATTGCTAAGTATATAGAATGAAGAAAGTAAGGGGGTAGAAAAAGATATTCCATGTGAATAGAAACCAGAAGAAACTAAAGTAACTGTGTGTGAGAGAAAGAACTTTAAGTATAAAAAAGAAAGTACCATCATCTCCCCAAAGTGCAAAAGGCTACTAAACAAGAATTTAGTATAGGAGAATTGGCAAATATTTAAGACTCAAATCACAATAGGGTTAATGTTGAAATTAAAACATTTCTTGAAGAAAATAAAAATGGGATCAAAAAATATAAAAACTTATATATAACAGTAAAAAAGGTCTAAGAAGAAAGTTTATAACATTAAATGCCTACTACAAAAAGTAGACAATTGAAGGACTCAGGTGAGATCTGCCATTTTCTCTCCGGTGACTTTCTAAGGCAGGACCAGATGGGAGGCACAGGCCTCACAAGTTTCAGGGGAGTCCCAGGGCAGCAGGGACAGCATCCTCTCAGCCTCCGAGTGACAGCAGTGGATCTGCAACCTTTTCTCTCCCTTCCCTGCTTATTTAACCATTTTTTGTCTTTAATAAACCTCGACCAGTTTCCCATTTGTCCATACTTCCCAGTTCCTCTGCTACCCCCACACTTCCCCTCCCTCCCATGTCTCCTCCATTTCCCTTCAGAAAAGAGCAGGCCTCTCAGGGGTATCAAATGAACTATTTTTCTAAAGGCTATACTAATTTGAATCTGGATGCCCCCAAATCCTTTTTGAAACTAAATCAACATTTGGTGATATTAAGAGGTGAGAATTTTGGGGAATGGTCATGAGGGCTCTGTCTTGTGAATAGTTTGACAGCTTACAAGCATCCACAAGGTGACTCACAATCCTCTGCAACTCTAGTTCCAAGAGAATCCATATCCTCTCTGGTCTCAATGGGCACTCCACACACATGGTACAAAGACATGAATGCTAGTTATATGCATAAAAGAAAATAAATATAATAATCTCATGAACACAGTGTATGCATTCCATGTATAGATGTATACATGGGATTATGTTATATGGAAATTCTATTTAACATTGAAAAAAATAATTATAGCATTGCAAGTATGTGTGAAGAAAAATTTCATTGTGACTTGGATTGAACCATCTAATCATTAATGATGAGTACTTTTACATATACTTATTTAACCATTTGTATATGCTCTTTAGAAAATTGTTCATCCAAATTATATGCCAGCTTTAAATTAGGTTAATATCTTTATATTGGTGAGCCAGAGTAATTCTTTACTAATTTTAGACAAAAGACTCTTATCAGATATATGATTTTAAATATTTTCTCTTGTCCACTGGGACGTTTTCATTATTAATGTGGTGATATTTGAATCACAAAAAATTCATTTCTGGTTATATTTAATTATTTTTCTTCTATTATTTACATTTTTGATACCATATCTAAAAGACTTTTATCTAACCAAAATCTTTCTTAGCTTCCAAAGCAACAAATACAAAGTCATATGGATCCAGGAACAACATTAGGAACAGATGTGAAGCAAAGCTACTTCTCTGTCCCAAGTCTCAGTCATTTTTAGGTACTTTGCCAGCCAAGTCTGGACCCTGCTTTTTTCCTCAAATCAAGAGACATAATCAATGATTACCTCATTTAGTGGGAAGCAAAAGATTTTATTTTTTTCACTATTATTATTCAGATATTTCACAGATGCTATCTTCAAAACAACATTTACAAAACATGTTATTATCCATAGCTTCCATATAAAAATTTGAGTCACAAAGAATTCAGATTACCTGAGACCAGTGATAAGTACGATATCTGAAATCTCAAACTAGGTCTGCTTGTGCCTAGAGTTGCCTTGCTTATCATGCTTCATTAGCACATCTACTACTGGAGGCAGGGGAGAAGAATAATTATGAGAATAGGCTTCATCCAGAGTGGAGTTTTTAAAAGACTATTTTTGGGCAGGAGGGTCAGGAAATTGAATAGAAATATGTAGCAGTAGAGAATGGGGAACCGGGGCTGCCACGAGAATGTCCCAGATGCCAGGGAAGCGAGAGGCTCCCAGGACCCAATGGGGATGACTTTAGCCAAAATGCCCAACAAAGAGGAGATAGAAGAACCTGTAGAGACTAACTCTGAAAGATAGATAGGCATGGCTTCCAGTTGAGAGATGGAGCCACCCACCCATCTCAAAATTTGTAACCCAGAATTGTTCCTTTCTGAAGGAAAGTGGGGACAAAGAGTGGAGCAGAGACTGAAGGAAAGGCTATCCAGAGATTGCCCCATCTAGGGTTGCATCCCATTTGCAGATACCAAACCCAGACACTATTGTGATGCCAAGAAGTATCTGCAAACAAGAGCATGGTATAGCTGTGCCCTGAGAGGTTCTACCAGGGCCTGACTAATACAGATATGTATGCATGCAGCCAAACATCAGATTGAGCATGGGAACTCCAATGAAAAAGTTAGGGGAAGGACTGAAGAAGTTGAAAGGTTTTGCAACCCCATAGGAAGAACAACATCAACCAACCAGACCCCCCAAAGTGCACAGGGACTAAACCACCAACCAAAGAGTATACATGGAGGGATCGATGGCTCCAGCTACATATGTAGCAGAGGATGGCCTTGTCTGACATCAGTGGGAGGGGGGACCTTTGGCCTGTGGAAACTCGATGACCCAGCATAGGGGGATGCTAGAGTGGTGAGGCAGGAGTGAGTGGGGACCACCCTCACAGAGGCAAAGGGGAGCGGGGAGAGGGGGAATGGGATGTGGGTTTGTGGAAGGGGAAATCTGGAAGGGGGATATCATTTGAAATGTAAACAAATAAAATGATTACTTAAAAAAAGAATTGCATGTGTATTCAATGTATCTTGATCATATCATTCGCAACTCCTCCTTCCAACATACTCACCCTAACATATTCTTCTGGCTCCTCTTACTCCCCCTAACACACTCTTTTCCTACATTTAAGTCTTCTATTTTTAAGAACCTTGACCAAGTACA
>NC_045030.1:108571136-108574737 GCF_008632895.1 Mastomys coucha | reverse complement strand
ATTCACTATTAATCTGATAAGCTTACATTTTCAAAAAAGATTATACAAGGGGAGTAAAGTTGAGTAATCTCTAACTTCTTAGAGAACTAAAGTTCTTGTCAAAAATGGAAGAAGTGGCCACGTCTTTAATACTCCAAGATTACAGGTATTTATTCATTCATTTCTAAAGCACTTGCTAAGTCCTTATCTGAAATGAATAACAGATAAATTTTCTGTTTTATAAACTTCATTGCTTAAAAACATGCAACTTAAAAGGTGAAAATTATGTTTTAGATATTCAGAAAATGGTTTTTGTTACTTTGCAAAATATAGTATAGAATTTGAATTATATCCTTAATACTTTTAAGCAGGTGAAGAAGAGGGTACTATTTTATAAAGGTCTCTCTCTGGTTATCAGGTTAGGATAATTGCCTAGATTGACAATCATATGATATAATACATATGATTGCACTTTCCTTTTTCTTTTTTTTATTGGAACATGATTTCCTTTCTATTTTTAATTTTATTTTATTGGGTATCTTATTTATTTACACTTCAAATATTATCCCCCTTCCCAGTTAAACCCTCTATGCCCTCTCCCATCCCCACTGCTTCTATGAGGGTGCTCACCCACTCACCCACCCATTCCAGTCTCAGTGCCCTAGCATTCCCCTACGCTGGGTCATTGAGCCTCCACAGGACCAAGGGCCTCTCCTCTCATTGATGTCAGATAAGACAATCCTTTGCTACATATACATTGGTCCCTCCATGTGTACTCTTTGGTTGGTGGTTCTGAAGGAAAGGCCATCCAGAGACTGCCCCACCTGGGGATCCATCCCATCTGCAGACACCAAACTGAGACAGTATGGTTGATGACAAGAAGTGCTTGCTGACAGCAGCCTGATATAGCTGTCTCTTGAGAGGTTGTGCCAGAGCCTGACCAATACAGATGATTGCACTTTCTAGAGTGTAAGAAATAAGGGTGTAATATATTCCTGAACTGAGTCAAGACTATCTTTTATTAACTTAGAAACAGAAGAAGACAGACTATATGTTTATTATATATGACTAACACAACTTTGTGGACATATAAATTATAAATGAATAAGTTTATTGTTTAAACTAAATAAGATGCCAATTTTTTCTCTCAATATCATATTTCTAAGAGGAAAATAAAAATCAGTGGTTCCAACCTGTGAGTTGTGACTCCTGTGGCAAATCTCTATCTCTAAAAATTTTTATACTATGATTCATAACAGTAGCAAAATTACAGTTATGAATTAGCAAACAGAATATTTTCATAGTTGGGGGGGTCACCACAACATGGGAAACTGTATTAAAGGGTTGTTGCATTAGGAAGGTTGAGAACCACAGATATAGACAAACCTATGTTCATTTATTTGTTGATTAGTTTTGAGATAGAGTCTATACATATTGTATTAAATGAAAATAAAATTAAAGTATATTTAAATTACTAATATATATTATCTGAATGAATACAGATCTAAGTTTACCTTAGGGTACCATATATCTATGAAAATTCAAAAAGCTAATAGAATGATATTTTCTCTATCAAAACATTTAGAAAGTATTTTTTTCAAGAGTATTTTTTTCAAGTTTCTCTATATAGTTTTGGCTGTCCTGGAACCTGCTCTGTAGACCAGGCTGGTTTCAAACTCAGAGACCACCTGCCTCTGCCTCCCAAGTACTAAGATTAAAGGTGTGTGCCACCACTGCCCAGAAGAAAATATTTTTCTCATTACACTTAATAAAACAAAAATATCAGAAGGCCAAAGAATATTTCATAAGACATTAAAGAATAGAATGTAAGATACAGGAGACTAAGCTGTGGACACAGCCTATTGAAAGAGAACTTATCTGGCATGGGGAAGGTTTGAGTTTAATTCTCAATGCCATTTTTTTTTAAATGAGGACTAGATATTATTGAATGTTTTGTAATATATAAAACTAAATGAAAAGCCTCTTTAAATATACACAAGCTTTCCAATTATGGTATATTAATTTTTCTTATATCTTGCAAGATAAAAATTTAAATCTAACTCAGCTATTAAAAACAATGAATATATGAAATTCTTAGGGAAATGGATGGATCTGGAGAATATCATCCTGATGTGAGGTAACCCAATCACAAAAGAATATGCATGGTATGCACTCACTGATAAGTAATATTAGCCCAGAAGCTTGGAATACCCAAAATACAACCCACAAACCACAAGAAACTCAAGAAGAAGAAATACCAAAGTGTGGGTACTTCGATCCTTCTTAGAAGGGGGAACAAAATCCCATGGAAGGAGTTGCAGAGACAAACTATGGAGCAGAGACTGAAGGAAGGACAATACAGAGACTGCTCCACCTGGGAATCCTTCCTATATTCAATCACCAAACCCAGACACTATTGTGGATGTCAGCAAGTGCTGGATGACAGGAGCCTGAGATAGTTTTCTCCTGAGAGGCTCTGCCAGTGCCCGACTAATACAGAAGTAGAGGCTCACAGCCATCCATTGGGCTGAGTACAGGGTCCCCAATGAAGGAGCTAGAGAAAGGACGGAAGAAGCTGAAGGGTTTGCAGCCCCTTAGGACAAACAACAATATGAACTAACCAGTACCCTCAGAGCTCCCAAGGATTAAACCACCAACCAAAGAGTACATGTGATGGGACTAATGTCTCCAGCAGCATATGTATAGCAGAGGATAGCCTCAGTGGTCATCAGTGGGAGGAGAGGCCCTTGGTCCTGTGAAGGCTCTATGCCCCAGTGTAGGGGAATGCTAGGACAGGGAAGTGGGAGAGGGTTGGTTGGTGAGCAGGGGGAAGGGGAAGGGAACAGGGTTTGTTTTTTTTTTCCCCCGGAGGGCAAATTGGGAAAGGAGATGCCATTTGAAATGCACATAAAGATATAATAAAATATCTAATAAAATATCTAATAAAATATCTAATAAAATATCTAATAAAATAATAATAAAAAATATCTAATAAAAAAATTAATTCTAGCCCAAAGTTTTTCTTTAACTCCAAATCTAACTCATTTCAGCTAACTTCTTGGTAAGCTGGGAGAGTAGAAGTAACCTATGACCTGCTAGAAAAGCATGAGAAGAAGAAATATGTATATATTGTATTCCGAAGAGGAGGAGAAGAGGAGCTTCAGACCTGCACAGAGAAATAGGGCAGATGGAAAAAACAAAACAAAACCTAACGAAACAGAAAGGAGAAGCAGCAAGAAGCCAGACAAGCTGAACAATTTCCATTCAGTCATTTCCTCCCAAGGTGGGGAAAGGAGGCATTTCATATTAAAAGGTTAGCCTGAAAGTTTTAATAAAAAGACTTCCAGTCTGAGTCACAGAAAAAAAAATCTCACAGCATTCATTAACCTCACGTGCATTTGGAGTTATTGCTGAAAAAGTATCTTTTCCAACAAAAAGTTTCAATAGTAAAAAGGAGCTCCCCACCTCAGAGGGGTTGTGGTGAGACAGTATCTTTATAGGAAGCCATTATTTAAAATGTACTCCTAGCATGCCTGGTGGGGTGGCACACGCCTTCAGCCTGGTGTGCAAAGTGAGTTCCAGGCTTTGAGCTATAGAAAGTGACTCTGTCCCATAAAATAAA
>NC_045030.1:108570508-108571126 GCF_008632895.1 Mastomys coucha | reverse complement strand
TAAAATAAAATAAAATAAAATAAAATAAAATAAAATAAAACATGGACTTCATAGGCTCTCGTCCCCCTCCCATGTGTGTGTAAAATAATAATAATTATAGACGAAGGGGTCATGAATTTGAGAGGGAATGGGAAGGACATGAGAGGACATAGAGGGGAGAAAGTGATAGGAAGAAATGCCAGATAATCTTAATTCAACATATCACAACTCCAGTTTTGGAAAGAGGGAAATCTTAAATGGAAAAAAATTCAAACAGTACTGGTGGCAAGAAGATCAGCCCTTGGATTACAGGAAAATGTAGCCATGCCTTGGTGGTAGGGAGTAGATAGATGCTATCAACTAAAAATTATAGAACTCAGAAGATGTTCTAAGCCTGAGATCTGTGGGTAGATCCACCTATAGAGCCACCTACCTGATATGAGATTCAATGGTGGATACCCAAAGAAATCTGATGTTCAAGTGGTCTGTGCAACTTGTCCCTTCCTCTAGTGAGGTGATGAATGCTTAGCAGATTTAAAAGTAGCAACACAAACCTCATGGGGCAGTTGTAGTGCATGCCTTTAATCCCAGCACTTGGGAGGCAGAGGCAGATGGATTTCTGAGTTCAAGGCCAGCCTG
>NC_045030.1:108567524-108570467 GCF_008632895.1 Mastomys coucha | reverse complement strand
CCTGGTCTACAGAGTGAGTTCCAGGACAGCCAGGGCTACACAGAGAAACCCTGTATCAAAAAAACAAACAAACAAACAAACAAACAAACAAAAACCCCACAGTCCTTAGAATGCTTTCTTAACCACCAAAATACTAGGGACATACCTTCCAGCTAGAACATTGGTGATCTCAGGGCATATGAGTCTCAGGAAGATGAGAGAACCTGCCAAGACAATAAACTGCAAAGTTAAGAGCAGCCAGCAGGGGCCCCTGGTATACAAGCTACAGGTGATATGAGATACTCATCCAATGAAGGGTCAGCATTAACAAAAAAATTTGTGAAAGAGTCCACAAGTTCAACTACCCTACCCACATATACACAGTTTTCAGGATCTAGAAGCCACTCCCATGGTTTATCTTTTATTGTTGCTTTTACCCCTAGTACTCTTTTTTTTTATTGATTTCCTACTACAATTAGGAGTATGTTGATATTACCATAATTTTTCTTTAAAATACAATGCTACTGGATGTCTTCGTCCCTTCCAGTTTCAATTTTCAGGGGAGATAGTATTCAGTTTGCCTCAATTGAACCATTTTTTTTTATCCATTGTGTACAAGAGGAAGTGGGGTAAAATTAAAGATAAACATGCTTTATGCAATGGAGATATAATTACTCATAATGAAACTAAGGTATAAATATTGGCATGGGGTTTAGTGATGAGCTCCACATAAGTGTGGGAAATGGATAGAAGACCAAAGTATAAGGCGAAGCATCGAGGCTATGACTTAGGCACAACCCCCTCCACTATTATATTATTATATATTATTATAAATCAGTCATTATAATTAATATGTAAGATTGGGACAGATTATAAGGAATAAATCTAAGAAACATTTATACAAAAGAACACAATCTCAGAGCCCCAAAAAGCACCCACATCAAACTTGATGCTTACATTCTAAGTTAGTTGTTTTGGATAAGGTTGCAGGTGGGAAGTTATTGCAGTTGTGGCCATCTGAAATCAAGTAGGATAGAATACCAAGAATAAGAAAATGCTAGATACTGTCCAGTATTTTCCTGAGAAAGGTATTTATACTACCTTTAGTGCAAAGTCAAGTCCTTCTCTTTTCAGTAAGGAATAATGAATAGGTTTGCTCATTATACATAATATACATGAAGAATAACAAAGTAAAGATGGGGGGAAAGAATGAGATAAGGAAGTAGAGAGGTATTGGTGGAGTGACAAGGTTTAAATAGGAATGGGATAGGAAGATAGAGTATAGGAGAGAGTTGGGGAAAGACCCAAACAAAAATAAGCATGTATCAAGAAGTCATATGGAATTCTGTTACCTTGTAAGCTAAGCAAAAATTGCAATTGACAGAAGTTTAAGCAGGATTATTCTGTGTGATAATATAATGCTGATCCCAGAAAATAGGGGTTACTAAATGAAAATCTCAATACCAGTGTCAGATACCACGCTATGAGTCATTGCCTAGGAAGAGCTCAAAGAACTCTAGAACAATTTACAATACTGACATTGCTATAGATTATTTATTGTTCACCAGAACTTTATGGTAAGACTCTATAGCTGAAGACACCACACATCTGGATGGAAGTCATAAAGTTATCATGTGGGATCTGAGCTGTAAGCTTTCTTCCTGCTGGCTAACTTTCAGAATGGCAGCAGTTTTGGTGAAGGCAGCTGGGAGGAAAACTCATCAATAGTCTTAACTATTTGTAGACCTTGGATGCTGCAATGCCAACCTTCCCATTGATTTAATGGTGGCATGATTTTTATGCAGTAACCAATTGTACTCTGATTGGATCTGAAGCTCGACTCTGCCAGAGGGCACTTGGTCAAATACTAGTCCAAGAGTAGGGAGGTCATAGGCCCTAGAGGTGAACCTATTGCATCTGTTCTCCTAAATGAACATGTTTTCAAACTGCCTCTTGAATATTTATGTTTATACCCAATGTTTAATGCTGTCTTTAGACTTGGTGAGAGAAGATTCTTTTTGCAGTGAATAGAAGTTAGTGCAGAGACATATGGCTGAAAAAAAGAAAAAGAATGTATTAAGAACAAGTGACCATTGAGTGCTCAGAATTAAATGATACACTGCTCCACCTATTCCAGTTTTGGGAAAATAACTGAAGAATATGCAGATAGAATGCAAGAGCTGGACCAGAGGAGAGAGCCATGAAAGTCTATGAACATGGTATGGCCTCTGTATTCATGAACTTACTGCACGACATGCACAAGTGTGGACCTGTCAACATTCCGTCATGGACTGAGAGTCAGCATTGGGGCCTGGACTCTTGAGATACTGGCAGTTGATGCCTGTGGAAAGTAGAGAATCATTGTCTTCACAGGTGTTACACTGGTGAATTGCTCATGTTCCAGTAGATAACTCTACATTGCAGCCTTGTTTAAATCAGTGAGCCACAAAATAAAAACCAAAACAGAAAGATCTGATAGTAGGAGAGGAACTTGTGCAGAGGAGGGAGGCTGGCGGGGAAAGAAGATAAAATTGGGAAATGGAACAGGCCCATTATGTATGATCCACATAGAGAAAATTGTCAAAGAATAAATTAAAAAAGAAAGAAAATGAAAAGGAAGGACACAAGTAAAGGAGGAGAAATTAAAAGAAAAGTACAACATGCAGAAATGCCTGTAGAACTCCACAAGCTCCTTTGCAGAAGGCCTTGCAACAAAAAGACCCAATGTTTAAGAGGGGAAAGACAATTCAGCTGCAATAATTACCATAGTCATCAAAAGATAAACATCATGGGACAGAAGAATAGCATTTTATAGCAGGATGTAGATCAAGAAATGGTAAATTAACTATTGGAATGGCCATGTTGATTATTAGAATTGAACTATTTATAAATGGTTTGCCTAGGAGTGGTATAGCTGGGTCCTCTTGTAGTACTATGTCCAATTTCCAAAGGAACCACCAAACT
>NC_045030.1:108560936-108565528 GCF_008632895.1 Mastomys coucha | reverse complement strand
TTTTTGGAGGGGAAACTGGGAATGGAGAAATTTACATGTAAATAAAGAAAATATCTAAAAAAAAATGGTTTGCCTATAGATAGAATGAATTGTGTGTATGTAATTCATTATTAATAAGTAATTTCAGGCTTATAAAATCCTAATTATAATTACATTCATACAGCATGTGAATTACTAGTTTCTAAACATGCCTCCTTCTGTATTACTAATTAAAGTCTTAGTTTCAGAAACTCAGCACTTGTTTGTTTGCATTTTAATACTATAAGATATATGGTTTGAAAATCAGCCACTTAAAACTACAGACACTTGAGCTACTGAAGGTCTTGTGCATGCTGTCACAATCACTGTGACAAAAATATGAAAAATTGTCCTGTTGTGTCCAAGATTGCAATCTTACCATCTCCTCTTAGTCATTCCTGGGCCTTATGGGTATGATAGAGGGGGTCTGATAGAAAGAGTGTGATTGAGGTATCTTATTTAGAGATGAACATTCTGAAGTCGCTCATTCTCTTCACGTTGACCGTTATGGCTCTCTGTGTTAATCATCATTTACTGCAAAAAGAAGGGTATAGAAAGAAGAGTGGACCTGGGAGGCAATGGGTGAATATGGTCAAAATACTTTGTATGAAATTCTCAAAGAAATAATGAAAAAGTCCACTCACATGCCGCAACTATTCAAGCAGAAAGGAATAGTCTCTTCAACGAATGATGTGGGAACAATCACATAGACATAGAGCAAAGAGTGAAACTGCACTCTTCCTTCATGATATATGTAAATACAATTCAAAACTTATCAAACATAAAGATGTAAGAGCTGAAACTATAAAACTGTTTGAGTAAAAATGGTGTTAAGTATTACTAACCAAGACAAAAAGTGAACACTATGAAAAACAAGACTTTATCTTCAAAACAGTGTCAACGGAGCAGAAAGTTGACTCCCAGAATGGGGGAAACATTTGCAAATTATACATATGAAAAAGCTAAAAAGAGTTATGTTAATAACAAAATGTCTCATAGTACAAAAATAAATTCAAGCAAAGAACTGATAGACATTTTCCCAAACAAGACAACAAATAACAATATTTGCAAATTAAAAGGTATTCAGCATCAGTAGTCACAAATAAAAATAAATGAAAATAAAACCACCATGAGAGAAAAAAGTGAATGAGGGAGAAAGTCATGCACACGCGTGTGAGCACACACATACACGTTGATGCAACAGTTTTGTGCTGGTGTTGATGCTGAAGAACCTTATGTATGTCAGCAGGAAGTAAAGCCCAAAGCTGCTGATAGTGTGGCCTAAGACATTCCTCCTGGAGGTCTGTGTTCAGGTGCTGCTGTGACTGAGGCTTACGCTGTTGGGGGAAAAAAAAATGCTAAGGCAGTATGAAAACAAGTTTGCCTTTATTGACTAAAAGGTGTCTACACACTCAGAGAATCAAGTACAGATGGAAAAGAAGTACATTTTAACTGTTCTGGCAGTAGTTTAATAGGTGGTTTAGGGGCGTTTTAAGTTTTCTTGTTCAATAGGGCAATCTAAAGCTAAAGATTATTTTCAATACATTGGCACACCTTTTTTTTTTTTTTCTCATCAAGAGAAGTTACTCTGGGACCTGCAGAGATGGCTCAGCAGTTAAGAGCAGAGGCTGTTCTTCTAAAGGTTTCAGTTTCAATTCCCACCACACATAAGGCAGCTCAAAATTTGTCCTTAACCCCAGTTCCAGAAAATTCAATGCTCTCTCTCAGCCTCCATAGGCACCAGCATGCAAGCGGGAAAGACAAAATTCCTGTACAAATAAAGTTAAAAGTAAACAGTTTTTTAAAACATTATTCTTGTTAATGAAATTGTAAGGTATTTGAGGGACAATCTGAGGCTTATTGTTTAATTAATTAATTAATTAATTAAAACTCCAGATTTTATTCCCCTCCAGCTGTTCCACATCCTATAACTCCTCCCTGCCCCCATCTCCACAAGGATGTCCCCACCACCTGCCACCCACCCTACCAGATGTCTAAACTCCCTAGGGCCACCAATCGCTTGAGGGTTAGGTGCCTCTTCTCTGGCTGAACACAGACCTGGAAGTCCTCTGCTGTATGTGTGTTGAGGGCCTCATATCAGCTGGTGTATGAAGCCTGGTGGTCCAGTGTTTGAGAGATCTCAGGGTCCAGGTTAATTGAGACCTCTGGTCCTCCTACAGGGTTGTCCTCCTCCTCAGCTTCTTTCAGCTTTTCCCTAATTCAACAACAGGGGTCAGCAACTTCTGTCCATTGGTTGGGTGCAAATATCTGCATCTGACTCTTTCAGCTGCTTGTTGGGTCTTTCAGAGGGCAGTCACGATAGGTCTCTTTTTGTGAGTGCTCCATAGCCTCAGTAATAGTGTCAGGCCTTGGGACCTCCCCTTGAGCTGGATCCCACTTTGGGTCTGTCACTGGACCTTCTTTTCCTCAGGCTCATCTCCATTTCCATCCCTGTAGTTCTTTCAGACAGGAACAATTAAGGGTCAGAGTTCTGACTGTGGGATGGCAACCTTCACCCTCACTTGATGCCCTGTCTTTCTGCTGGAGGTGGGCTCTATAAGTTCCTTCTCTCTACTGTCAGGCATCTCACCTAAGGTCCATCCCTTTCAGTCCTGAGAATCTCTCACCTCCCAGGTCTCTGGTACATTCTAGAGGGTCCCTCCAACCTCCTATCTCGGAGGCTGCCTGTTTCCATTCTTTCTGCTGGCCCTCAAAGGCTTCAGTCCTTTTCCCTCACCAAATACCAGATCTGGTTCCCCTTGTCCCCTCCTCCACCACTGTCTACTTTCCCTCCCAGGTCCCACCCTCCCCCTTGTGATTGCTTTCTTCTCCCAAATGGGACTGAGGCATCCTCACTTGGGCCCTTCAGCTTGATGACCTTTTTTAATTCTGTGGACTGTATCTTAGATATTCTGTCTTTTTTTTTTCTCTAATATCCACTTATTAGGGAGTATATACCATGCATGTCCTTTTGGGTCTGAGTTACCTCACTCAGGATGATATTTTCTAGTTCCACCCATTTGCCTGCAAAACTCAAGATGTCCTTGTTCTTAATAGCTGAGTAGTATTCCATTGTATAAATGAACCACATTTTCCATATCCATTCTTCTGTTGTGGGACATCTGGGTTGTTTCCAGCTTCTGGCTATCAAAAACAAGGAAGCAATAGTGATACAAACTGCATGATATTGGTACAGAGACAGATTCCTTGAACAACGGAACAGAACTGAAGACCCAGAAATAAAACCACACACTTAATGAACACTTGATTTTTAACAAAGAAACCAAAAATATACAATGGAAAAAAAGAAAGCATCTTCAATAAATGGTGCTGGTCTAACTGGCTGTGTGTATGTAGACAAATGAAAATACACCCATATTTGTCACCTTGCACAAAGCTCAAGTCCAAGTGGATCAAGGACCTCAACATAAAACCATATACACCAATCTAATAGAAGAGAAAGTGGGAAGGAGCCTTGGACTCATTGGCACAGGGGAAAATTTCCTAAACAGAACTCCAATGGCTCAGGCTCTAAGATCAATAATTGATAAATGGGACCTCATGAAACTGGAAAGCCTCTGTAAGGCAAAGGACATAGTCAAGAAGGCAAATCGGCAACCTACAGATTGGGAAAAAAATCTTCACTAACCCATCATCTGAGAGAGGGCTAATATCCAAAATATAGAAATAACTCAAGAAGCTAACCACCAAAAAAACCAAACAACCCAATCAAAAAATGGGAAATAGAACTAAACTGAGAATTCACTACAGAGGAATCTCGAATGGCTGAGAAGCACCTAAAGAAATGTTCACAGTCCTTAGTGATCACAGAAATGAAAATCAAAACATTCCACTCACAACCCCCTTCCAAGTCACACCCATATAACAGATGTGCAGCTTGGTCTTTACGTGGGTCCTGAACAACTGGACTGGGTGCTATCCCAAAGGCTGTTTCCTGTTCCTGGGATATGTTCTTCTAGCTGGGCTGCCCCGTCTGGTCTTAGTGGGAGAGGAAATGCCTAGCCTCATAGAGACTCGAAGTACCAGGGTGGGCAGATACCCAAAGGGGCCCCCACCCACTCAGAGAAGAAGAAGAGGGGCATTGGAGATTGTAGAATTCAGCATTTCTTGTTTCAATAGTTATCTATTTGTATTTACTTCATTGTACTCCACCTTTGTGCCTTCAATTCATGATATATTATTTTGACAATGTGCCATATCTCAAATGCCATTTATGGTAATATGCATTATTGTATGAAGTTGTTACTAGGACCAAGCACTCTGTTTACTATTTATATATACCCTATTATTTATTTTTTATAAACTATGATATAATTACTTTCTATACACAAATGAATAAGAAGAAATGAAAAAAGTCACATTTGTAATATCCCCCAAATAATAAAATATAACAAATGTATTTACTATGATTGAGAAATACTGAAAAACCATAAAGTTTTGGAAAATAATAGTAGATACAAAATTCCCTGTGTTCTTGGATTTGAAGAATTAATATTATGAAAATATCTATATTACTTAAAGAAAGAATTTTGAGAAATCAATGATACCTTGTA
>NC_045030.1:108558458-108560926 GCF_008632895.1 Mastomys coucha | reverse complement strand
TTATAGAATAGAAAGAATATCAAAGAATATCAAAATAGGATGCTAAATGGTTTCAGAGGGGCCTAATAATTCAGAGAAAGAAAACTATATTGGGAGCAGCACATCTATTGATTTCAATTATATTTTAAATTAGCAGGTATAGTTACTCGTGCTTGGTCCTCCAGGACATGAGAGACTGGGGCAGAAATATTGAGAATTTGAGGCCATGAGACCAACCACATAGCATGCACCTCAAAACAAGACTCCATCTGAGAAAACCAACATCTGTACATGTCACTCAGTGATAGTGTTTTTCTAGCATGTGCAAGGCCATGGATTTAATCCTTAGGAGCACACACATAAAAAGTTCCATAAAACACCAGACTGATTAGGAATGTAAACAGGCTAAATCACATAAAAGATCTGAAACAATGCTAAGAACATGTATTTTACAAATCCCAAGTTTAAGCTGAAAACAAAAACCATTAAATCAATAACAAGTATACTGATGCATAAGGAATCAGCATGAGGAGGAAAGCTATAGAGCATGTAATTCCCTCAGAACTTGAATGCTCCCAAAGAGCTAATATTTGCTCACTGGAAATATCATTTGATCAATTTGAGAGTAGCAGCTGAGAGTGGGATTGCTTCCAATTTGCAGAGAATAAAGGGATCCAAAGAAGGTTGGAGGGTTGGAACATTCTGTGCCTTATGACCTTATGAAAGTAACCATCTGAAACTCCTTTCTGGATCAATGCCTGATATTAAGCAAAGTCACGCAATTGAGCAGATTTTTCAAAGCAATTTAGAATCTCCAAATTCAGCAAGAGTCAGAGAACTACATATAAAGGTCTAGTTAGGGAACAGAAAAAGGAGATTGAATAGAATAAAACCATCCTTAAAACAATCATCACTTTGAGAGAAAAAAAATAGAAGGTACTTCACAGACATCACTAAAAAATCTCCTCTGAGCCATCCTTCTTACACAGAAAAATAAAGATTTGTAAGTCATCAAAAGAAAAATAATGTTGTAAAATCCCATACAAAACCACAAAACAAAGAGTAGTATAATGGTATGTTGCCATAATCTCAGAGGAAAGAAGGATAATTAAAATCCTGAGGCCAGCCTGGAATATATGATGAATTCCAGGGCAGAGTCTCATTCTGTCTCTAACAAAGGGTGGGGAAGAAGGGAGGAAGGAGTGAATATTTCATAGAACACTAAGTACTCCAGTAAAATCTCACCACAAAACATAAAAATTAAAAATTAATATTTCAAAATAAGCTAAATAAAGGAAATTATGGACAATGTGAAATATCACAAGTAAGACTGCCTACTCAAAGTATGAAATAACAGAATTCGGGAAAAAATCAAATTAATTAAAAAAAAACAGAGTTCAAAATTTTAAAAAAGTAGTCATTTTGAGAGACACCAAATAAAAATTTTTTATTCATATTTTAAATTTTCAAAGAAAACTAGAAGTTATCGTTTACAGAAGAGTAGGTAAGGAGAGCAACCAATAAACTTGGTTGTTAGGTGGCTTCCATGGGGTGCCTTTGGCCGCCATTTCCATGTAACCCATTCTGGGTACTGGAGGTTTTATTGGGTGGCTCCAAATGTCTAGTGGGTGCTTTATCTCCCCTCTTATTTGGTGATTCCATTTATATGACTTTCATATATGTATGTATTTTAAAACGTTACTGTATTAGGTTCCCATATGACCTCACAAGTGGTCCTTAGTTCTAGCTGTCCTACTCCATATTCCCTATCTTACTCTGCACTTCCCTCTCCCATGCACCCATAACTATTGTATTTTTCCTTCCTAGGAAGATCCTCTGTTATTATCGGTTGCTCTCCACAAACTGATGGTAAGGCCCCACTGCTGAAGGCAATACCTGCACAACTGACTGAACAGAGAAGTGAAGGGCCTACCTAGAGCCTTCATCCCCATTGACTAGAGTTCATGGTGTTGGAAGTACTCAACACTCTATCAGAGGCGGAAAATTAATACCAACCCAGCTGCAAATCTCATACTGTATAATGGTGACCTGCCTTCAAGATACACTGGTGCAATAGTGATACAAAGTTTGTGTGAGTAACCAACTGATTGGAATTAAGGTCCAATCTCTGAGATGAAACCCATGCTTTACAATGCCCAGGTAGCTACTATGACCCTGAGACTTGATAGGCCAAAAGGCTTGGGGAAAAGCCCAAATACTACTGTGCTGCTAAAGGAAACTAACAATAAAATTTCTCTTATCAACTCTCTGCTATACTCCTAGATTAGTGCCTTGTTCAGCCATCATTAGAGAAGCTTCCTCCTGAAGTAGATGGAAACAAGTACAGAGACCCACTACTGGACAATGTACAGAGAGTGAGGGAACTCAGAACATTCAGTCCTAAATGGGTTATCTATAACAAATCCATTCCTAGGGCTCTGGGAACTCGATGTAAAGGAAGGCACAAAGATTGGAAGAGCCAGTGGGGA
>NC_045030.1:108555529-108558174 GCF_008632895.1 Mastomys coucha | reverse complement strand
TTTGGAGTATTTTTTTAATGATGCTTTGTCTGGGCTTTTTTTGTTTTAACTTTACATATCTTTTACTTATATATTTTGTTTTCTCTGTGTGGGAATATGTGTATCTCAGCATCTATATAAATATCTTCTATTTTTCCCTTGGATCTTTCTTATTTTGTTTGTTTTATCCTATTCTGATTTGTTTACTTTTATTTTATTTGATTATTTTTAGATGTTTGCTTATTTTCTAATGAGAAAAAAAGAATGGATTTGGGGATGGGGTGAGGAGGTGAGAAGTATCTTGGAGGAGCTGGGGGAGAAGAAACTATCATCAGAATATAGTGTATGAAAAAATCTCTTTTAGAAAAAAAGTAGATAGGAAGAAGAATATATATTTGTTTAGTCATTTAGAGAGATTAAGATAGTTATGACATTGCCAGGTCTATTATCTCATAACTACCCTTGTATATGTACTCATTTGCTTGTCAAACACCACTATGTAGCACATAATTGCATTAAGAGGGCAAACTGTGTACTTAGGAGAAATGTCTTAAAGTTATAAACACTATTACACTTTAGCTAACCTATGGGAGCTGAGAAAAAAGTCTTCGGCATAGGACGAGCACCAAAGTACATGCACATATATAATAGATAAAAATCTTCAATGTTTTCATACATAATCATATCTATATCTTCATCCAAAGGCATACAGGAGAAGACTAATTTCCAGGGAGCTAGTACTAGGGTCTTAAAGCCGAAGACCATAGTGACACACCTACTACAACAAGGCCTGACTTAATAGTGCCATTCCTTGGGCCAAGCATATTCAAACCATCACATCCATACAGGATGTTACTTATTTCTCTTTTGGTTTTTCGGTATTTTGACACAATCAGGGAGCCCCATCTGTAAAATATCCAATCAAAACCAGGCCACTAAAATGATAAAATACAGAGTGGAGACGTCAGAAGACAAATTCAATACATACTCTGTGTGAATTTTTAAATGGCTAAGGATTAGCCAGTGTGTGCACATTTTTGGCAGCAGCCCAGAACAGTATAAGCTAAGGTCTTTATGACTAATGTGATTATTATAACCTCTGACCATAGAATGTAAGAGAAAATTTGTAGTCTTAATATAATTGTATTCGTTGTCTGTTACAACAAATCAATATTCAGATTTTTATTTGTTTGCTTCCTTATGTTTTTATACATACAGGAAAATGTTTCATTTTGGTTTAGAGATCTATGAATATTTATTTTTGGTGGGGAGAAAAAAGAAGCAAAGTAATAGAAATGTTGGAAAACGCTATTTCAATCAAACAATAGTGGAATGTGTATTCCCAACAGACTTGAAAATAGAGATTGGAGACAGGGTCAAAGATATGCTTTATTTCAGTAGTAATGAAGAAAAAAATCAAGTATAACCACTTTCATTAACCTGTGATGTGCTCACCAGACTAAAGCTAAGAACCACAGAGTAGAAGGAGCTGAGAATAAAGCAAAGAATATCTACACAATAATATTACAGTATCAAGTTCCCCAAACCAAGGAAAACAAATGGACACAAAAGACTAGAATCATTTAAAACCTCTAGCCAACATAATTAAAACAGAACCTCTCAGTGTTAATCAATTCGCAAAAGGAAGAAACCAAGGAGAACTAGGGAAAAATCATTTTCAACTCAGTAAGCCAGCAAGCTGCTAATATGCATAAGGGGAAAAGAAAAGAACCAAAGGTGATTTAGCCAATAGGAAAACACCCATCAAAATTTCAGGAATTGGCAAACACCTCTGAAGAAAAGTAACATGTGTAAATGCTCTCAAGTTTCTAATTGAAAGATACAAACTAGTTTAGTGGATAATAACTACTACATCCAGCTGTTTGTCTGCCCAAGATAGACCTAATTAACAAACAAATACCAACTGGACATCAAAGGATGGAAAACAAGTAGAAGGTGAAACAAGTGGAAGTTGAAAAATAGTAGGGATTGGCATTATTTTATCTGAACAAACTATCCTTCAGAGCAAAATTAGCTGAACAAGATAAAGCCCTAATGTATTAATAATGGAACAATATCCTCAAACAAAGTAATATTAAATATTTATGCAATCAACATTGAAACACCCAATTTCTTAAAAACCAATGCTATTAGAAAAATAGACAAGCCAAAATACAAAAATAGCAAGTGATTTCAATATCAAAATCTAGTCAATAAATAATGCATCCAGACAAAAATCATCAAGAGACTGATGATCTAACCTGTATTGTAAATGAAATGGAATCAGCAACAACTGAAGAATATGAATTCTTAACATTCCATAAAGTGATTGTTAACAAATTCAAAATAAATAAAATAGTTTATTAGGTCATAATGAAATATAACCAGAAGTCAATAGCAAGAAAAATCATAAAAATGCACAGCAATCAAACCATACAATTTTAAATGAGTAATCATTTGAAAAAAAGCAGAAAGGAAATGTCAAAAGTTCTTAAAATTAAAAAGTAAAAATAAAAACAAAATCTGCCAATATCTTTTGAATATAACAAATATTACTTTAAGTAGGAAGTTTATATGCTCAAAACCCCAGATTTTCAGATACCGTGCCTTTTAGTGAGGTAACTAATCCATGGTAAGTGTCTTGCAGGGCAGTGGTGCCACACGCC
>NC_045030.1:108552222-108555422 GCF_008632895.1 Mastomys coucha | reverse complement strand
AGAGAGAGAGAGAGAGAGAGAGAGAGAGAGAGAGAGAAGCAAGGAATTTGCAAGTCAAGAAAAGAGCAGACACTTGGGAGGCAGAGGCAGGAGGATTTCTGAGTTCTAGGCCAGCCTGGTCTACAGAAACCCTGTCTCGAAAAAAACCAAACCAAACCAACAACAAAAAATAGCAGGCAGCCAATAATGAGTTTTTTGTTAATTGGATTAGCTCAATATATATTAAGAACTTTTGGGTGTAGAAAAATATATATCTATGTTGCATCCTTTTGTTACATCTTCTAATGTTTAGTTTGTCAATAATTGTTTTAAATATTTAATTTATTTATTATATGTAAGTACACTGTAGCTGTCTTCAGACACACCAGAAGAGGGCGTCAGATCTTGTTAAGGATGATTTTGAGCCACCATGTGGTTGCTGGGATTTGAACTCAGGACCTTCCAAAGAGCAGTCAGTGCTCTTAACCACTGAGCCATCTCTCCAGCCCGTCAATAATTTTTATAAGTCATCATAGCCTATTTCTGATGAGCTCATTCTGTCTGCCTGTGGGGATAAAATGTAGTCTGGCCATGTAACCAATAGAAAGGTAATAGGGTTCTGGAAATTTCTCCAGGCATGAAGTATGGTGGTAATGCCAGGGGGCACAGTCAGCTTCTGATTCATGAGGTGATTAATTTAATACGCAGAACATAGACTTTTGCTTTCCTTAGGGTCTCACATAGCCTAAGCTAGCCTTAAAATTGTAACTGAGGATGAATTTAAACCAATCCTTTCAAATGCTGGAATTACAGATACAAACCACCATACCTAGACAGGCCACTTAATAAGTGACCAATGGATCACTGGAAAATCATATGTGTAGATCAAGCTTTATTAAACATTAATTGAGATAAATTTCCCATGTATCATATATTTAAATGCAACTATATATATATATATATATATATATTAAAGATATATAGATAAATTACATTATGATTTGGGAACGGTGAGAATTTTTCTAACTGTGATTTGAAATCCAGAGTTAGGAAGGGAACAGTAATTTATAAACTTAAGTACATATTTAAAATTCTGTATGACAAATGTTCCATAAGAAGGAAAAAAGACAAAATTCAGCCTATGCTATCAAGAAAGGTTTAATATT
The DNA here is from genome assembly GCF_008632895.1 of Mastomys coucha. Taxonomy (NCBI): domain Eukaryota; kingdom Metazoa; phylum Chordata; class Mammalia; order Rodentia; family Muridae; genus Mastomys; species Mastomys coucha. The sequence continues at coordinate 108,554,277 of NC_045030.1, read as the reverse complement.
TCTAATATATATACCTGATTCTACAAATCAACAAGACAAGTTTCTCTTAAAATAGAGAAATAAGCTGTCAATTCATAGACCCATAAGTGCAAATAAATATTTCTTTTTTCTATCATTGCTTATAACCAAGAACTATAATTTTCAACACTGGAGAAGTAGATACATACACAAGATCAGAGAGGTTAATTTAAAACTTGTAGTCTGGGATTTGAATTTTAAGTATCAGTATGAACTTTTAAAAAGATTCACAGCATTGTCCAGTGAAAAATACCTAAGAATAGTGACCAGCACAGGCACAAGAAACATTAGAGTACTGAAAAAAAAACAAAACAAAACCACTTTCTCTAAAACAAGACACTTACTTGAAAATCAAGGTCTAGGGCAGGAAATGTACAATATGAGCCTATAATAACTTGTCATAACAAAATAAGGAAGCTGTAATTACAGTATGAGGGAATATTACAAAAGTACTTGGTAGCCAAATTGAACACACTCCATATGTCAGAGAGGAACAATTTCAGCATCCATAAGGACAATAACTATCATAAATGAAAATATGCCAACCAAGTGGATCATGGTAGAAGTTATAAAGGTACAAATGATCAAAATTGGAAGCTGATAGTATACAAACCAAGTTTGAAAAATGATAAGAGATAAATAAGATTTGGCATGCTGCCCTTCCTTAATAAAATGTTGGGAACTGGAATATCACAAATTTTAAATAATAATCTCTGGATAGCCATTTTAACATAAGATAGCCAGAAATACAATGTATGTGTCTAATGTAAGAATACAGCACCAGGGGCTGCAGAGATGGCTCAGCAGCTAAGAACACTGACCGCTCTTCCGAAGGTCCTGAGTTCAAATCCCAGCTACCATATGGTGGCTCACAACCATCCGTAATGAGATCTGACTCCGTCTTCTGGAGTGTCTGAAGCTACAGTATACGTAGATATAATAATAAATAAATCTTTGGGCTGGAGAGAGCGGGGAAGGAGGAAGCAGAGGTGCTGAATTCAATTCCCAGCAACCACATGATGAGTACACATCTACGGTGTACTCAAATACATAAAAATAAATAAATAAATCTTAAAAATAAAAATAAGAATACAGCACCAGTTGGTGTGACAATTCAGTTCCAGCACTCAGGAGGCAGAGGTAGGAGGCTCTCTGTGAGTTTGACATTAGTCTGGACTACAGAGTGAATTCTAGGATAGCCAGGACTATATATAGAGACCCTGTCTCAAAAACAAAATTGTAGCACCACCTATAAAGTATCTTATCTATCCTCCAAAACAGAAAACAAATGCTTGAGGGTTTGGTGAGATGATTCAGCGGGTGAAGGTACTTGCTACCAAATCTGAACACCTGTTTTATTTCTGGAGCTCACATGGAGGAAGGAGAGTGGAGACAATTTTAGAAAGATGGCTTCTAGACTCCTTATGTGGGCATGACACATGCACAGGAGCACACATACAAGAATATATGAATGAATGAATGAATGAATGAATGAATGAATGGATGGATGGATGGATGGATGGATGGATGGATGGATGAATAGAATGAATAAGTACAAATCAAACCTGAATCTGATAAAGACTGGTTCTACCTATGTATTGGAAATGAAGAGGGCAGAAGACATATACAATTATCCAAATCCAGACATTAGGAAATTCTATGAAGCAAATGAATTGGATCTTCAATCAATATACTATAAAATATAAGGTGAAAAAGGAGAATGGGGGCTCAGATACCTTCTGGTCTCTCTGAGCTGGTGTCCTAAGCAGACCTTGAGTGCAAGCTCTGCAGCCAGTCCCACAACACTCAGAGGAAGCTCCACTCCCAGGCTCTCTGACACTCTCAGGATTAGAGGTGAGAAGGACACAACATCTGTCCCAACACCAGGAGTAACTGGGACCAGCAGGACTAGGCACACAGGAACTCTGCCAGCAGAGTGGCTTGGGTTCCTTCTAGTCTCTTTGGGCTGGTGTCCTGAGCAGACCTTGGGCCCAGGCTCAGCAGCCAGTCCCACAACACCCAGAGGAAGCTGCTGCA
>NC_045030.1:108550771-108551168 GCF_008632895.1 Mastomys coucha | reverse complement strand
TGTCATACAGACCCTACAAGAACACAAATGCCAGCCCAGGCTACTATATCCAGCAAAACTCTCAATTGTCATAGATAGAGAAAACGAGATATTCTATGACAAAACAAAATTTACACAATATCTTTCTACAAATCAGTCCTACAAAGGATAATGGATGGAAAACATCAACATAAGGAGCAAAACTACACCCTAGAAGAAGCAAGAAAGTATTCTTTCAAGAAATCCACACAAATCTAATTCCACCTCTTACAACAAAAACAACAGAAAGTGACAGTTACCTTTTCTTAATATCATAATATGAAAATTACTATTACCAACATATCCTAATTGATTGAAATCCAAAAACATGAGGAATTAGAAATTTGTTGACTGTCATCCAATGGTCTCTCTAATTTGG
>NC_045030.1:108545713-108548660 GCF_008632895.1 Mastomys coucha | reverse complement strand
TATTTTCAGTATTGCTGTAGACAAGCATCTACATATGACTGTTAAATTGATTGTTGTTTTATATCAAAAAACTTTTATAATACTCATTTTTATTATAATATTTTATAAATGTTAAGGAATATGACAAAAAATATATTGTAGGTATTGAAGGGTGGTCTCTGGGAGGAGTTGAGGTACAAAAGAAACAAGAATGTGATTTAATTCTATTTACTTAAAATATGTTTTTAAATGTTAGCAAATTCAGATAAATTGAAATCATGTATCATAAAGCAATAAAATTTAAACAAAAAAAAAAAAAGAAAGAAAGAAAAGAAAAAGGATAATGGACCAGAAATCAACCCCTTAAAAGAGAGAGGAGAGATATTTAACAAATGTCAATATATGGACTTTATCTGCATGGCAAATCACATGCAAAAATATTAAAAGTATTATATGGTTGTGAGTTTGACAGTGGTCATTTGGTGATTGCAAGAGGCTACTAATTCCTCGGAGTGATATACATAATTTAATATGTTAAGATAGTTCTTATCATTGTAAGATAAACAATGAACTGCTTACTACATATAATATATAATTCTGATACTTACATAAAAATCATCAGGTTCAAGAATGGAGATTGGTAATACAGCAATACTAAATGGACTCAGCATGTTTTGTGTGTGGTGTGTGTGTGTGTGTGTGTGTGTGTGTGTATACAATACTTTGAAAAGAAGATGCCATAAAATCCATAAGGTGTGACATGGGATAAGATCAAGGGAGAAGAGTATGGGATGAAAATGATGCCAATATACTTAAGTATGTTGTTCTTCAAAAATTAGTAAAATAAATGTAAACTAGGAACAAAATTATCAACATAGAACATTCTAAAAACACATAAATTTCCAAAGCTAAACAAAAGAAAATATAGCTGCTAAAATCTAGGAAGAAACATAAAGCTTGAATAGAGCAATTGTATATTCATAATTTAAAAATGAAAAAATAAGTTTGAGTGGAGGTAGCCTGTGTGTATATGTGTGGATAATGCTGCTCTAGTAATCTCATAGGCTATTAGATAACAATCCTAGTTCTAGGCATGGGATAACCTCCTTTAATTTGTTAGTCATGAGAGTATCAGAGCTCCCCCAAAGCAATCTGAGCTATTGTCACCACTCTCAGGAACCCACTGCTGCTAGATCATACACTTTGATTTCGGGTCTTAAAGAAATCCAGATGATACTGGGCTGGTTCAGTGGAGGTTCTATGCTGACTAGCTCTCATAGTACCACAAGGTATTTTGCCAACTGCTGGAGGTGGTGGTGGGGACAATCAATAGGCTTTTTCACTGGTGTGCTCTGATGCTGCAATACATGCCAGTCAAACAATATGTACTTTTTGCTGCAATAGAGTCATGACTGCTGTGTGGGTAACCAACTACATTTCTGGCTGAATTTGAGTCCTATCCACAGGAAAGAATTCAGACCTTATATTACAAATCTTATTGGAAGCCCACGGCTGAGGAAGTCAAAGGCCCTAAGAAGCCCATTACTTTTACTTTGGTAAATAAATATATTGTCTAGATGCTTTCTAAAAATTTATGTTTAAATACAAAAATTAGTCTTTTACCCAACCTTAGTCAAAGAAGCTTCTGTTTGCAGTGGAACACGGGTTAATGTGGAGACTCATACCTAACTGATCAAATTGCTAGGAGTAAGTGACTGCTGTGTGCTTAGCCCTAAGTGAAATATCTATATCATACCCCATGCCATGGCTCAGGGAACATTTCAGTAGTGGGAGAAGGAAGACTGTAAAAGGAAAAGGATGGAAAGAAATGCTGTGAATGCCATGTTCTGCACAATATAAGGCTATTATACTCATGAACTAATAGCAATTATCGTTCTCTGGACAAAACCTGTACAAAAGCAAGCTTTTCAACTTCCACCATGGACATGAGAGAAGGTAATGAGACAGCATCCCTAAGTGAGGAACAATTGTGCTAATGGCTGCTGGAGGAAGGACAGTCATTTTCCTTCTGTGTTATATAGTCTCTGGTGTGTTGTCATGTTCACTCAAGCAATCCTAATTACACTTACTGGTCCATGAGGAAAGAAGACACAAAAGTAGGTGAGGGAAGTGTTGGGAAGGCGTCTATAGTGAGGAAGAGGGGGGTAAAAGAGGGTAATAAAGGGGCGAATAGATCAAAATATATTATATGGGATACATGCCAAAAATTTCCAAGGAATAAATTTTAAAGGATTTTTAAAAGAAAGAAAATTATGTGGTAATTTCTCTGAAAAACACCCATGTAAAATATTATGATAGTTCAATACGATTATATAATTAAGGCCATGTGAGAATTATCTCTGGCATGCAAAGCTGTTTTAACATATGCAAACCAATAACATGATTCATCAAATTATAATGAACAACAAAAATCATATGAAAATACATTAAAATAATTCCAAGGCTTTTAAAATATTTTTTAAAGATTTATTTTATTTTTCAGATATATGGATACACTGTAGCTACAGTGTAGCTACAGACACACCAGAAGAGGGCATCAGATCCCTTTACAGATGGTTGTGAGGCAACATGTGGTTGCTGAGAATTGAACTCAGGAACTTTTGGAAGATCAGTCAGAGCTCTTAACCACTGAGCAATCTCTCCAGCCCTTAAGTAGAGGCTCACAGCCATTCATTGGACTGAGCACAGGGTCCCCAATGGAGGAGCTAGAGAAAGGACCCAAGGAGCTGAAGGGTTTGCAGCTCAGTAGGAGGAACAACAATATGAATTAACTAGTACCCTCAGAGCTCCCAGGGACTAAACCACCAACCAAAGAGTATACATAGTGGGACTCATGGCTCCAGCAGCATATGTATAGCAGAGGATGGCCTAGTGGTCATCAATGGGAGGAGAAGCTCTTGGCTCTGTGAAGGTTCTATGCCCCAGTGTAGCAAAATGTCAGGGCCAG
>NC_045030.1:108532279-108545703 GCF_008632895.1 Mastomys coucha | reverse complement strand
AGGGGAACCTGGGAAAGGAGATATTGTAAAGAAAGAAAACATCTAATAAAAATATTTTTATTAACTCTTTGAGAATTTAATACTATGCATTTTGAACTTACTCCTCTCCTGAACTTCTCCCCTTACCATCCTCTCAAAGCTCCCATTCCTTCTTATCAAACTTTATGATTACTTCTTTTCTTTATCCTTGGAGTTCAGTTTGTTAACTATACTAGTCTTAGGAAACCCACTAGAGGGATGGGGACATCAACCCACTTACACAACTTTCGACCCCAAATTGCTGCTGTCTAAAAGAAATGCAGGGATAAAAGTGGAGCAGAGACTGAAGAATCAGTGTGGCTCAGATTAAAGATGTATCTTCCCACCTCAAAAGATCTGGATTAAAGGTGAGTCTTCCTACTTCAGATGATTTAATTTAGAAAAATCCCTCAAAAGTGTACCCAGCCACTTGGGTTTTAGTTAAATGTAGATGTAGTCAACTTGAGAATTAAAAATAGTCATCATAAAGTCTCCTAAAAAAAGAACATCAGGAGAAAGCTCCTGGGCACTGACCCTGACAGTGAGTTTTTAGATATCACACCAAAAGCTCAGGCCACATATATCAAGTAAAAATAGATGTATGGGCTAGGTATAGTAGCTCCATCTATAAACCTAGCATCTAGGAGGCTAGTGCAGGAGTACTAAAATATAATCAGTACTATCTCATATGACCTATTAGTGTTCATGCCACTGGTAAACAACAGGAAACATGGATATCAGCATCATCAAACCCTAGGGTTTCTCTTATAAGATGATCAACCAAAGGACCCAAAATAGACGTGAAGTGGTATACATATTTAATCCCAGAACTAGGTAGGGAGAGGGAGGCAGATCTGCATGCCTTTGAGACTAATCTGTTTGACATAGTGAGTTCTAGGCCTTCCAGGGCTTAACAGTGAGACGTTATCTCAAAACCAAAACAACAACAACAACAACAACAACAGCAACACAACCCAAAAGAAACTCCATGTGGCTAGTAAGCTATTATCCCACTTTCTTAAGCTAGTGTAATTTTTTAACTCTCTTCTAAATACTCATCCTTAGACTCCCAGATAAGTGTAGTTCTCATTTCTAAATGGAGACCCATTAGAGAAAGCCGCAACTGGTTAAAATGCAGAGAACTGCTGATCAGGGAGTGTCCAGCCACAACCAATACAGCAACAATACAACCCTAAAACCTAAGGCTCCGAGAACATCTTTAAAGAGTGGGCAGAAAGACTGGAAAAGCCAGAGGATAAGAAAGTCTGATATACCGGGCAGTGGTGGCGCACGCCTTTAATCCCAGCACTTGGGAGGCAGAGGCAGGTGTATTTCTGAGTTCGAGGCCAGCTTGGACTGCAGAGTGAGTTCCAGGACAGCCAAGCCTATACAGAGAAACTCTGTCTAGAAAAACCAAAAAAAAAAAAAAAAAAAGAAAATCTGGTATAAGAGTATGCCTTCTAGATAGGACAGGGAAGCTACACACATGAAATCTCAACAGTAAAACGCCTAAACAAATCCAACTGGATGGGAATATTCTCAAAGAGTCTTACCCTGAAATGAAGAACTACAAGCAATTGATGACTTAAAAGAGAGAAAGCAAGCAAAAAAACCTCTTCCTCGTGGAACCCTCTAATTGGTTATCAAATGTCAAGTGGTCAGCCCTAAAAAATATAGAGACATAAAATCAATACTAAATGGACTCCACAGGTTGTATTTATATATTTGTATGTGTGTGTATATGTGTGTGCCTGTCTTAAAACAATAATTGAAGAAAAAGCCCACGAATGTGGGGCACTGGAAGGGTTAAACTGCAGAGACAGAGGAGATGCTGTAATAACACAACCAGACACACCCTATCTCACCCCCACAAGTTTCTATCTACCTATCTACCTATCTGTCTATCTGTCTGTCTGTCTATCTATCTATCTATCTATCTATCTATCTATCTATCTATCTATCTATCTATCTATCTATCTAATCTATCTTTTATATGTAAGAATATTTACCTGCATTTGAGTATCTGTACTGTGTGTATGTGCCTGGTCCCCCAAGGAGGACTGAAAAGAGTGTTGGATCCTTTGGACATAGACTTACAAACAGTTGCAAGCCACCATGAAAGTGCTGAGAACTGAACCTGGGTCCTCTTAATCTTGAGCCATCTATTTAGCCTAATGATTTTGTATTTTAATTAAGATAAAAATCTATTCAAAATATATATCATGATATTCTAAATAATCACACAAATAAAAATTCACAGTCTGAAATTTCTTCTAACATTCTTCATTGTGGTTTGAATAAGAATGGCCCCCCATAGTTTCATATATTTAAAGGCTTCGGGAGTAGCACTATTTGAAAGGATTAGAAGATATGGCCTTATTGGGGTAGATATGGCCTTGTTGGAGGAAGTAGGCATTAAGGTTTCAAAAGACTAAGCTAGGTCAAGTGGCTCTCTCTCTCTTGCATGGGGATCTGGATGTAGAACACTCAGGTCCTTCCCCAGCCCTGTGTCTGCCTATATGCCTCCATAGATTCTGCTATGCTGATAAATGGACTAAACTTCTGAAACTGTAAACCAGCTCTGATTAAACGTTTTCCTTTTTGAGAGTTGCCATGGTCATGGTGTCTCATCAGAGCAAAAGCACATTGACTGAGACACTCTCTGACCATTAAAATACTTTGACATATTGCCAGAGTATTAGCAACAACAAAGAAGTAAATGACACAAGCTATACAGTTTCAGAAGCAGTGGCAGAATTGTCACTTAACATTATCAAAAATTTGACATGATTAGTTTTAATATCCCATCTCAAATACTGACTAGCTATATGATTTGCAGGTTCCTAAACGTTGTGGAAAACATTTCTTATCTCAAAGTAAGAATACAGTCAATGTGATACTCACCTCATAGGATTGTTGATTTGATTATATGATATACTTTAGTAAATAGCTTAGTGCATAATAAATTACCAACACATTTTATCACATTGCTGATCTGGCTTTATCTATTATTGCTCTGCTTTATATGTCTATGAATGACTTTGTCTCATATTTTAACTTTGGAATGGCTTATGAGAATTTGATAGAAAATTGGATTCAGTCTGTCCAGAATATTGTACATATTTGGTGCAATATTTAAAATAATCCCAGATCTGCAAAAGTTGTTTGGAACTTCTTCTTAGGACAGTAGCTTGTAAACCTTACCAAACACAACTATAGCAGGAAGTAAATTCTAAACCATGACCTGGTTAGATTTTTTTTTTCTAAACTTACATTAAGCTACAGTCAAGTGAGAAAATGATTCCATCAGATTGCCTGTAAGCAAGTCTGTAGGACATTCTCTTGACTGCTACTTGACAGAGTAGGGATCACACAAGTGATCCTGAGTTGTATAAGAATGTGGGCTAAGTAAGCCATAGGTACAATCTAGTAAGCAATGACCCTCCACAGTCCTTGCTTCAATTCCTGCCTCCAGGTCCCTGCCATGAGTTCCTGCCCTGACTTATTTCAGAGTAAGTTGGTAGTTATAAGATGAACTCAAATCATTCCTCCTGTAGTTGCTTTTGACAATGTTTTTTTTTTTTTTAGTCAGATCAATAGAAACACTAAGGCTTGTTATCAAATTTATCCAATTCCAAATTTTGCTTCAAAGCTCAAAGTTTATCATTAGCAACAAGTATTGACAGTTGGATTTTCTTAAAGTGTCAGGTGATATTTAATCATTTTCTGTCTGACAGATACCTTATTTAGAATAATCATGGTTTGCCCACCAGCCATTCAATAAATAACAAACAACGTGTTCCATGAAACTATAAGTTGGTCATCATACAGCTCCATCACAAGAGTGCTGATTGATATTGCCATAATAGTCATGCCTTATTTTATCATACAGGAAAATACTATGGTTGAGAATTTTAATAAAATATTTTTTTTTACAGATTTACCAGTGATATTTTTTTAAATTGGCTTTTAACCCCATACAGTACATAAGAGTGAGAAATTATGCGACATCCAGGATAGTTGTTGTTGTGGCCTTGATTTGTGCTTAGGAATCAAGAATTGCATCAAGTGTTTCTTCACTGGGTATTTCTTCAGTACAGTTTTAGCTTCCACTGTGTTCCTAGCCTTAGCTAGCCTCTCACAGAAGTCTATTTGTGTCTCAAAATGGACATTTTTTTTCATTGCTACAATTTAATAGTACAAAGATAGCCTAAGATGTGGCAAATCTTGACATTTTTTTGTAATATTAGAATATTATAGAAAAAACTATAAGATAATAAGCACAAAGAACAAATTTTGATTAAAATTACTCCACAGGTGTAGTGGCACAGGCCTCCAATATCACTACTTGGAGGTAAGGTCTGGAGATCAGGAAGTCAGCTACATGGTGAACTCAACGCCAGGCTGGTACACATGAAGTGCTAAACGTCCTCCAAAAATCTCAATTGTATCACATAATTTAAATGACTGAGAATTTTAGCAACTTAGCATCATGTTTTCCATGCTGTTTTTTTTCCATATATCCATTGCTTTGCATGTGTATAACGTTATAAAGATGCACAACCTAGGACTGTGAGATGGATGGCTCGGAGGGTAAACATACCTGCTACGTGTACGCCTGACAACATATGCTGGATCCCTTAAAACCATGTAGAAGGAGGAGAGAATCAACTCCACAAAGTTATCCTCTGTCCTATATATATGCAACATGTACACACACACACACACACACACACACACACACACACACACACATTCAGAAATTAAGTTTATAAAACGCATGACTATTTTAAACACTGAAACAGGTGATTTCTGTCAATGTTTAGTGCTTTAATGCAATTTAATTAGCCTTTCTCGACTCTTTCCATATGAAAATGAAAGAATGCACTAGATTACCTTTAAGCTATAGTCTAGTTTTAGTATTCTATAAACTTAACGCCCCTGATAAATATATGCTTAGGCTTTCACCTAGCCAAGGGATTACATAAAACCTGATTACTTGTTTGAATTAAAGAAGTTCTATTTGCAAATATTATTTTGAGGAAAAAATAACTTGTTCATGAGAAAGAAAAATTATTCATATACTTGTATACACTTTGCAACATTAGGCATATAACTTCATTAAGCAAATTGGGGATTGGCGAATGAAATCTTTGTTTTCAAAAATACAGAAAACAATTTGCAACCTTCACAGATCAAATAAGGAAAGGATCCTGAGCTCAAAGATCTTCCTGAGGGAAAGAAGAATAGATGAAGAAATAAACGCACGTTCAGAAAATTAAATTTGCATCAGCTTCATTAGGCTTATATCTAGTTGTTTGCTTCTCTTATTTTACAGAAAATTAGATTTACATATACCAAAAATGTATGTGTATATAAGGCATATTGTTTCTCAGATGAGAGGAAGCCAAATGGGATATGTATTTACATAATAACTGTGACTCATCCACCAGCCAGCAATACACAATGAATCTAGTTGAAATTTTGAATGCATAGATATTTTTTCTGTTTAGCATCAAAATAAAACATTGAAAAATGATGTTTGAAAAGTGTGTCTGATTGAGACTTGAAGTGCCAGGGATACCCAGGGGAGTGGGCCCAACATCTCAGAGGAGAATGGGGGGAGGATGGGGAAGGATTGTGGGAGGGGTGACCAGGAGAGGGGCAGTGAGCAGTATGTAAAGTAAATAAGTAAAAAAAAAAATAAATTTGACAGAAGGATATGAAGTATAAAGTAGACAATTTCTTCAATAAATGATGTTAGCAAAACAAAAAAATGTGCCTGATTTATCTGAGAACACATAGAGAAAAATGTGATGTTTAAAATAAGAGCTAAAGACTCAATAACTAATAGTGTCCAATCTAGATGATGAAATCATGATAGCCATACTCCTTTTCTCTTGTTAATAACACCTTAACTCTTTTCTGCAAGAGCAGACCAGAAATCAGTCACATTTCTTTGGTGAAAATGGAAGCATGCACTGTAGGACTCAGAAACTGTTTGGAAGGTTAGGATAGTGTTTTTTTTTTTCTTGTCATAATATCTGGGACATTACTGGCATTGAGTGGGTGAGTGTTATGAATATTAAGTGTCATGTAATATACTGGATATTCCTGACAACTAAAAAGGTATTTCATGCCCTATTGCAAATGTCTAAACAAATATCTGTTGACACTGAGGGGAGATATTAATTAAATATTATTAAACGTCTGGGCATGGTGGCTCATTGCTGTAATCTTGGTACTTTGGAAGATAAAGTCCAGAGGATCCGGAGTTGAAAGCAAGCCTTGATTATATAGCAAGTTGGAGGCTAGACAAAACAAAGCTCAAATCCATTGCAATCATGTATTAGTCAGCTTTGCATTACCACAACTGAACACTTGAAAGGTAACTAACTTTATAAATAGTTTGTTTAGCTTACACTTTTCAACATTAAAAGGCCTGACATTTTCAAGGGATTTTGCTGAGAATGTCATAGCAAATGATTAGATGAGAAAGGTAAAAGTGCATATTGCATATCTCACACAAGTAAAGAAAAAAATACACTGGGTGGGGCTAAGTTTACTCATTTTATAGCATTCCTCCTACAGGAACTCAAGAGGTCATACTTGGACTACTTCATGTCCCCAGTGATCTAAAACATGACTTTCTTAGAGCTACCTCCTAATAGCACCATCCTGTACAGCAGTCTTTACTCTAGTGGTCTCGTGGGGGTTACGTAATTAAGTCACATTCAAACTATAGTATTTTATAGTTCTCAATGGCCTGGAAGCTGTCATTCAGACTGATTTAGTTCTCTTGGATTATTCAACCCATCCTGCCATTGATTTTCTATATATTATCTTTCTGGATTTCCTCAATTATGCCTCTAGTTTTGATTTCAGTTTTTAACATCTTTTCCTATTGCACTGTTTTACAGAGATTTCAGAAATAGAAGAGTAGTACATTCTGAGTGACATTCCATCACTGAAAGAAATAAGAACAGGAACTCAAGGTGGGAACTGAAACAGAAGCCTACCGCTTCAATTAGTGTGGAGGAATACTACTTACTAGAGCTTGCTTGGTATGGCTCATTTAGCCTAGTTTCTTATACAACCCAGGGCTACTGGCCACTGGGTGTTTTTGGCACCCATCAACAGTGAGCTGGACCCTTACACATCAGCCAGTAACTTAGAAAATACCTCACAGATCTGATGGAGGCATATTCCTTCTCTATTGAGGCTTTTCTCCCTAAATATGTCCAGGTTTGTGTGAAGCCGACAAAATTCAACTAGGAAAATAAGCAAATTTTTGGTAAGGGTGTAGAAAAAAAAATGCATTTTTAAATTCATCGTAAGTAGGATTAAAAAACAGTACAGTTATTATAGCAATTAATGGTTTGTTCAAAAATTAAAAAGAGCTAGATATTGTGGCATGTGCTTGTCATCCCAGAGATACATAGGTAGAAGCAGATGATCACACAGTTGAAACCAACCTCAATGAAACAAAGAATTCATCTCAAGAAATTGGCAGTATAACTACCATATGATCTAGCAATTTGATATTTGGATACATTTTCCAAATAGTTGAAGACAGAAATTTTTAAAAAGTGCATATAACTCATGAAATTTCATGTAAGCACTGTATTCACATGCTTTCTCACTACCCACATACCTGAATCCTTTTTAAATTCATGACTACTTCTATAATTAGCATGTGTGTATATGAATACGCTATTCACAGTAGCCAAAAAGTAGGGAATCCACTTACATGTCCATGAAAAGTTGAGTACATCATTATATATGTATCCAATGCAATATTTCCCATATTTAAAAAGAAAGGATGAAGCTTGAGGGTACTATCAGTGAAATAAGAGTCACAGAAAAGCAGATCATGTATAATTCCATCTTTATGGAATTATAAAGTAGGCAAATTCATAGGAACAAAGTCAGACTGATAATTTCTACCACCTAAATGGAAGGATTAAAAGGAGTTATATAGTTTTATAGAGATTCGATTTTTAAGACATAAAAGTTTTAGAGAATAGTTTCACAATAATGTGAATATGCTTAATACTCCTACACTTTAAAATGATTAAGACAGAGACCTGAAGAGATGACTCAGAGATTAAGAGCACTGATTGCTCTACCAGAAGACCTGGGATCAATTCCCAGCATCCATATTTCCAGTTACAACCATCTGTAACTCTAGTCCCAGGCAATCTGATGCCTTCTTTTGGCTTCTTTGGGAACCATGCACAGACATGGTGCAAAGACATGCATACAAACAAAAACACCTATACACATAGAGTAACATTTTAAAATGATTAAGAAAATAATGTTTGTTTTGTACCACAAAAACAATAGAAAACTTTAAAAGTCTCCGGGAGTGTAATTGAAGCAATTATATTCTAAACAACTGTAGGGCGGTTAGAATTTTTTAGATTGTGGGTCTAGGTAAATATGTGATCACCAAAAAAATACATGGGAAACAATAGGTAATTGATGAGCTGCCTTTGAAAGTGTTAAGCCAATATAACAATATATTCCATTTTGCAAAATAAAAATGTAAAATTTTGAAACAGACCTGTTTTACTTAGACCACAATTGAACTTCTTGGAAAATCTGTAGAGAAACTTTGTTCTGATTCCAATACATTTTCCATCCTCCTTTGTTGCATTTCTCTACATATTGTTTTTAGCTTTTCCTTTAAAATTCTAAAAAAGTTAAGACATTGCATTCTGTAAGACTGGTATTTTTTAAATTAGTCACATCACAAGTAAAAGGACATTATGTTTAAAACATCAATAATGGGGCACCTTTCTCCTGCTCATTGCTACTACAATGATCATCTCTTATCTGCCCTATGTTAATAGTCTCCTCTGTATTTCTTCCCTCCAAAGAAACCTAGACTCTTTTTAGTTAAAAGGAGTTGTAGTACTTTTTTTTAGTCTCTTTATTTGTTATGTGTCTGTTGTCTTCTTCGTTTAAGTTTGGTATTTTAGATGAATTGAAGTTTGTTCATTTATTTTTACTAATCTAGCAGAGTGTAGCAATTCCCTTATTCAGAATTTCTTCCCTGATTATTGTAATGCTTCTCTGTTCAACCTTGATTTTGTTAATTTGAACCTGTTGTTGTTGTTGTTATTGTTGCTGCTGCTGCTAACTGGTCAGTCTGTAGCTCTTATTTTCTCAAAGCACCAGTTCCTAGATTTGTTGATTCTTTGTATTACTTTCTTTGTTTCTATTACATCAGTTTCTGCTTTTACTTGATTATTTATTGCCATCTACTGGATTTGGATCTGGTTTGATCTTGATTTTCAAACTCTTACATTGTATTATTATAATAGTCATTTATTTGTACTTTTTCTGAGTCTCAAATGTGGATGCTTAGAGCTAAAAATATCCCACGTAAGATAACTTTTAATGTATCCCACAGGTTTTACTGTGTTGTATTTTAATTTTCATTTAGTTCTAAGATATTTTTGACTTATGACTCATTCAGTAATATGTTGTTTAATCTCCAAGAGTTTGTATAATTTTCAGAGACTCAATTTGCTGCTCACTTTAAGCTTTACTTCATTGTGGCTCTACAAGATACAAAGAGATACTTCAATTTTCCTGAATTTGCTAACGTGTGTGTGTGTGTGTGTGTGTGTGTGTGTGTGTGTGTGTGAAAATAGAAGCCTCTGACATGAATATGAAAAATTAAAGCCACCTGATATTTGATGAAGTTGCTAAATATACATACAGGAGGAAAGACAACATTTTCAATAAAAGATCATATGAAAACTGGATGTGTACCTATAGAAGAATGAAATTAGACTGGTATCTGTCTCCTTGCACAAAGATAAACTTTAAATAGTTCAGAGACCTGAATACAAAATCTGAAATGCTGAAATGGCTAGGAGAAAACATAGTATGTATGCTATGCTACAAGGTATAGAAACAGGAAGAGACTTTATAAATAGGACTCCATTGGCTCAGTAATTAAAGCCAACAAGTTACAAATGGGAATTCATAAAACTATAAATCTTCTATATAACAAAATAAATATTCAAATGAGTGAAGAAGCCCACCTAGTGGGATAGAATCTTAGCCAGCTATATATCTGATAGAGGATTAATATTCAGGATATACAAAAACCTTGAAAAATAGAGTCAAGAAAACAAATGATACAAGGAAAAATGAGGTATGGATCTGAACAGAGAGTTCTCTAAAGAAGAAATAAAAATGGCTAACAAATATCTTCTAATGAGATCAACATCCTTAGCAACTAGAAAAGTGCATACTAAAACTAATTTGACATTTTATCTTACCTCACTCAGAACAGCTAAGAGCAAGAGAGCAGTGGACAACAAATGCTGGTAAGGATTAGGGGTAAATAGAATCCTCATTTACTTTTGAGACTGCAAACTGGTGGGGTCACCAGGAAATCGGTGTGGAGAATTCTAAAAAGGATAAATATAGGTTTGCCATAGGATCCAGCTATACCCCTCCTTGGCATATTCCAAAGGACATGACATTCTACTCCACAGCTACTTGCTTAACTATGTCCAATGCTGTTTATTCACAATAGCTAGGAAATGAAATCAATATAAATGTCCTTCAACTGATGAATAGAAAATGAAAAGAGAACACATTGGAGTTGTACTCAGTTATAAAGGAAAATGAAATTCATGAAATTTTCAAGTAAATGGATGGGACTAGGAAATATTAATTACACTGAGTGGAATAACCCAGTTCCAGAAAAACAAATGTTGCATCAGTGGATCTTATCAACTTATCAGTGGATCCTAGCTCCAATTTTTAGATGTTAATTATATAACTGTAATAATTTCAAAAACTAGGAAAGCAATAAGAGACCATGGAGGTGGAATGGGGAGAAGTAATAGTAGAAAGAGACCAGAAGACAGAAGTGTCATAAAAGAGGAAAAGAGATGAACTAACAGTCTCTAAGTGGGGAAAGGGGGCAATACAGAGGGAGACAGAAATAAGAGGAAGTAATTCTAAGGAAGTATGAAAATGCCATAGGGGGCTGGAGAGATAGCTCAGCAGTTAAGAACACTGACTGCCCTTCCAGAAGTCCTGAGTTCAAGTCCCAGCTACCACATGGTGGCTCACAACCATTTGTAACAAGAACTGATTCCCTCTTCTGGAGTTTCTGAAGACAGCTACAGTGTACTTACATATAATGAATAAAATAAACCTTTTTAAAAAAAGAAAAGAAGCTGGGCGGTGGTGGCACACGCCTTTAATCCTAGCACTTGGGAGGCAGAGGCAGGTGGATTTCTGAGTTCAAGGCCAGCCTGGTCTACAGAGTGAGTTCCAGGACAGCCAGGGCTACACAGAGAAACTCTGTCTCGAAAAACCAAAAAAAAAAAAAAAAATATAAAATAAAATAAAATAAATAAATAAATAAATAAATAAAATAAAATAAAATGCTATATACATATATATGAATTTTATATACATATGTGTATCACATATTTTTATAGTTTCAATGAAGTTTCAAAAAAACAGGGTGACAAAACTTCCACTAATATCCAGTGACTAACAAAATCCCCATTACAGATCACTACAGAAATCTACAGCTGGTCAAAATGCAGAGATCAAGTGACCATGGGGTGGCTCTTCCTAACTGATAGAACTACACAGAGTCCTTATACCTAAGGCTCAGGGAACATAATAGAAGGGTCAGAGACACTGTAAAAGCCAAAGGTTCAGAATGACTGCTATGAGACAGTGTCTTCTATACATGCCAGGGAAGATACACCTACACCTATGAAATACCAACAATATGGTCACCTAAATACGACCAACACAATAACAATACAAATTGTAATTGCACAGAAGAAATCATTTCTTGAGCTACAGGCAGTTAATTGCTGCTGGGAGAAGGAGGTTAAGGCTTCTCCAGAGATGAGTCCTATGATAATTTATCCAATCCTATATTGTCAGCCCTAAACATATGAACACTCAAACACTACATTGACTCAACAAGTTTTAGTGTGTGTGTGTGTTTACATAAGAACAATAATTGAAGAAGAGTTAATGAATTTAAGTGAAGGAAGGGCACAGGAGGAGTTGGAATGAAAGGCTCTAAGTGCAGTACTCATATATGAAGTTATGAAACAATTTTTAAATTAAAAATGAAAGAACTGGAGGACGTCTTTAATGCCAGCACTTTGGAGGCAGAGGTACTTGGATCTTTGAATTCTAGGCCAGCATAATATAGGGACAGAGTTCCAGAACAGCTAGGGCTATACAAAAAAAATGTATCTCAGAAATACAAAAATGAAACAACAAAAAAAGAAGAAATAAAATAAAATATAATCTCTGTGTTGGATAAATAAGATCCAAAAGAATTTCAAGAGGCTGGTGAAATGGTTTTATTGGTATAGGTAAATTAATTCATGAAGTTCTAGGTTCAATCCCTGGCGCTGAATAAAGGGCATGGTGATATATGCCTGTTAACCTATCACTGAGGAAGTGAAAGAATATGATCAGAAGTTCAAGGTCATTCTCAAAAACACAGTGAATTAAGAGCTAGACTAAGATTCATGAACTACTATATATATACATATATATAATATGTATATATGTACACATGTATATATACATACACACACACACATATACACACACACACATATATATGAGTAAGGCATGATGGTGTACATTGTTAAACACAGTACTTGGGAGGTGAAACAAGATTAGGAATTCATGGTTGTCACTGGCTACATATCGAAATTCCTTGCCAACCATGAGGTACATGAGCTCCTGTGCTTTTAAAAAATTAATTACTTTAAAATTTTTCAGGAATAACAGCTGGTGCAAAGAGAAAGTAAAATAACTAATTTGGCTGCATTTAAATATTTACTGGGTAATTATTTTAAAATGGCACCTAACTTCAAGATCTAATAGGATAGAATCCATACTCAAAACAAAAAATTGTAGGACTATAGATGTACTCAGCTGCAGAACGTATGGTTAGCATATGGGGCACCCTAGGTTTGCTCTCTAGTACCACAAATTTCTCTCCAATGCATGTGCACAAAACACACACACACACACACACACACACACACACACACACACACACACACCAGCCTACAGAAACCCGCATGTCATCCAGAGATAGCATGCCTTATCTTTTAAATTGATGTTTAATTTGAAAAATGTGGAATGTTGAGCTATCAAGGAATTGTTACCATTGTACTTCAGAAATAGAATAAGAAGTGGGAGAGGGGCTAGAGAGATGGCTCAGTGGTTAAGAGCACTGGATACTCTTCCAGAGGTCCTGAGTTCAAATCCCTGCAGCCACGGTGCCTCACAACCATCCATAATGAGATCAGATGTTATCTTCCGCTGTATCTAAAGACAGCTACAGTGTACTTACATATAATAATAAATAAATCTTTTAA
>NC_045030.1:108530498-108531415 GCF_008632895.1 Mastomys coucha | reverse complement strand
AAATCGATATAGAATACATCAGTATTTAAATGGACATTTAACCATTTTGATTTAATGATGTATTATAATAATAAACTATATAATGTAGCTAACACATTTTATCTTTATACTTCATGATGCTTTTGTGGAACTATAAATAAAATGTAACCCTAGGTGTCCCATAGTTTTCTGTAGAATTATTTATTCTAAAGTATATTTTTATTCTTTAAGCATTTCATACATGCATAAAATGTATTTTGATTTGATTCACCTTCAGTCTTCCCCTTAACTCCTCCCAGATCCATCTTCCATCTCCCTACCCCTTACCACCCAGTCCAATTTGTGCTGCTCATATACTAATTGATGTGAGGCCATCCTCTGAAGCATGGTTGACTAGCCAATGACCATTTCCATAAAGATTACTGCCTTTCCCTCCATTAGAAGGGTCCATGCTCTTAAAAGCTTTATTCCATAGTGAAACATGGCACTTAGCAGATCAATAGGGTACTGTATTTCTAACACCAATTAATGGCTGGATGTCATAACACAGACATGAGAAATGAAATTGGTACACAGTGTAACAGATGGTAGTAGTCCATACAGACGGTGGTTTGTGCTATATTACATAATCTTGTAAAATATAGGAAATATAATTATGTCTCATATTCCCAGTATCATATCAATTGTGATAAAGATAAAACACAGTACAGATTTTGGAATTCATTGGGTGTATCTTTTGGCTAAACGTGTTTTTTGATAGCTTTTCGATTACAAAATGATTTTTTATTATGGAGCACCATCTAGAGGAAATGTAGGAAAAAATACTAAGCAAAAAGGAAGTTAAATAAAAATTAAATTAAAAGCAGTCAGCCAGGTGTGATGTATCATGACTGTAATCCTAGCTCTTGAGAAGTCACAGCAGAAGGATCACGTTTCAG
>NC_045030.1:108517315-108530393 GCF_008632895.1 Mastomys coucha | reverse complement strand
AAACCCAAAACAACAAAACAAAACAATATTTAAAAAAATAAAATAAACAACTAAGCTCAACAAACCAACACTTGTAAGATTACATATAGCTTTGAAGTTTTTTTCTTACTGAATTACCAATTAGTTTGTATGTCAAGAGACAAATTGAAGCCTGGAGAAATGGTTAAGAGCACTTCCAGAAGACCTGGGTTCAATTTCCAGAGCCCACACAGCAGCTCACAACTGTCTATATCTCCACTTCCAGGGATCCCTCACACCAACATGCATGCAGGGACAATACCAATGTACATAAAATCAAAATGAAAATATTTTAAAAGAGAGATAAAGTAAGCTGGCAATGTACCTACTTAATATATACAAAGCCCTGAGAATGGTCCTTAGCAATCCTCCCCCTACACATGCAAAATGGATTCTAAATAATACCTGTACATAGTTTCAGTTTTTCATTTTTTTATGTCTTTTCTTAAGACAAGATGTCATGTAGACCCGGCTAACCTTTAACTCTCTGTAGGGGAGATTACCTAAATTCCTGACCCTGCTGCTGCTTTCAGCTCCAAATGCTGTGCTTACAGACACGTGGTACTATGCTCAGCTTTTGTTTTCATTCTCCCCAAAAGGGTTTCTACAATCCAGATCCCTGTAGAATATCAGAGTTGTAAAGGGCATTAGAGATCCTGTGTTCTGCTCCCTTCATTATTAAGTAGCGAACATGAGACAAAGTATAGAAATAACGTGTTCAGTATTAAGATATTAATGACAGAATCAGGAGTTAAATTTCTGGACCTTAGGGATTCTCAGAATTGGAGTTATTCTAGGACATAGTCCTTTAGGTTGTATGACAATAACAAATGTTATTTTGACGACATAAAAGATCAGCAAGGTCACTGAAACCTGAGGTGTTAACTATATGGTCATAACACCATTGGCTTATTAGTACAAATGAGAAACCAATCCCTTCCATTTCTAGTTTGCTTGTTTTGGTTTACGGAGACTTGTTTTGGTTTACTGGGTCTTGCTATAGGGATCTAGCTGGTACTCATTCTATAACCCAAGCTTTCCTGGAGTTTGTGGCAATCCCCCTTCTGCAGCCTTCATATAGTTCGTAATACTTTAATCAACTTGTTTCTGGTTTAGCAACATATCTGTTTCTAGTAACTGAAGAGATCTGGGAAAGTTATATAATTGACATGAAAAAATGAGCTGATGGTTGGATTGGTGAGATGACTCACCATAGAAAGAGGTTTATCACCAAACCCTGAGTTCAATCTCTGCGACCCATACTGTGGAAGGACAGAATAGACTTGCAAAAGTTGTCCTCCTAAACTCTACACATGTGACATGGCATACACTATCCTCTATGCTGTACTATCCCAGAAAAATGTGAATAAAAAATTAAAATTATGGTTGATAAAATGATGTTTCTATCTATTTAACTGAAGAAAGAGTGGGAAGTTATTGAAATATTATGTCCTGCTGGCAATACAATTAACTTTACAGGGGATTCCTCTTGAAGAATTATGAAATAATTGAATTAATTATAGTAATTGAAAAATTACTGATATGAATGGAAGGTAAGTTTGGCTTGATTAAGTAGAAGGTGATTTGATGTCAGTGATCTGGATTTGAAACCTATATATAACCACCACTTGCATAAGTTTAGACAAATTGCTTAAGGACACTAATGTCAAATTGTTCCTGTACAAATTTAATAGCAACTTCTCATGATTATTGTAAGGATTAAAGTGAGATGATAATTTACACAGTACCCAGCACAAAAAATAAATAAATAAAAGGCTACTAATGGCTACTTTCTTAACTAAAGACAATTCCAAAGAGTAAGAAAATTTATATTAACTTTTCCAACATGATTATCTCTCTCTTATCCCTGTTATCAGAAGGAAAGTGACTATGACATGTGTAGAGTATTGTCAGGATAAAATGAAGACAAAGGGTTTATTTGGAATATTAGAATAGAGGAAATTGGGGTTACCTTGTTTGTTTGCTTATTTGTTTGTTTTGAGACAGGGTCTCATTATGTATCCCAGATGGAGCCTGGCCTGGAACTCACTATATAGACCAGGTAGTCCTGTGGGGTCACAGACATCTGCCTGCATCTCCTTGGTGCTGATATAAAAGGTATGTGCCACCATGTATAACGTTAATCTCAAAGAGCAATACAGTGGACCCAGCAAGGGTTCTTATTCTTCTTAGTAGACAAATGCCTAGAGATATTTTTGATCCCAAATTGGGTACAATTTTTGTTTCCCATCTAGTGGGAAGAGGACACAGATACTATAAAATATTCTTATATGCATGTCACAGCTCCCAACCAACATACCAACATATACAAAAAAACACAGAGAATTATGTGGTCCAGTGTCAATAATGACAAGAAGCTCTGGATTCATGTACAGAAGTTAGTTAGTCAGAAATATAAATGTTTATTTAAATGTATCAAATATTTGTGGTAATAAACCTCTGACCAAAAAAAAGCGTTTTTGCCAGGTGGTGGTGCCTTTCATCCCAGCACTCAGGAGGAAGGAGGACCTCTGTGAGTTCAAGGCTGGCCTAGTCTACAGAGCAAGTTCGAAGACAGCCCAATCCAAGCACAAACATACAAACAAAAAAGTGTTCTTCAGTTAAAAATTACAAGTCAAAATGTATTATGTCCTAGATAAACGTTCCATTTGCTTCAACATGTGTCCACAATACATAGAAATCTTTCTAAGAACCTTTCTGCATCTCAGCCTTTCTATTGGCTCATTTTGGTTTCTTTCCATTTCTTCTAATTTAAATAGAAGCAAGTTATCATAAAGCATCAGAGGCTGTCCTTTTAACTCCAAGACCTTACAGTCCCACTGAGAAAGCTCACCTAACATTCACAAGGCCCTTAGTGCAATCAGAAAAGATAATGCATCCAGGAATCTCTACAACTTCACAATACCTACCAATGACCAATCCTATCTTGTTTACCACTTAATGACTTTGTTCTATTACAACATATGGCAACAGAAGGCATTGAATAAATATTTTAATATGTGAATTCTCATTAGTGTACAAGTTATAATAGTATATGGCTAAATAAAAGTAATGACTGCTCTGCAGAGATGACTCAGCACACGTTTTTTAGAGCAATAGTTCTCAACCTTTCCTTTTTTTTTTGAGACAGGGTTTCTCTGTATAGCCCTGACTATCCTGGAACTTAGAAATCCACCTGCCTCTGCCTCCCAAGTGCTGGGATTAAAGGTGTATGCCACCACTGCCCAGGAGTTCTCAACTTTCCTAATGTTGTGACACTTATAAAATCCTTCATCTTTTGGGGACCCTCAACCTTAAAGTTATTTTTGTTGATACTTCATAACTTTAATTATGCTACCATTATGAATCATAATGGAAATATCTGTGTTTTCTGATTACCTTAGAGAACCACTGCTGTAGAGTACTTAAGTACTGTTCTCAGAACCCACAAAGTAAACAACAATCTGTAACTTTAACTCATGGGGATCTGTCACCATCTTTGGCTTCTAGAGGTATCTAAACTCCCATGTGCATGCATGCACACACACACACACACACACACACACACACATAATCAAAAATAATAAAATCTTTTAAAATCAATGACTAACTGTATGTGAGAAAAATAGTATGATTATAGTACTGAAAAAAAGTTTCCTGAAATGGAAGGCATAAAATCAGATACAAAACTGAGTTGTTAGAGAGGATAAGGTTTGTTGTTTTAGTATAGGGACAACACAGACAATGATAAAGGATTAATAATGGTAGTGACATTATTAAAAAAGTAAACATAAAAATATCTGACCCATGTGGCTCAGAAATGACTCAGTGGTAAAGAGCATATACTACTTGTCTTAGGATTTCTACTGCTGTGAGGAGACAACATGACCATAGCAACTCTTATAAAAGAGAACATTTCATTGGGGCTAGCTTATAGTTTCGGAGATTCAGTCCACTATCATCATGGCAGGAAGCATGGCATGGTAGCATGCAGGCAGACATGGTCCTGGAGAATGAGCTGAGAATTCGACATCCAGATCCTTAGGCAGCAAAATGAGAGAGAGAGAGACCACTGGGGTTGGCTGTCTTGAACATCTGAAACCTCAAAGCCCAGCTCAGAGACACATTTCCTCCAACAGGTCATATCTACTCCATCAAAGCTACTCCCTATGGTTCTATGGGGGCCATTTTCATTCAAACCCCCACATTACTTTAGCAGAAGGACATGAGTTCAATTCCCAGAACCCATGTTGAATAGTGTACTGGCTAGTTTTGTGTGTCAACTTGACACAGGCTGGAGTTATCACAGAAGAGAGCTTCAGTTGGGGAAGTGCCTCCATGAGATCCAGCTGTGGGGCATTTTCTCAATTGTCCCTTGTGGGTGGGTGGTGCCATCCCTGGGCTGAAGGCCTTGGGTTCTATAAGAGAGCAAGCTGAGCAAGCCAGGAGAACCAAGCCAGTAAGAAACTTCCTGCATCAGCTCCTGCTTCCTGACCTGCTTGTGTTCCAGTCCTGGCTTCCTCTGGTGATCAACAGCCATGTGGAAGTGTAAGCTCAATAAACCCTTTCCTCCCCAACTTGTTTCATGGTCATGATGTTTGTGCAGGAATAGAAACCCTGACTAAGACAAACAGCTATAACTGCTTTCTACCTCCAAGGGATATTTTGGCCTCCACGAGAACCCCCACTTATATGCATATACCCACACATGACCCATAAATAAATTAGAAAACCATACAAGTCATATAGTGGTGCAAAAAACCAAAAGATTAGGAGTTGAGAATCGTAAAGAAGAGAACAATATTCAAGTGTGTGTGATGGTGGAGCTATGCTTTATTTTGTTTGATATATGTTAGCACCACGTAGCCTACGCTTGGCCTTGAACTCAGATTGAACTATGTTCGACTCACTTTTTACTAACTCATAAATAGTAAATTTGAGGTTGGAAGAATATTGGGAAAAACAACCTCTGTTAAAGAAACATAGCAATAAAATGACTCCAAGTGACATTGTGCTCTACTCACAGAACAGAGTCTAATTCAGCCATCACCAGAGAAGCTATACAGTTTGCAGATAGTGAAATCCTTTGGAGCACCCAATACTAAATGGGGTGTTTTCATGAAACCCAGTCCCTTGGGGCTTAAGGATCCACGTGGAACTGGAGGTGGAAGATTGGAATAGCCAGAAGAGATGGATGACTGAAAGGAAACAGTGTCCTCCAGACATAACAGGCCCAATGCACGTGTGAATTCATAGACTATAGCAGCCTGTAGGTACATGTTCAAGCCACACAGGGTCTCAGCACTGAGGTGAGAGTACAGATGAGCTTCAACCCCTAACCAAGAAGCTATCTGCAATTGGTACACATTTGGAAAGGAGGAATTACTTTTCTCCATTGAAGGTTCACTGGGTATATTAATCATACTTCAGGCTAGGCTCCATGCCCAAGAGTTGGGCCAACACAAAATGAACTCAATGGTATTTTCATAGACATTTTTTTCTCATATAGCTTTGTGCAGTTTTTTGTCTCATTATATATTCATTCCTGATTTTGTGTTTTTGTGTGTGAGTAATTGTTTTCTTGGTTTTAGTTTTGTTTTCTATTTTTTTTATGTACAATCCTTTTTATTTTGTAACCAAATGTGGATATTAAACCAATAGTTCCTAGAATAAAAACTATATAATAAAAAATACAGTAAAATGGCAAAGAACTACTAGATGTGACATGGTGATTTATCTCAGGGAGGACACAAGGTACTTTAGTAAGATTTCCTTCCATGCCCTGAGATAAATGAAAGATTCTAGTAGATGTATGTAAACGTGGAGAAACTGTCTAGTAGTCCAGGTCTGTATATGACTATTAGAGACAACTCACTCATCCTGAATTTACAAAAGATAAGCAAACCTAACCGGGGGGCTGGGGAGAAAGAAAGAGTATGATTCTGAGTGGGTAGAGAGGAAGGGAGGATTTAGGAGAAGTTGAGAGAGGAAAAACCATGATCAGAATATATTAACTTTTTTTTTTTTTGCAACAAAAATGACTATAAACTAAAACCTTTGAACATATCGCTTCGACTCTGATTGAATCACTTTCTCCTTAACTCTGGCTAGCCTATCTGTAACTTTAGGATCTGAACTAAGTGTAGTTTCCCTAAAATACCAGGTTCTATGTGACTTGTAGGCCTTTGTACTTGTTGATCCCTTTTGTTTGGAACTGTCTTCAAGTTTGGCTGGCCATTTCATTTATCTTCAGGTGGTAAACTCTTCCTCATCTGTCAAGACTTCAAGTCTATACTTAAATTTTACATTCTTTTGGAAGTACTCCCTGCCCTTCTCCAAAATTTAATAATTTTAATGTTCTTATAATGCATCCTACTTCAGTTATAGTACTTACCACATTGTACAGTATCTTTTAACATACAAATATTTTGTTGTGTACAACACATGTGCTTTACTCACCTTTTAATTTTCATTATCATCCTGTCTGGCACATAGTACATATTCAATATCTGTTGAAATAAACATAAAAGAATGATTGAGGCTAGATAGATAGGTCAGGAGTTAAGAGTGCCTACTGCTCTTGCATAAGACCTGAGTGTGATTCCCAGTACCCACATCTGGCAGGTCACAGCTTCCTCTAACTCCAGCTCTAGTGACATCCAGCATCTCTGGCCTCCGAGAGATGTGCACATGTGCACATACACATATGAAGGCACACAAACATACACAAAGTAAAAATAATGCAAGTAAATCTAAACAAAATATCAATCTAGAACTAATTTAGATGCACTATTAGGACTACAAATGTAAATTGGATTTCCTTAGATCAAAGAAGATAGCTAAAACCAAGAGAATACTTAGAGATGAGAAACAATTAGAAACTATTACTTTGAAAATATTCACACTTTAGTAATGCAGGCTAAATAGTCTGAGCAGAAAATAGGGAAGAAAAACCATACAAAGAACATTTAGTGATTCTAAACAATGAACAAAACAGCATAGTAAATAAAAACTTATGGTAAAGTGTCAAAAAGTGTTTTTCCCCACGCAGCAAAAACAGAAGGGAAGTTGGTGAATTACATAGCTTTTCTTTTCCAGTAGTGGTGCTTGATTGCATAGTTAAGGAGTGAATTATTTTGAAAAGTAGATATATCTGTATCAATATAGTTCACATTAAGAAATACAAACTATACAATGATGTGAGGGTAAATATAAGAAAAGGAATGTTTTGGGCTGGGGATTCAGCTCAATGGTATAGTGTTTGCTAACATGCAAGCCTCTGCATACAATACCCAGACCGAAGAACATGTTTACATATGAGAAAACGGGAATAAGAAAGGCTGGGCAAGAAACAAATAAGAAAACATTTCAAGAATGAAGAAATTGAAAAAAAAAATGAAAAAATTGCATAAAGGCACCCAAGGAAGACAATGCCCTTTTAACTACAAGTTAGGATTGAGATTAAGACCATGCTGAACTGCATGGTGGTAATATCTTATCCTAGAATCGCCCTCTAAGTGTGGGTGCCAGATTTCTGAGATTTGTTCAGATGGAATGGGAGGTATCTCAATTAGCTCTCTGAAGGGAAGGGGTGGAGTTGAGGTCAAAGGAAGACTCAAGATGTAAGCAAGAGGTAAGCATGGCCTAAGGTTGCAAAACCTAGCTATCTAGGAGGCCACATGTGACTTCTCCAGGACCACGGGAGAGCTAGCCATATCTCAGAAGCTAAACTATGAGGAATCCAGATGGTTTTTGAATCCAGGTGGACTTAAAAGTAATGTGTCTGGTAAGAAAGACTACTGAGATGCGGGTGTCTGCATGTGAGAGCAAGAGCAAGAGACTGCTCAGTGAAAACCAGATTTTAAGATAAAGCTCATTTCGCCCTCAAAAAGCCAGAGCCTCCACAAATCAACTTAAAAAAAAGAGAAAAATACAGTATCTAGAAGAAATGAGAGCCAAAAGGAATGAGGATGTGTTAGATGAATCTTTGCATCTTGAAGAAAATGCGAGACATAATACTTGCATCTTTACTGAATAGGAATTGAGAGTTGAAATTGAAGAAATAATGATATAGAAGTAAAGAGATTATAGTGGTGGAATTTTTACACGTAGGGCAAGTCTATCCATTGTATAGAATTTTTCTAAAAGCCTTAAACAATTGTGTGATTTCCCCCCTAGAGTCACAGTCAATGAAAGAACCAAGATTAGAACAATGTTTCTTTTTTTTTCTGCCTCACATTATTATTCTATCATGCTGAGAAAGAGTGGTTTTGAAACAAGTAGAACTAGTAGTGAGCTCATCAGAATTTCAAAGGACAGCCATAAAAATGCACTTTGATGTTAGCTCAAGTGGAAAGCGGGCTTAGTCAGGTAAGAAATGCACATCAGACATTCTTAGGGCAATTTTAGTATGTAATACATTTTTAAAGAAGAGTAGGTATTTGGGGACCAAGTGAGTTCACTTC
The DNA here is from genome assembly GCF_008632895.1 of Mastomys coucha. NCBI lineage: Eukaryota > Metazoa > Chordata > Mammalia > Rodentia > Muridae > Mastomys > Mastomys coucha. The sequence goes on along the minus strand of NC_045030.1, from coordinate 108,521,910 downwards.
TATGACAGTGTTTAAAAGTTCAAAACAAGCTGGGCTAGGTGGTTTTACACTTCTAATCCTAGCACTTGGGAAGCTGAGGCAGGAAGATTGCTACTTTAAGGCCTATCTGGGCTACGGCGCATTGCAAATCAGTCTGAGATGAGATACACAATGAGACCACGTCTCACACAAAATTACACTGAAGGAGTATTGTGGACTGTGATGAATTTTAAAGTTAACTAAGGTACAATATTTATTAATCAGAGAGCTGAGAAACAGATGGATGGTGGCATGTATTGAATGATTAACCAGAATTCCTTGGACTACACTGTCAAATTTTTTTCATTAGTATATACAGAATACTTAATTCCACAGGATGCTGAATTCCATAATATTTTGAATATTAAAATTCTACCTTAGTAGGATTGACCTGTGTTTCAAAGATTTCAGGTTACTGATATACAGTATACACAGAGATATCCAGAGATTGAATATATGTGTGTGTGTAGATATATAGTGACCTTAGCAATTTCCCTAAAACTTAACAAAAAAAGTCTCATTTTAATTTGGGGGTTAAAAGCAGAATACTGTGAAATCAATTAAGGAAAAGCAAAATTGACAATTCTTTAGATATGAATATGATTTTACCAGGACTGGTTTTGTTTCTAAGTGTAGTTAATTAACAAAGGGAGATGGCTCAGTAGCTAAAGTGCTTGCTCAAGCATGAAAATCTTTGATCCTCAGTACCCATACAGAAATCCGAATGTGGCGATGCTCATCAGAGAGAGATGTGGGTAGTAACAGGTGGATTCCAGGAACTCTGTCCAGTCGAATTTGTGGGCTGAAGATTTTATGTGGGAGCTTATTTAAAAAATACTGCCGGGCAGTGGTGGCACACGCCTTTAGTCCCAGCACTTGGGAGGCAGAGGCAGATGGATTTCTGAGTTTGAGGCCAGCCTGGTCTACAGAGTGAGTTCCAGGACAGCCAGGGCTATGCAGAGAAACCCTGTCTCGAAACAAACAAACAAACAAACAAACAAACAAATAAATAAATAAATACTAAGTGGTAGCTCTGAAATCTTATTTGCATGTATATTACATACATATATATACACATGTATAATATGCATATATAATATGATATGGACTGTCAGTTGTATTTATACATTTAGGAATATATATATATATGCATATACTATATATATATATAAACTCTCTAATATATATATATATATGTACATATCAAACAACAAAAAAGAGAACATGAATTTGAAAGAGAGCAAGGGACATACATGGAAGTGTTCGAAGACAAGAAGGAGGCAAATGATTAAAATTACTTAAAAACACATTTCAATTTCTAATCAATATTATTAATTAAGAAAATAAAACCAATGAAGAGTAACAGAAGACACTTGATGTCATCCTCTGGCCTCCACAGGTATTCATATATACTTGTACACACATGCACACACAGATAGCACACACACACACTTCATTAAAGTCATAATTTTAAAATGTAATATTAATGAATAAATCTTTAAACTATGACTATTAAAATTTTTAAACAATACTATATAATTTGTACCCAAGAAAAGGGAAAAACATTTTCTAGCACTTAGCATATGGAGGCAGGAGGACCAGAAGTCAAAGATCATCAGGTCCAGAGTGGAGTACATGAGACCTTGCCTTAAATATATTCTTATTTAATAGTATCTTAAAATGATCTAGAAAAAAGTTTGGCATAAAGACATGATTGACTCAAAATGAAAATACTGCTTTGTACTAAGAAGTATATTACCTAGGCATGGTGGTACACACTTGTAATCCCATCACTGGGTAGGTGGAAGCAAGAAGCTGAAAAGTTCAAAGGCAGTTTCAGCTACAGAGTAAGTTAGAAGACAATTTGAGCTATTTGAGACCTTATCTCAAAAATATGTGCATCAATTGGAAATATAGTGTCTATAATATTCATACACTATGCTCTAGAATAATTTTAATATGGCTTAAATACATTTTTTGTTTTCTTTTATTTTTCAAGACAGGGTTTCTCTGTGTAGCCTTGGCTGTCCTAGAACTCACTCTGTAGACCAGGCTGGCCTCGAACTCAGAAATCTGCCTGTCTCTGCCTCCCAAGTGCTGGGATTAAAGGCACTGTGCCACCACCGCCCAGTGGGGCTTAAATACATATAGGTGGGCTTGGTGGGACACACCTATAACTCCAGAACTACAAAGGATGAGGGAGGATGGTTGTGAGTGGTTTGAGGCTGACTCAAGCTACAGTAAGACTTCGTCTCACAAAACAAAAACAAAACACGTACAACGGAGTTGATAAGAGAAATGAAAGAGCAAGCAGATGAAACTTTAAAAAGTCAAATATCACCAAGGTTGAGTATGTAGCTGAGTTGTACACACACACACTGAGGCTGTAGGCTTGATGCTCAGCAACAAAAACATGCAGAAACACAAAAATATTTCCAGCAGGTTATTTGAGTAGGTAATAGTTATGTAACCCAAAGGCCTCATGCTCACCATGTAGCTGATGATAGGGATGTGTCACTATGCACAAGTAAATATTTGATTTCTTTTAACAAGCCACTTAACTCTTTCTATAGAATGATGTTTTTTAAACATTGATTTATTTATTATATATATGTATCACACACATGCATGTTTATGCCATGGCCTGCACACGTAGGTCAGGGGACACCTTATAGGTGTCATTCCTCTCCTTCTTCTGTGTGGGTCTCAGAGTTGCCTGAGGCAGATTCATTCCCAGCATCTACATGGAGGTTCACAACCACTTAATTGAAAACCTTTTATCAACCAATAAATTTTTTTCCAACCCTAAGTATGTGGTACCTGTCCCTTACCTCTCATTACTGTGTAACAATCACTTCACTTTTCCAGAAGTCTCTTCCATCCCTTTCAACAAAGAGGGAAAAAAAGGTAACCTATTTTGGATTAGTGAGTAGAGAGGCAAACAAGGTAAGTAGCTGGTTGAAGTTTATCATGTACATAGTGTTTTGAAAGTCCAATTAAAGCAATACAATAATAAAGAGCATTGAATTAAATAAGTGGAAAGGATAGGGAAGAAAAAAACCCATCTCTTTTCAATAAGAAAGAGAACCATGGTAGTACATGCCTAAGGTGCCTGAGTTAGACAACTCAACGCTTGTATTTTGGTTCAAAGTTTAAATAGGTTTATGTCTACAGATAGCTGACTCCACTGCTTTTAGCTCTTTGACAAGGTAGAAACATTACAGTAGAAGGGTAATATGAATTTAACTACATATGTCACCCAGTCACCCAGTCTTGAATCAGGAGTCAAGAGGGTACAGTGAGAAGGTATTCCTCTGAAAGGTGTACCCCAGTGACATACTTCCTCCAACGAGGCCTCTCCTCCTATTAGCACATTACCTATGAATTCACACAGATGCATTAATTCATTGATGAGACATTAGTTCCCTCTTGATCTAATCCTGTCCTAATAAGTGTTAGAGAACCAATCCTTTACTATAGGAGATGTCTACAAGTCATAATAAGGAGATAGATGACAGCCAATGAAAAGCAGAAACACTGGTGTATGTGAAATTGAGTCTTCTCAGATGCTAAAATGTAATGTACTCTAAAACAATGAAATCAACATGGGATTGGGACCAGAGAGTGTTGCTTGGTTTTAATTGTCAACTTGCCACAATCAAGAAAGCACTTAAGAATGACGAGAGGCTCAGAGAGGAATGGCCTGGGTTATGTTGGCCTCAGAGCATGTCTGTAGGGATTTGTCAAGATTATCGTTAATTGATGTGGGAAGACTCACCTTAAAAGTAGGCAGCTCCATTCCCTGGGGTTGATGAGTACTGGACTGTATAAAAAAGAGGAAAAAAAAGAAAACTGAAAAGGATAAGAACGTGAGCTGAGCACAAGCACACATAACTGTGGATGGGACTAGCTGCTTCAAGTTCCTGACGCCTTAAGGTGCCTCCAATGACGAAGTGTAACCTCGAGTTGTGAGCTACAATAAACCCTTTCTTCTTTATGTTGCATTTGACAAGGCATTTTGTCATAGCAACCAGAAAGAAAACTAGGACACAGATCAATAGAAAAGAACACACAAGAAGAAATAGATCTTAGTCTAACACATTAATGAATGACAGTGACTGCATAACGTAGCAACTGGGAAAAAGCATTTAATAAATATTATCAGAAAAAAGTGATTAGCTATTTTTCAAGCTATCATCATACACAAATTCAACTGGCAAATAAGTAGTCATACACAAAAATATTAAATTTGTGTTTTTTGTTTATAAAGCATATCTTAATTACACACAAGAATGATTTTCATTAAGACATTTTTGTACATAATTAGTTTAATATTTTTGTGTGACTATGATTTGAGCCAGTAGGTACATGAATGTTATGGCACGCATGTGGATTTCAGAAAGTTTGTGGAGTAAATTCTCTTCCTTCCACCTTTTACATGGCTTCTAGGGATCAAACTTAGCAGTTAACCCCACTGAGTCACCACTTAGGCTCCAGGTTTTTTTTTAATTTATTTTGGGTCTGTGAGACTGGTCAATAGATAAAAATGCTTTTAGTTTAAGCCTGATGACCTGAAT
>NC_045030.1:108513673-108517159 GCF_008632895.1 Mastomys coucha | reverse complement strand
GGGGAAGACAGACAAAGAGACAGAGACAGACACACATATATAAAGACAGAAACTAAATAAATATAATACCTTTCAGATTTTAGGGCTGGTGAGATAGCTCAGTGGGTAACGGCACTTGCTTCCAAGCCTGACAATGTTGTTGATTCCCAGGACTCACCTGATAAAAAGGGAGGGCTGACTCAATCAAGTTGTCCTCTGACCTCTACCTGTGCACAGTGGTACCATCTACATGCAACCACACACTCACAAAATAAATTAATGTATATTATTATTATTTTTTTTTGTGTTTCCCTGTCCGCATGACAGTTTATGCATGTTCGGGACAGGCAGTGAGAGTGTGCACATACAGAGAGGGCAGAAGTGGGTATTAGATCCATCAGGCTGTTGTTGATACATGGCTGCTAAGATCTGCTCCTCACGATTGTGCACCTCCAAGTCATTTTTCCAGCCACAATTATGACATTTTCATATATGCGTCCATACCCTATTACTCCCCTCTTGTCACTTTCTATCACTGATGTGGTGGCTTACATAAGAATGGGCCCCATAGGCTCCTATATTTAAACGGTAAGGGAGAGGTTCTATTTGAAAGGACTAGGAGGTATGGCCTTGTTGGAAGAACTGTGTGACTGGAGATGGGCTTTGAGGTTTTCAAAATCCTAAGCCAGGCCCAGTGGCTCTGCGTTCCTAATGCCTGTTTAATGTAAAACCCTCAGTTATTTCTCTCTTCCTGCTGCCTTTGGACCCAGATATAGAATCTCAGCTACCATTTCTGCCTGCATGCTACCATGCTCTCTGGAGTGAGGATAATGGACAAAGCCTGTGAAACTGTAAGCCAGTCCCAACTAAATGCTTTCTTTTATAAAAGTTGCCATGGTCATGGTGTCTCTTCACAGCAACAGAACACTAACTGACTAAGACAAGCCTTTTCATTATCCTTTTCCCAAGCAGTCCATTTTCTCTTTTCATATCCTCCGGTATGTTCATGTATGCTTGTAGTGGGAGTGCATGCTTCCATTAATGCATGTAGAGTCCAAAAGCTAACATTGAGTGTCTTCATCTATTGCTCTTCACATTATTATTAATGTCATTACTTGATATATGATCTATCATTAAACCAGTAATCCCCTGGAATACACACACACACACACACACACACACACACACACACACACACACACACACACGGACTATGCATATGCTTTAAACTTGATGCCAGTGTTGGGGATCGGAACTCAGGTCTTCATGCTATATGGCAACTACTTCAGCCAGTGAACTATTTTTCCCAGCCCCTCAAGTAATTTTTTTTTTAAAGGTAATGAAATTCTGAGAATGTAGCTTAGTTGGCAGAGTTTTTGCCTAGCATTCATGAAGCCCTGAGTTCAAGGCATAGTGACACAGGCACAATACACAAGGATTTATAATTCATCACTCATGAGGTAGAAGCTGGATGATAGTGAGCACTAGGCTTGCCTGCAATACAGGACATCCTATCTCTAAATAATAAATGCTAATAGAAAAGAAAGATTAGCTACGCAAGAAATCTCAGCATGAGGATTCCTTTTCAAGTTCAGAAACAATAGTGTATTAGGGTAGTCTAAAGGAATAGAACTGACAGAATTTACACACACACACACACATGTATGCAGAGATATATATCATATATATATATATTTATATATATAAATCATATATATATATATATTTATATATATATATATATATATATGATTTCTTAGGCTTACCAGATGTAGTCTAACTGGATAGGCCATTAATGACTAGTTCATGATGGAAAGACCAAGAATCTGGTATTTGTTCAACCAACAAGGCTCAGTATCTCAGTAGCCCCAATGTGGCACTCGAGTCCTGGCCAGAAGCTGATCTTCAGTCTGTTGGAATCCCAAAGTAGAAGGTTTGAATGAATATCAGTGCAGACATTCTGTAGGAACAAGGGAGATGGAGTAGACAGTGAGACTGAGGATAAGCAGTCAAAAAGCAATCTTTCTGTTTTCCAAGTAGTTTTGTATTCTGAGCTGGCACCTGCTTTAGGGTGGCACACTGATTTAGGGTGGGTCTTCCTGCTTCAAATAATCTGATAAAGGAAAGCCTTCACAGTGGTGCCCATCAGCAGTCTAAGATGATCCCAGATGCAGTCAGGTTGACAACCAAGATTAGCCATCAGGAATGGAAAATAAATGGAAAATGGGGAAGATTGAATTTAAACTCTCCACCATTATCAACAAAGTAAATACAATTTTGTTTTTCAAGACAGGGTTTCTCTGTGTAGCCCTGGCTGTCCTGGAACTCACTCTGTAGACCAGGCTGGCCTCGAACTCAGATATCTACCTGCCTCTACCCACCAAGTGCTGGGATTAAAGGCGGGCGCCGCCACCACCACCCGGCATAAATACAATTTTTAAAACAAACTAGTCATGATTATGAACATCAGTAATGTCAGCACCTGAGAACTAAAACATAAGACTGGTAACATGGAGATTGGCCCTTAAGCTATAAGAAGAAAAACAAGTAGATTAATTAATAATAAACAAATAAAGAAAATAAAATTGGAAATACACTGGCAGAAACATTCATAAAAGGTGTTTATGATCACATATATCATACAAATTAATAAGATGGCCATAGGCAATTCTTACCTTTTACAGATAAAATAAATGGCTAATAAGTAAGTACTAAAGTACTTAACACAGTCTTATGTAACCAAATAGTTAAACTAAAGATAATAGATGATAGGTATGGATACATGATGGTTTATGATATAAAAGTTTTCATACATTACTAAAAGGAATATTAAAATTAGTAGAATTAAAATAATAAGTTGGAGGGAAAAGTAAGGAAAAATATGTACTAGTATATTTCTGAAAAGAAATTTGGATTTGGCACCAATTTTGGAAAGCCTTTAAAAATATTTAATCCAGCTGCCCAGTGGTGGCGCACATCTTTGATCCCAGCATTCAGGAGGCAGAGAACTGCAGATCTCAGAGTTTGGGCCAAGATCTCAGAGTTTGGGCCAGCCTGGTATACATAGTGAGTTCTAGGACAAAAACAAAAATCAAAACAACAAAACTCTCTCTCTCTCTCTCTCTCTCTCTCTCTCTCTCTCTCTCTGTCTGTCTGTCTCTCTCTCTCTCTCTCTGTGTGTGTGGGGGGGGTGCGTGTGAATATGTATGTATGTATGTAAGTGTGGATGTATATATTTATGTATTTAATTCATGTAGGTTTCAAGCATTAGGAAGCTATTCTAAGCACCCATTTAATAATTAGAAATATAAACATGTGATAAGGCAATGGGGTCATACACCTTCAGTCCCACCACTCAGGAGGCAGAGGCAGACAGATCTCTGAGTTGGGGACCCAATCTAGTTGACACATAGTTCCAGAAAAGCTCAGGCTGCACAGTGACACCTGCCTCAAAATTGTTCTATTTATTTGTTTTGTTTTGTTTTCTTTTGTTTTTTTTTTTTTTGA
>NC_045030.1:108504045-108513482 GCF_008632895.1 Mastomys coucha | reverse complement strand
GTCCTGGAACTCACTCTGTAGACCAGGCTGGCCTTGAACTCAGACATCCACCTGCCTCTGCCTCCCAACTCCCAAGTGCTGGGATTAAAGGCATATGTCACCACTGCCCCGCTACAGAATCGTTTTCAAAAGAAAGAAAAACATACTTTATTAATGAAGACAATGAGGAGGAGAAAAGCCAAATGAAGAATATTATGTCAAAACAATTGTAATATGTACAAAAGGTGACATTTTCTATAATTATTAAGATGCTTAATAAGTTTTATATGTGTGATGACCAAATCCATGGCTCACGACATGATAATCAAGCCCCTTAGCACTGAAATATATCCCAACCCCTTACTGTTTCCTTTGTGAGTAGCAATTTGAAAATTCGTGAGGGAATGAAGGAGAAAGTGCAAGCCAATATTAAAAGAGAAAATAATCAGAATACTATTTGGTTTTGAAATATTCAATTATCGCTCAACAAGGAAAAATGTTAAGAACATACTACAATCATAATTAAATTTATTAACCAAATACCATTTTAATTAATTTTTAAGAAAATCTTATTTTATTAGTTTATCTTTATTCAAAGCACCACATATTTTTAAGACCCCACTTGAGGCATAATTTACATACCATAAAGATCACTGTTTGCGTAATGAATCCATGGCCTTTTGCAAGGTAGAGAAATATTTTAATCATGAAGCTCCAGCTCCAGTTCACTGTTTTAAAATGTGAATTCAGGGCCATCACGGTGGTTCAGTAAATAGGTAAAAAGGCTTGTCATGCAAGCCAGGTGAACTGACTTTGACCTCTGGAATCCATGTAAAGGTGAAAGGCAAGAACTGACTCCACAAGACTATCCTGTGACCTCCACACATGGATCACAGCATCCACGCCCATACACAGGCATCCCCATGCACTAAGAAAACCTTTTTCCCTTATATAGTTTTGTATCTATTTACAAATGCGAGCAAGCATTACCAGAACACAGTTTTAGAACACATTAGAAACACTTCCCCCACCCCAAGTAATTATAATATATGCAAGCACCTTCTCTTGCTCCTTGTCATTAGACCAATGGAAGCAATAATCTTTTTACCTTAATAGTTTCACCTGTTCCTCACATTTCACATAATCATACTACATTTGATTAACTTTTCTGATTAACTTCTTTCCATTCAACACATTTTCAAGGTCCATCCAGGATATATGTGTGTGTGTGTGTGTGTATGTGTGTGTGTGTGTGTGTGTGTGTGTCTGTGTGTGTATGGCATGTGTCATTACTTCATTAGTTTTTATGTTAGAATACTCAATTCCATAGGTACACAATATCTTGTTTATTCATTTATAAGTTTCTGTTTTGGAAATATTAGAAATAACACTGCTGTGAACTTTTCTATTTTGAGACAAGATCTCAGGAAACCTGAGCGAGCCTTGACTTCTCTGTGTAGTTGAAGCTAGCCTTGAAATGATTCTCTTGCCTCCCCGTCCTAAATGCTGGGATTAGTGCCATTTGCCACTGCAACAGCTTCTGTTGTTGTTTGTTTTGGATGCTATGAGCTTTGATGGACAACTTTTTTTTGTTTGTTTGTTTATTGAGACAGGGTTTCTCTGTGTATCTGTGTAGCCCTGGCTGTCCTGGAACTTACTCTGTAGACCAGGCTGGCCTCGAACTCAGAAATATGCCTGCCTCTGCCTCTCAAGTACTGGGATTAAAGGCTTGCGCCACCACTGCCAGGCTGATAACTTTTATTGTACCTATTTTTCCATTCTTTTGGGTATATGGTGACAGTTTGAGTTTTTGAGGAACTAGCAAACTTGTTTCTGCAGCTCTGTGTAAGACTTCTGGTAAAAGGAAGGTACTGTCATTTTATGGTTTCAACTTGCATTTTTGTAATGTCTGTGTTCTCCTTATATATATTCTGCTAAATAGATTCTTCCTTTTTCTTCCTTTCATTGGGTTATCTTTTTTGTTGTTGATTTTTCAGACAGGATTTCTCTGTGTAGCACTGGTGGTCCTGGAAGTTGCTCTGTAGATTAGGTTGGCCTCAAACTCAGAGATTTGCCTGCCTCTGCCTCATGAGTGCTGGGATTAAAGGCCTGTGCCACTACTGCCTGGCTGGATTATCTTTTCTTTCCTTCCTTCATTCCTTCTTCCCTCCCTCCTCCCCTCCCTCCCTCCCTCCCTTCCTTCCTCCCCTTGAGTCTCCCTCCCTCTTTTATGTAGGGCCTTACTTTTTGGCCCTAGTCAGCCTGGACTTGATTTGTAGACCAGGCTGACCTCAAATTTACAGAGATTTGCCTGCCTTGGCCTCCAGAGTGCTGGGATTAAAAGCATGTGCCTCTTCCTTCCTTCCTTCCTTTCTTCCTTTCTTTCCTTCTTTCTTTCTTTCTTTCTTTCTTTCTTTCTTTCTTTCTTTTTCTCTCTCCTTTCTTTCTCTCTCCTTCCTTCTTTCCTTCCTTCCTTTTCCCTTTTTTACAAAGGGTGGAAGGATTTATTTTGCCTCATGATTTTAGAGTGTTCTTTCCGATTAGCAGTATAAATCTGCTTGATTAATGGCCACAATTTTCTTAATGTGGTTTGATGTCCATAACTGCTTCCCTCTGACAAAGGTTCATTTGTCTACTTTTGTTAGTGTGTTGCAGGTGTCATAACAAAGAAACATTTGTCTAATATAAGGTAACAAACATTGGCATTTACCTTTTCTTCAAAAATTGTATCATTTTAACCTTTAGAGCTTGGAAAAATCGAGTTATTTTCTGTATGTATTATTGCATTATAGTAGTCTAAACTAATTTTCTTCATGTGAATATCCATTTGTTCCAGCACTTGTTGAAAGGATATTTTCTTTCTTACTTTGTACTGTCTAGGTATCCATGTCAACACTGGATAACAGAGCTGCAGGCTTATTTCTGAATTTTCAATTCTATTCCATTGATGTGTATGTCTTTTTTTATGTCAGTAACACAGACTCCTCCTGATAATTGCTTTTAGTTAGTAAGGCTTGAGCATGGGAAGTGGGAACCGTCCTAATTTATCCTTCTTTCTAAGATGCTCTGGTTATTCTGGGCTCCTTGAATGAATCATGCAGTTTGTGCCAAAATTCCTGCTGGGATTCGGCTACATATTTTATGCAATGTGATCAGTTTTTACTATTATGTCTTCCAAACCATGGACATGGAATGGCTTTTTTATTTCTTTACGTGTTCTTGAATTTCATTCAATACTGGTTTACAATTTTCTTTCTCTTTCTTTTTAATTTTTAAAATTTTAAAATTTATTTTTAAACCTTTTGGGGACAGGGTTTCTTTTTCTAGCCCTGGTTGACCTGGGACTCACTCTGTAGACCAGGCTGGCCTTGAACTCACAGAAGTCCTCCTGCCTCTGCCTTCTGAGTGCTGGAATTAAAGGTGTGCACCACCACCAGCCCGCTACTTTAGAGTTTTCAGTGCAGTAGTACTACATTCATTTTGTAAAACATATTCATAAGTATTTTATTCTTCTTGATGATACTGCAAATGACAAGACTTTTTATTTCAAAATCTTTACTGTTTGGGTACAGAACTACAAGTACTATCTTGGTCACATTTTATGTGTTTCTCTGCTCATTCATTTGGTCTGATAAGTTTTTCATGAGTTCCTTAAGATTTTGCTATATAAGTCCATGAATTTTAAAGAAAGAAATACATTTTCCTCTCCATACCATATTTGGTTTCTGCTTTTTCTTAACTATTTAAACATGTAATACCTCTGAGAAGATGATGAACAGAACTGGTGAGAGAAGGGCTGCTGATGTAGCTCAGCTGGTTGAGTGCTTGCCTAAGTTTTCACAAGACTCTTGCTTTTACCCCAGCCACGCCCCACCAGCACCATAGAAACCAGGTGTGCTGATACATGCTACTAATCCCAGCCCTTGGGAAGTAAAGACAGGAGGATGAGAAGGCCTAAGTCACTCTGGACTGCACAGGGAGTTTGAGGCATCTGACCTCCATGAAACCCTATCTAAAAGAAAGATAAGAAAGTCTACCTTAAATGGGATCTCCTGATTATAAGAGGGTGGCTTTCAGGTTTTCACAATTAACTATAACAGCTACACCTGATAGGAGCTTCATGCAGTTCCCTCTGTAAACTAGTTTGTTGGAAGAATTGATTAGAAATGGTGGTGAATTCGGCAAATCATTTTGTGTTGATGTGTTTTCTGCTTCTAAATGTATGAGATAAAACAATTCAAAGAATAGGTTTACACTGGCTCAGGCTTTGAGAGGTTTTAGTGCCTGGTTGCTTAGTTCCATGGATATGAATGAGCCCCTGGTAGCCCTGAAATGAAGGTTAGAGTGCATGAGAGAGGAAATTTGTTTACCTGGAGAAGACTAGGAAGCAGAGATAGTGGAAGGGAGCATCTTGAGTTCCAATGCCTTCTTCAAGATCATACCCTTGTTCATTGCCCTTCTTCTACAAGGCCCTGCGTTTTATTTACTTGTTAGTTTTTGTATTTGTGCATAGTTGCTGCACAAAACAGTAGCATTCATTACAAGATTTTCATGCATGAATATCATGTAGTTAACTCATAATCTTTGCTTTCCTCATCATTTTGTCCACAGTCCCACCTTTACTTTCATGCCATATGTAGACATACATGTGTAAGTATGTAATCTAGAGTCTTCACAAGAGGGAACATTTGTATCTCTGTGTCTGGCACATTTTGCTTAACACATGCTTTCTCTCTCTAGTTACATTTGTTTCCTTGAATGCAACTGTGTTCTTTTTGGGGGGTGATACTCCCTAGTTAAAAGAAGCAGAACCCTTTAATCTGTTTACTATGGCTGATGCAACTGCTTGTTGAGTAAAACTCTTGCTATAAAAGCTTCACCTGACTTTGATTCGTTTTTTGAGACAGGGTTTCTCTGTGTAGCCCTGGCTGTCCTGAAACTCACTCTGTAGACCAGGTTGGCCTCAAACTCAGAAATCTGCCTGCCTCTGCCTCCTAAGTGCTAGGATTAAATTTGTACCACCACTGTTCCACCTGAGTGTGATGCTTGGAATCCACAAGGTGGAAGGAGAGAAACTATACTGTAAAACTGTTCTCTGTCCTCTACATTTTAATAAATACAAATAAAAATATGTTATGCATAAGAATGAATGCCGTCGATGGGCCCGTTGGTGGAAGCTTCTATCGTATCTCAGCTTCTACAGAGGCAGAAGACTGAAATGCCAAAGCTCCCCCAGATTTGGTGACACATGCCTATCTGTCTGCTCAGCACTTAGCAAATGGAAGCAGAAAAAAAAAATATTAGAAATTCAAGGTCACCTTTGGGTATATGGTAGGTTCAAGGCCAGGCTGGGATACTTGAGATCCTTTCTAAAACAAACAAAAATCCCTGATAGTTCAAGACCTGCTTGAGCAACTTACAAAAACATAAGCAAAACAAAAACCAGAGATGTAGATCAATACTAGAGCACTTCCCTGCTATTTGGAGGGGCTTGGATTTAGAGTTAACTCCCAGTGCTGAAACAGAAGGAGGTAGGAGAAAGATACGAGAACAAAATGTGTTCTTTTACAAGAAATCCATGTTCCTTTTGCTATCATACTTTGGACAGAAAAGATACTGCAAAAGATACTGCTCTGGTGGGTGGGAAGTACTTTCCTACTACAGGACATTAAATTTGTATCTCAAAGTGAAAGTGACTGTAATTCTAGTACTCAGAAGGTGGAAGCAGAGTGACTGAATATTTGAGCCTGGCTACACAAGAAGAGTTTATTTCAAAATATAAAAACAAAATTCCCAAAACCAAAACTATGTATCCCTGGTTACGAAGATCATAGCCTATATTGGAATTGTTTTTAGACATCCACTGGAGGCGCTGGACTTTACTCCTCATAAATAAGATTTATTCAGCCAGGCAGTGGTGGTGCACGCCTTTAATCCTAGCACTTGGGAGGCAGAGGCAGGAGGATTTCTGAGTGCGAGGCCAGCCTGGTCTACAGAGTGAGTTCCAGGACAGCCAGGGCTAAACAGAGAAACCCTGTCTCGATAAAACCAAAAAAAAAAAAAAAAAGATGACTATTCACTGAACCACGTGCTTGCCCAAAATGTGGGAGACGGTGGTTGGGTCCCTTGTACCATGTATATACACAATATGGTAAGATTTGACACAGGCCTCACTTGTACAAAGGTTATCTGAACATGGAGGAATATAATGGAAGTATGCTATCAACAAATCAAAGAATGCTAAGGATCCATCAGAAGCTATGCAAGGTAAAAAGGATTCTTTTTCCAGAGAATTTAGAGGGAGCACAAACTCTGCCAGAGGCTGATTTTACAGTTCTAGCTTTCACGTGTAAAAAAACAAAAAAACAAAACAAAAAACAAAACAAAACAAAACAAAAAAGAACCCAAACCACTGCTTTCTTAAGCCCTCTGGATTAGAAGTTGTTATGGTAGCCCCAGGAAGCTAATGCAACTACCAAGTAAACATTTTTTATTAACATTTTTTACATTTATGAAGTGTGTTTGTGTGGGGGTGGGAAGTGCAGGCCAGGGCAAGAGTGTGGAGGTCAGAGAACAACTTGAAAGAGTCAGTTCTCTTCTTCACCAGGTAGGTTCTGGGGGCTGACCTCAGGTTGTTAGCTTGGTGGCAAGCACCTTTACCCACCAAGCTACTTGCCAACTATCTTATTTTTCTTTTCCTTCTTTCTTGTGATATTTTCATGTAGGCAGGTTGGTTTCAAAATTACTCTGGCCAAAGATGGTGCTGAACTCTTAATTCTCCTGCCTCAGATTTTCAAGTGCTAGGATTCTAAGAACACACCCCAGTGCCTGGCAACATTTATTAGTTTGGCTACTTAAGTCCATTTTTTTTCCTGTACCAGATGAAAACTTGCTTCCTTTCTTAATCAAAATTTTGAAAAAAAAAAGTTAAAGACAGCAACATGGCTCAGTGGGTAAAGGTACTTGCTGCCAAGCCTGACAATCTGGATTCAATCCTGGGACCCACATAATGGAGGGAGAAAAGCGGCTCCCAAATGTTGTCTTCTGACCTCCACATGTACACACACACACACACACACACACACACACACAGGTTAAGACTGGTGATTTTGTGTTCTCAGTTACTTTAAAGTGTTTGATTAATTAGCATTAGTTCTAAATAATGAATATTTTTTGTGTGAACACAGACATTTAAAAAACTTCCTTCCCCCCAAAAAAATGAAAAAAAAAATGAATGAATAAAAAAAAGAAAAAAAAATTAAAAACTTCCTTCTTACATATTTAGTACAGAAAATTCCTGCTAGTACATCACTTCCTTAATTATCATTTCCAAAATTTACTCTTACTGACTGGTTTTGGGGAAATGGATTTGGGCTTTAAGTATTTTTCCTTGTGTCAGTTTGCTTTGTTGATAGAGGATACTAGAATCATTGGGGTAGTGTGTGAACTGGAACTAATGGAGTGCTCCTTTCCAGTTCCCCTTATCTCTCTGGCCAGCTTTGAATTAGCTATGTATCCCAGTCTAGTTTTGAACTAAAGACACTTCCGCCTCAGCCTTCGTAGTGTTAGGATTAGGGGTATAACACATCACAGGAGGTTAATCTGTATTTTCTTTACTCCTGATCCCTTATCACTTCAAATTCCAGTTAACATTATTTACCATGAAGTCAGGTGACTCTGCCCCTCATATACACAACAAACAAACAAACAAATAAATAAATAGAAATAATACTGTACAAAGTAATTTCTTACCTTAAATTTCTATAATGTGTGGAGTTTTCTTTCTTAATTGCATCCAAATTTACAGTTTTAGTGATCGCTGGGATAATTATGTCACATGCCTTTTGAATAAAACAGAGATATATTCTCATATGACTTCCACAAAAAAATGTGTGTTAGTAAACATGGTGAATATTATTTATTATTATCATTTACATATAAGAAAAACAATATCATATAATTGCTCTGAGTCATATAGTAGTCCTTTTTAATATTGGTATGATAGAGAAAAATATAAACTATCTCCTAGGTCACTGTAAGGATTAAATGAGTTACAGCAGGTAAAATATGTGGTAATGGCTTGGTAAGGGTTAGCTGTTAATTATATTGAACTATAAACATTAGTATTTCAGTAGACACCTTACAATGATTTCTTGAGGCTTGATATTTCTTTTATCTACTTTCAGAAACTTATTATACCAAAGATAAGTATAGCATTTTACACTTACCTTGTGTTGTTATTAATTACTGAATAAAAGAAATGGGCAGAAAGTTACTAAGGATATGCTAAGTTTATGCATTGAATTACATCGAATTCTATGCCCAGTGTGGTAATGGCTGAGCTCCCTGAGTCAGAAAACCAAACTCCCACTTCAAATAACGTACACAATTCAAATAGTATTTGTTTTCCCATCAGGTTTTGTTTCTACGAATTCTGTTCAAAGTAACATCCTGACAACAGGATGCTAAGAGAAATTGGGGAAGTGAACCAGTTTACTTAAACTGTCAATTATTATACAAATCCTTTTGATCACTGAACATTTTACCTACCCAACACAGCAAGGCAGCGCTGTGCTAAGAGTTAAAGTTATACATTAAAACAATTGTAGTCTCAAAGCAGTGGAAAAAGACTTATGCCTGCCACGTGAGCACCAGGGAAGCTGAGGCAGGAAGACTGACATGGAATTCCAGGCGAGCCTTGAATAGATACATAGTTAAAGTATACCAGAAAATAACACTTCAAAGACAAATCAAACCAAAACTATCATTTCTTATCCAAATTTCAATGAATAACTTTAAAACTTAAAGTTAAGAACTTTAAAAATGTTTTGGCAGAATTTTAAAACAGAGTTCCAACTTATCCTACAGGAATGGAGAAGATACAGCTTGTTGACCATTTCAGAAGGGGGAAACAGCCTCGTGGTTTAAAAAGTGTAAAACTTCGCGCGCAGTGTTTATCAGAATCGAGGGGATACTTTAAGTAGTTTTCTGTAAGAATATTACTCTCTTGCTCCAGTCATCAGGTAAGCAACAGCACTTTCATTTGGCATAGTGTTTCTCGGTTGAAAACAAAACCTTGTAGTAGCTAGCGACTTTTTCTTGGGGTAGAGAAAGAACAAACCAACCAAATCCTTTCGGTGACCCAAGGTAAGCAAGATCAAGTCAGTCCCTCGCAAGTTTCTCTTGATCTCGTCTGGAGAAAGGTTCCCTCACCGGAAAGGGTCCGATTGCCCTTACAGGAAGGGTAGGCAACTCCAGAGCTCTGGGACGCCAACGCCACCACAGAGTTTTACAAAGGTTGCCAGAGCGTCTGCCTGTATTTAAAACCTCTTCCTTGTTCTCTGGGCAGTAACTAAGCAACCCCAGGCCGGCTTCTGCGGCTGGAACTAGGCGTCCGCCTTAGTGCCTCTGGCGGCCAGCCTGGAGCTCTGCAAGCGGCTCCCTCCCCTTCCCCCCCC
>NC_045030.1:108503754-108503978 GCF_008632895.1 Mastomys coucha | reverse complement strand
GCGACTTCAGCTCCTCCCTCTCCTTCTCTCTTGCTCTCCTTCCTCCTCCGCCTCCTCAGCTCTTGGGCTAGAATATCTATGGGTCGAAACGTGATGCGATGAATCCGAGAGAGACCGAAACTGGGACGAAGAGTGCGGCGGAAGCGGCGGGACTCCCAAGCATGGGGGCTTCACCACAATAGAGGCAGCGCCCCCACCCGCCCCCGCCAGCCCTCCGGAGCGAA
>NC_045030.1:108502857-108503469 GCF_008632895.1 Mastomys coucha | reverse complement strand
GATCGCAAGGTTCTTGCAGTCCGGACCCTGTAACAAATCCGCTCAGGTGAGAGGGAAAGGCTATCTGGGAGTGTTGGGGAATGGTCCCATTGGGGAAATTGAGGCACCGGGTGAGCAGTGCAGTTGGAGGGTGAGGGAAAGGCCGGCCGCGATTACTCCTACAGTCAGCGGCTGTGTTGGAAGTGGGGAGGGAGGAATGGGTTGGCTCCCCAATCTGCTCCTCACATCCCTGTGTCCCTCTTCCCCAGGTGCTAGTGCAAGAGCTCGAAGAGCATCAGGTATGGACCCCTTTTGGGAAGAGGTGGGGAGGGCTGGGGAGAACCTGGAGGAAGGGTAAGGTAGGTCAGGGGCCGAGGGCAGGGGCCCGGAGGGAGCCTTCGAGGTGGACACTTGGGGCTGTTGTCACTTGGGGTGAACTGGGTTCTTTGCTTAGAAGGGGCGGACAACGCAGGGGTCTAAACTCGCCGCCTTTTATTCTTGCGGGAGGTGTTTTTTCAGGATTTTCTTCCCTTTGGCCTGCCCCCCACCCCCCACCCCCGGCACAGCAGCAGTAGCTGTTGGGACTGGAGAAAAGAAAATGCTAAAGGGTCTGGGACTAGGCTCCAGGCTGGG
>NC_045030.1:108492703-108502761 GCF_008632895.1 Mastomys coucha | reverse complement strand
TTTCTTTCTTTCTTTTTCTTTTTAGAGGGGAGGGGAGAAGGGACTCAGAAGGGGAACTGACTTATAAGTGAGGAAAACTACACAAATAAAAATACTAAGGACTACTGAGTGAATTCCAAGATTTGCTTTAGATAATGGACTACTGAATAAAAACATTGTTATATATTTCTAATCTTAGAAAATAGCTAATTAATTCACTAGTAAATTGCATTTGTACAAATATGTTTTCACTAAACAAGAACTATGGTTTATGACCTTTTGGGAATAGGTGAACAGGATTTTGGGATTAGGAGACAACAATGGGCATTTTTAAAAAATAGAATATACTTTAGTAAAGTCTTGCATTGACTCTTGTTTCTCCTGCACATATAATTTGCAATGTAGTGCACTTTCTGCTGTACACTGAGACAAAAAGATGATCTTTTATATGTGGGAAAAGAGATTCTACTCTTAGCCACAGTTAGAGTTATATGATAAAAAGGAATGATAAAAAAAACCTAAATTTAGCTCTCTTTCTTCCAAATAAGATCCAAATGAGGAAAACTGCACAAAGTGGACAAAAAGTTAGAAGAGCAGTAGACTAAGGTAGACTAAATATAAATAAAATTATTGAAAGTTTGCTTGTCAGTAGGAAACAGTTAAATTTCGGTGATGTTCATTTTGAAAACTTTGTGTATTATAAGAGTGAAGCCACATTATTACAGAAGCTACTGACTTTTTCGTAGTGTCTTGCAAATCCAAAAATGGTTTGGTTGTAACAAGAGTGAATGTCACCACCAGTATTGTTAACAGTAATAATTTCTCAGATGGGTACAAATTATTTTTGAATACCTGCTACTACCTTTAATTTTGAGCCTGAAGTTTTGTTGTTCTTCTTTCTGTTGTTGTTAGACATAGGATCCTACTTGTACCACAGAAGGCAAATTCGAAATATTCACTAATACATGTTTTAGCATCGAACTACTGATACATGTTTGAACATAGTTTTAATATCCAGGAGTATGGGCAATGTTTTTGATTACTCTTTTACCTTTTCCAGTTTATATACGTATATTCAGGTAGATCATTTTGAAGCAGATAACAAAAGGAAGCCTCAAACTATATACAAAAAACAAACTTGATAGAAAATCAAGTAATTAAAAATGGTCTCCTCACCACACAGTTTAAAAGGTGTTTTCCTAGTCATTTTCTTAAACAGTAAAGGCAAATCTTTATACAATTATAATCAGTGTCCAGTTTTTGCTTTATGTTTTTCTGACAGTACTTTTGCATGACTAGTGTTCTTTGAATAGCCATCATGGTAATGGTTAAAAAAAAAAAAAAAAGAATTAGTTGTATTGTAGGTATTATACTTTGTCTTCAATTTCCAGTTGGTCTTTGAGTTACTTTTTCACTAATATTTTTGCATAATCAGGGGATCCTTTTCTGCTACCTTCTTCTCCAAAAGTCTCCTGGACTTACAGATAAGGATAAAGTAGCTCATGAGTTTTCTAGCTTTTGTCCCATATTGAAGATCACTCTCCAGAAGTTTGTACTAACTAATGTCTCATGCAAAAGACATCTAGTTACAGTGCAAGGGTTTATAGTTTTAAAATCATTTAAAATGGTTTTAATATGTGGTAGTAGTCTTGAGTTGATTTAAATAGACTTTTTTTTAAGCAAGTAGTAAGGCTTACTTAATCCATAGCAATTATTTTTTAACTATTGTTAATACACTTACCCATTATATGGACTTGATTTTACTCTTTCATGTATTTTTTTGTTTTGTTACTATGTTTGAGACAGAGTCACATACTATTGTGTAGGCTGACCTGGAGCTCATGATGTAGTCTAGGCATGCCTCAAGCTCTAAGCAACATTCTGCTTCAGACTGAGAAATTCTGGGATTATAGGTATGACCCACCTTATATGTATTTATTTAATTTTTTACTTATTTATCTATTGGGTTGGTATAATTATACAAGGTTTTATAATTTAGCCAAGGCTGGCTTTGAATTTGTAATTTTCTGTGAAGAAGTTGTGATTCTCTGAGAGCTTGAAACTCAGTGTTACATATTCCCTGGCCTTCCTAGCAGAAACTTGCTACCACATGCTTGGCTATATTTTCACACATACCCACACCCACCCACCCCCCCACACACACACATACACACACACACACACACATACACACACACACACACATACTGGAACTGAGGGTCTTGTGTATAAACTACATTCTAAGACCTGTCTTATACATTTCACATTTTTATATGCAGAAGATTTTTTATTATATTTGACTATATATAATACATGATAAACAGTGTACCCTTGCTTTTTCACATAACTTTTTATATTATGGACTTTTTTGTTCTTTTTCTGTGTCTCCCTTGTTGACATTTTTCACCCATGGTGTTGAAAGAAGTACTTAGCAATTGTATTAGAGTGGTATGGGTTATATTGCCCTTTTTAACATTCAAAATAGATGAGGCAATATTAAAATAAATTTCTCAAAGTTAATGTTCAAAAGAGAGTGATTATTATTGTCTTTAAAAAGAGTATGTGCATTTATGAAGGTGCTTTTTATCATTCTAAGAGTCTGTACAAAATATTCAGGCTTTAAAAGGTTTTTGGCAGTATTGCAGATTGAACCATGCGTGCATCATACCTACAGGGCAAGCACTATGACTGAACCACAGCCCTAGCCTTTTTAAGAGTGTTTTCATATTGTCATTTGATTCATAACAACTACTTTAAAACAATATATTAGCATTCCAGACATACCTATGTTCTTTTTTTTTTTAACCTTACCTGGCTTTTGTCTAATTACCAACAATAGCTTAAATTAGCTACTTGAATAGCAGACAAGTTTCTGAGTGCTGGTAGCATAGTTATTGCATGTGTACGTGTGGACACAATTTAAACATGTGTGAACTCAAAACTGCACTATGACCCACAGTTGTAGGAAGAATAGAACGAAGCATGTGAAATCTATAACGTCCTCCTCAAACACAATGCAGTGCAGTGCCATGACATTAAAGATACTGCAGCAAAGCAGGCAGTCTCTGGAAGCTACTATTACTATTGACTTTACTAGAGCCACATACACATTGTTGTTCACAGAAAGAAGTTAGCACTTACCTAGATTTGGATGTAGGAAACATAATTCAGTGATTAAGATTGTTCTGGTAGTTTCTTTGAGAATTCTGGGAAAAAATTGGTATCACAGTACAAGTGAGCTAGTATTAGAAGTGAAAAGCGTGGATGACAGGGAGGTAAGAATTTAGATTTCATGAATTCCGCTTACAAAAGTTTGTCTGAAGCCACCCTCCCCCATAAATATGAATTTATGAGGTGTGTGGGGAATATTATGTGGATATGCCTGCGAGTATATGAATTCATGTGTGTTTTCTGAACATGTGGAGGCCAGGGGTTGAAGGAGTATTTTCCTCAGTTGCTTTGTGCTCTTTTTCTTAGTAAGCACCACAGTAAAACTTATTGTATGTGTATTCTCAGGACTCATCTTTGATATTGGTTAACCAATTGGTGTGCTCTTCTCTGGGAAAGACTATTTCTCCCACTCTCAGCATTTCTTATTTTAAATAGAATTTCTTTTATACATTTTGATAATATCATACATGTAAACAAAGTATAATGGTATTAGCCACTGGATATACTTTACTTTTTGAGACAGCATCTCTCACTGAATCTGCTATTTTATTCAGTACACTAGCTGCTCAGTAAACCTCAGGGATCCTCCTGCGTCCATGTCCTTAAGGCTAGGATTCCAAGCCCATATTGCCTTGCACATGGATACCGAGGATCCCAACCCGAGGTCCTCAGGATTGTGCAGCAAGCTTATTACCCACTGAGCCATTTCCCAGCCTACCTGAAATCATCTTCCTCATGTTTTTCACATGACTGGTAGAAAATAATTTGTAGTTTTTTTTTTTTTTTAACAGTAATTGTTTACTGATTGCTTAGTAACCTTTTTGGTAACAAATAGCAATTTAAAGGCAATTTATTGTTTCATGTACATTCGCGAACACTCTTTTTGTGTATATACACACACAAAGAGTTTATTTAATCTGTCAGCTGATGCTGTTTACTCCCCTCAGTGTATTCTCTCCGTTGAGCAACTTCTAGAAGACAGATGTATCCTGAACTCTTCTTGATTTTTATCTTTCTTGTTCTAGCCCTTTTAGCAACCTTCCTCCCCCTCCCCCTCCTTTTCTCTTTGTTGTCTTTAGGCAGTGTTTCTTAGTAGCTCTGAATGTGCTGGGACTTGCTCCTTGCTCCTGTCGACCAGACCTGACTGGCCTGGAACTCACCAAGATCTGCCTGCCTCTGCATTTGGAGTGCTGGGATTAAAGGTTTAGGCAACCACGTGTTCCAGCCATTTTAAGCACTTGAAGTGAGGCAACCTAGAGAATGCTTGAACCTAGGCGGGTTGTTTGAGGTTTCTTTTTCCTGGGGAAATCTTTAAACCAGTAGAAAGAAAAGGAAAGGCGATTAATACTGATTAACTTTCAGAAAGTTGAGTTGTAGGGAGTCTGAACTTCTTGCAGTCCACTCTGCCTTGTATAGCCAGACTTGGTGGCGACACTTTTAATTCCAGCACTTAGGGGGGCAGAGACAGGTGGATCTGGTCTACAAAGCAAGTTCCAGGACAGCTAGGGTTCTTAGACAGAGAAGCCCTGTCTGGAAAAACAAACAAAAAGTGTTGTGACTAAAGAAGGACCTGCTGCTCTTTCCGGTTCTGTACAACTATTCCCCCTTTTATGTTCAGTAGTATATTTTGCATAATTATCTGAAAACCAGACATTTATTTCTATAAAGTTGCCAAAAGATTTAAGATGTGAGTTTTTGGTTCAATCCTGACTTTTAAGTAAATCTAAAAGATTAATTGGAGAACACTTATTAATGAGACACAGTTCTTATCTCTAGGGAAAAATACTTTATTTTCACTTCTTTTTTTAGTGTCCTTTTTAGTGGGTTTCATCCTCAACCAAAGAGGAGAAAAATTTATTGGCAGGTAATAACTTCTGAATATTAAATATTAAATATTCTAAATATTAACCTTATCTTCCTAGAATTTTGAATAAAGATGTTTTAATTCTTTGATTTTGTTATACTAATCAAACAGAAATCACTCTGAGAGTATGAGATCTTCCAGGAGCACTTATTATATTGATTATAGTTAGACTTTACAAATATCCTTACTCACTTATTCAGTGACTGATTTATTCAGTATTTATCTAGCTGTAGTTCATGCTGGGTACTTGTCTGAGTATAGGAATAGGGCAGCAAACAAACCATATGAAGCATTTTATGTATATGGGCGTTTTCTTTGCATGCTTGTTTGTGCAGCACATGTGTGCCCAGTACCTGAGAAGGAAGAGGGCATTTAATCCCCTGGGCCTGGAGTTACAGATGATGTTGTAAGCTACCATGTAGGTACTGGGAATTGAGCCCAGGTCCTCTAGAAAAGCAGGCAGTGCTTTTAACTGCTGAGCATCTCTTCAAGATAGTCATTTCTTCAGCTCCTGGTGGTGGTATGCTTTTAATCCCAAAATGAGGGAGGCAGAGGCAGGTGGGATGTTTGTGAGTTTGGGGCCAGAGTAGTCAACATAGTGATCTCCAGAATGGCCAAGACTACACAAGAGAAACCCTTGAAAAACAAAAGATAACAAAACAAAAAAGAAAAGACAAGAAAGAGACCACGTTACCAGGACTTTTATCTTTACAAGAAAGAGACTATGTTACCAGGACTCTTGTCTTTAGGACTTGGTTATCTATAATATGATTTGCATAAGAGCGTGAATTAGATTATCCCTTTTAAAGGGACTAAACATTATATAGGAAAAGCAATTCTGCTTTACTGTACACATATATGTGTATTGCTAGTACTAAGGGGACAAGTGGTGAGTAGTTAGTTGTTATAAGTAACTCTTATTCTGTATAGAATCTAGATCTTTTTTTAAATCTTTTTTTACAGTCCAGACTTTATTCCCCTTCCGGTCCACCCTCAGACTGTTCCACATTCCATACTTCCTCCCCACAACCCTCATGTCCAAGAGGATGCCCTCACCTTTCCACCCCACCACACCACACCTCCCGACTCCCTGGAGCCTCAAGTCCCTTGAGGGTTAGGTGCATCTTCTCTGACTGTGTCCAGACCCGGCAGTTCTCTGCTGTATACGGTGTTGGGCAACTTGAGAGACTTTTTCCCTTTGAATTTGTTTTTCTTTTGAGAAAGAGCTTTGCTTTGTAGCTCAGGCTAGCCTGAAGGTCAAGCTGATCTGCAACATAATATGTGGTGCTTATTGGTTTTAAACTAGTGGTAATTCTCTTGCTTTAGGCTCCAAGTCCAGGGATTTTAGGAACGTGACACCTTCCTGTGTTTTAATAACTCAAATTATTCTTTCTATCTATCTATCTATCTATCTATCTATCTATCTATCTATGTCCTCTTTTTTTTTTTTTAAACAAGAACTCACTATGAAACCTTAGCTGGTCTGGACTCAAAAACAGACATCTGCCTGTCTCTACCTCAGATTTTTTTTAACCAGTTAATTCTCAGTACTGAGTAAAGGAAATCAGAGAGATTTCTTATCACTTGCATTTTTATCATTGGCACGATCAGGTTGTCTGTTTTGCACCACGTTTTATATAAAATTGTTATATGATTTAGTAAATGTCTGTAGAATAGAGAGAGGCCTGTGCTGTGTCAATGCTCTGACAAAATTTAAATATGCTCTGCTTACTTTGTGTCTGTTTCTTCTTTAAGACTTATTTTTAGGATTTTGACTCTCTGTGTATGAGCGTGCCTTAAAGACAGAGGAGGTAATATGTTTTCTGGTATTGCAGGCAGTTGCAAAATACCTGATGGGGGAGCTAAACTTGGGCCCTCTGCTGTCATTCCATCCGTGTTGTGTCTGTTCAAATTGATTCAAGTATTAATTAAATATGTAAATTTTAATTTTTTTTCCTATTTTTCTTTTTCTTTTTCTTCTTTTTTTTTTTTTTTTTTTTTTTACTTTTTTTTGAGACAGGCTTTCTCTGTGTAGCCGTGGCTGTCTTGGAACTTATTCTATATATCAGGCTAACCTTGAACTCACAGATCCATCTTCCCTTGCCTCCTGCGTGCTGGGATTAAAGGCTTATCCTACTGCTCCCTGGCATTTTATTTAACTTTAATTTTCTTGATTTCTTATTGTAAAATACATTGCTTTCTGATGGGATACGTTGGTACCTGAAAACTAAGTACGGTTTTTTTCTTCCCTACGGTCTGTTTATTCTATTTAGGTGGCAGCCAATGCACACATTCCTCCAGACTACCTCCTTAAAATTTGTGAGAGGATTGGCCCTTTATTAGACAAGGAGATCCCTCAGAGTGTTCCTGGGGTACAGACATTACTAGGTGTTGGTCGGCAGTCTCTCTTACGGGATGCCAAAGGTAAGTTGTTGGTTTTTAAGCTAGATAACACTGTTACAGAGGAAGATTCAGAAATCAGTATAGTTGCAAATGAATATTCCCAATGCCTTTAAAAAATACTCACTTTGTTTTAGTTTTATTAACTTGCTGGGTTTTGATAGTTTTCTAAGTGTACAAGTACATTTCTAAAGGTGTAAAGATTAAGTTCTTCTGTGTCAAGTCCTAGAGAAATTTTTTTTTCCTTGACTAAATTTTGGTCTTTTTATCTAGACTGTAAGAGTACACTATGGAATGGGTCTGCTTTTGCAGCTCTCCACAGAGGCAGACCTCCAGAACTACCTGTAAATTATGTGAAACCTCCAAATGTGGGTAAGTAATAGCATGCTACTTAGACGCATATTCTGGATTCATTCTTGGACTCATTTCATAGCAGCCAAAAGTAGGCACTGGAATTGAATTTGAAGTATAAATGTACTGTTTACATTCTTAGAGTACATTTTTTTGAAGATTGGTTTTTATGTATGTGTGTATATCTTTGTGCATGTATATACTGTATATACTGTATATACTATATATACTTACAAGCGTCATAGGCAGGCCCAAAGAGAGTGTTGGAATCTACCAAGGAGGAGCTATAAGCATTTGGGAGCCACCCAAAATGGGTGTTGGGAACTGATTTCGGGTCCTCTGGAAGAGCAAGCACTCTTTAACTACTGAGTTATTTTTCTAGCCTCTCTAGCCTAGTTCTTAATGGGACAATATACTTTAAAATGGCATTTATTTACTTATTTTAGTGTGGTATGTGTGTATACATGTGTGTGTATACATGCTACTGCACAACTGCGGAAGTCAGACTACAACTTGGACACTTTTCTTCTACCGTCTGGGTCTCAGGAATCACACGCAGGTCAGCAGGTTTGGCTTCAGGTGCCTTAAGACACTGAGCAATCTCATGGACCTCAGGGCTATATTTTAAAAGTCATTTTCTCCTTAAAGCAAACTTAATCCTCATTTTGTAAAAGATGATCTGTTTGGTCCATTTCATTTCTTCCTTAGCAGAAACTTGGTTCCTTTTTGAGCCAGGATCTTGTGTAGTTTCTGCTGGCTTCTAATCCACTGTAGTAGGGGATGATCCTGAACTCCTGATGACTTGTGCTTCAGCTTCACAAATACTGGGATTCTAGTGCTTTACTACCACACCCTGCCTTAGGAACATTTTTGAACACAGAGCACAAGGAGTTTAAGCCATATGGTTTTCTATTTCCATGGCTCTATTGAGTTTCCGCAAAACTTTATAGGGAGTTGCTTAAAGATAGCTTTCAGAAGGAAAGAAGTGTATGTTGTTTATTTTTCATTGCCAAGTTTATAATTATGTTATGTATTTTATATCAGTCATCTTTCTATTTATTTTTTGTTGTTTTGTGACATAGTCTTCCTGTTTCCCATACTGGATTAGAATTCATTGCTTAATCAGGCAGTCCTCTAACTTACTGCTTGAGTCTTAGATTTAAAGGCATGGACCACTACACCTTTATCTGTTTTTTAAGATATAATATCACCGGTGATTCCTAGTTCTAGTTTACTGAAATTCACATGTCCTTATTATTCTCTGACCAAATAATTTTGCAGAATTACTTGTTACTAGTGGCTACCAACATGATAGATAGATTTAGCTCTAAACCATTTTGATTAAAGCTAACCTTTCCAAAGTGCTTAGAAAACCAAGGTGCTGGAATGCCACTCTGCTTCCATAAAATATATATTTTTTTCTGTAGTTCCTAGTGCTTGCACACTGTGCCCTCAGTTTTGAATGGATACATTTCAAATCAAAAGATGCGAACACTTTTTGTTGTTGGCTCTTAAAAATGGTTTGAGACAAAGTGTCACTATGGCCTACCTCTCCCTTCCAAGTATTGGGATTAAAAATGTTTATACCGGGCTGGAGAGATGGCTCAGGGGGTAAGAGCACTGACTGCTCTTCCGAAGGTCCTGAGTTCAAATCTCAGCAACCACATGGTGGCTCACAGCCACCCATAATGAGATCTGACGCCCTCTTATGGTGCGTCTGAAGACAGCTACAGTATACTTATGTGTAATAATAAATAAATCTTTAAAAAAAATGTTTACCAGCTTGTTGCTGGCTTGTTGGCTTTTTTAGTCAAGGTCTTATGCTCAGGATGGCCTCATGGTAGTCTTTTATCTCCACCTCCTCAAATGTTGGGTCTACAGATATATGCTTCTATGCCTGGTTTATGAAAAAATTCTCAAAAGGAATACTATTATATACAATAAGTTAATAGAACTTCTTAACCTTCAGAGGTTAAATAAATTGAGGATAGAGATTATTTCCAAGGATTAAGCATAAAGCTTAGTAAGAGACACTGAATACTTAGGAGTACATTGCTAACAGTACTTTTAGAGCCTTCATGTTAGTTAGGTCTTACTGGATTTGTTTTGCTAATACTTTTTTTTAATTTGTCAGGGATAGTTTATATATTAGAATTTTTATTTATAATTTATTGACTTGAGGAAGGATTTTTTTTCCCCTCGTAAATTTATTTATTTTCAAAAGTATATGCTGGGCAGTGGTGGCACACACCTTTAATCCCAGCACTTGGGAGGCAGAGGCAGGCGGATTTCT
>NC_045030.1:108475834-108491814 GCF_008632895.1 Mastomys coucha | reverse complement strand
AAATTCCTTCAGTTAAGTGTATCCAGTGCTGGTGGTAGTAGTGGTTGCCTCTAATCCCAGTAATTAGGAGGCAGAGGCAGGAGGATCTCTGTGATTTTGAGGCCAGCCTGGTTTACAGGACATTTTCCAGGATAGCCAAGGATACACAGAGTTCTGTCTTGAAAATCCAAAAAGAGTTTAAGTTAGCTAAGTAATTGTCATACATCCAGGGTGTCATTATACTTTGTTCTGCTTCTCTCTCTCCTTCACTGTTCTTTCTACTTTCACATTCCCCTACTCTTGCTGCTAGCTCTCTTTTCAAGAGTCATTTTTCTCTTTTCATTTTATTTATTTATTTAGAGACAGGTTCTCACTAGATAGCTCTCATGAGTGGTGTGAAACTCCCTATGTAGACAGAGATCCAACCTGCCTCTGCTTCTTAGGTGCTGGGATTAAAGGCAGGTGTCGCTGAGCCTAGGACTGACTGACTTCCTTCCTTCTTTCCTTGCTTGCTTGCTTGCTTCCTTCCTTCCTTCCTTCCTCCCTTCCTTCCTTCCTTCATTTAATGAGATAAGATCTTATTGTATAGCTCAGGCCAGCCCTCTATTTACCATCCTCTTTAGCATTCCTAGTGGGGTAATTAATCGGCACGTGTCATAAATGGCTGGCTCTTACCTTTCTTTCCTTTTGCAGTCTTGAGGGAATTTAATGATTCTCGTACTATAGGTAACTTTTCTGCCTCTGAGCCACAGACTTGACACTTCTTCATTTTGCTTTGCTACTGTTGCTTCAGTTTTTGAAAAATACTATTACTTTCTGGCCCAGGTTTGGCCTTAAACTCATTGCGGTCCTGCTTCTGCTTGAGTGTTGAGATTACAAATGTGTATTTGAACTGGGCATATTCTTTCAGGATTACAGGAAGTTTGTTACTCTTTCAGTAATTGCTTAGTAATTGCAGAATTATTGGTATGCCTTTTAAAATCTGAAAATCTGCCCTGTATTTGGAGATGAGTTTAGAGACAATTGAGTATTTTCATGGAGAATGTACTAGTCAAGTTTAAGAGATATAAAGGAGCTCTAGATTAGCTGGGGCTCTATAGTGAGACTGTCTCTAAAAGAAAAAAAACGAAGTAAAGATTCCAAACATTTCTAGGGAATATATTTGGGAAACTGGGTTATAGCTGCTCTGTTTGCAGCCTAGAAACCTTAACAAAATCTAGGGAAGCCATATTTGGCCAAAGTTTGCTTTTTGCCCTATCTTGTTTTTATTACCGTATCATGTTTGTGGTCAAGTATTATTATTATTATTATTGTTATTTCAAATACACTTACTGAGTGTATTTAGATAATAGATAATTAACTATATTGTTTTTTGTTGTATTTTTTTTTTGAGACAAGTGTTTCTCTTTGTAGCCCTGACTGTCCTGTAATTGTATGTAAATCAGGCTGGACTCTGCCTCACAATTGTTGGGATTAAAGATGTGTGCCATATGGCCAGCTATATTACTTTTTAGAATATGTTTATCTATCAATCAGTCATCTATCTTCTGTTTATTTTGTAAGTCGGGAATGAAGCTAGGGCCTGTACATATTAGGTAAACTCTCTGCCACTGAGCCATGTCAGAAGCAATCTTTTAATATTTTGATTCTGAGACACTGTTTTGCTCCAGGCTAGGCTGGCCTATTAGTTTGTGGCCTTCTGCCTAGGCTTTCTATGAAGGTGGGATCAGAGCCTGGAATTGGTAAAAGTCCTGGCTATTTTTAAAGTCAAACACGTTAAGGTACAATGATGCACAATAAAATTCTGCCCTTTAAGCTGACTAGTATACTGAATTTTGACAAATGTGTACAGTAGTGTTACTTCCAGAATAATAAAGGATATAATAGGCGGGCGGTGGTGGTGCACACCTATAATCCCAGCACTTGGGAGGCAGAGACAGGATGATTTCTGAGCTCGAGGCCAGCCTGGTCTACAGAGTGAGTTCCAGGACAGCCAGGGCTACACAGAGAAACCCTGTCTCGAAAAACAAAACAACAACAACAACAACAAAGGATATAATATTTCCATCACTTTCTAAATATGTGTCTCAAAAAACCTGAAAATGACTAAACATCTCTTCTATGATTGTATCTTTGCTTTATTAGAATGTAGAATGTCATTTGAATTAAAGCACAATGCATTCAGCTTTTTGTGTGTATCTTTCTTCTCTTTCTTTCTCTGTCTCTGTCTCTGTCTTTGTCTGTCTCTCTGTCTCTCTGTCTCTGTCTCTGTCTCTGTCTCTGTCTCTCTCTCTCTCTCTCTCTCTCTTTCTCTTTGAGATAAGGTCTCACAATGTAGGTCTTCCTGTCCAGGTGGAACTTACTATGGAGAACAAGTTTGTCTTGTTTTTTATTCCCCTACCATAGACTTGACCTTGAGTTCACAAAAATCAGCCTGCCTTTGTCTTTCAAATGCTGGGGCTAATGGTGTGCACCACTATACTGAGCCTACAGATTTTTTTCAGGGAAGGTCCTACTGGGTAGCTCAGACTCACCTAGAAATTTCTGTGGAGACCAGGCTATCCTTGAAGTACAGTGATCCTCCTGACAAGCTCTCAAATACCAGGGTTTATCAGATTCCTTTTAAATGAATGTTTTATGAGACTTAAGTCATTTCATATGAGCAGCATTCCCTTTTATTACCCAGTAGTATTGCATTGTACTGATACATTACATTCTGTTTGTTTAGGTCCATCTGTTAGTGGACATTTGGATTATTTCCAAATTTTGGCTATTAGGAAAAAAGCCACTTTTAAATGTTTTCATATGGAAATATTCATGCACATGGTTTCATTTTGGGAGGTAAATATGAAGTAGAGTTGGTGACTTGAATGCTAAGAACAAACTTAGAAGAAACTGGTACACTTTCAAAAGAGATTGTCCTATCTTATTTCCACCACTGATGCAGAGATTCGTAGTTGCTTTATATCTTCAGTGGTTTTGTGTATGATTGGTTCATATCTTTTTATGTGCATATTTTCCAGTTTCTTTATCATCTTTATAATCTGTCCTGTGCTCATTTTAAGAGTGATTAGCCCTTTTCTTAATGAGTTCTTGATATATATTGTCTATGATTTTTTTTTTCATATTTTGGACCAATTGTGATTACCTTTGCATTTTTTAACAGTTGTTCAAAAGACAGTACATAGCAGTTGTTGAATGCTTGCTCATCAGCTTTGTTTTAAAGTATATTTTTTGGGGGGAATCTCATATCTTAGAAATTGTATCCTAACAGAAGGTCCCAGGACCCTATTTCCTTTTTAAAGTTTTGGAATTTTGTTTTAAATTGTATTCATTTTTTTCCATTTTGCATTAATGTTATAATGGATATGCAATTAAGTTTTGGTTCATACTTTTGGTTTTTCGAGACAGGGTTTCTCTGTATAGCCCTGGCTGTCCTAGAACTCACTCTGTAGACCAGGCTGGCCTCGAACTCAGAAATCCGCCTGCCTCTGCCTCCCAAGTGCTGGGACTAAAGGCATGTGCCACCACCGCCCAGCAGGTTCATACTTTTTTTGCATGTTGAAATGTAATTGATTCAAGCTATCTTTTCTCTTAGTCATGCATGTATAACTCTGGACTGTGTTGTTTGACTACTCCAACTCAGTTCTCACTTTTTCAAAATTGTTTCAATGTTTCTTATCCTTAGCCCTTGTAGAAACTTTACAGTCTACTACAAAGAAGCCTTGAGGATTTCCTTCAAATCCCTTTGAATCTATAGCTTACTTTTGCGAATATTTTGTTATATATTGCTAGAAAATAGAAATGTTACAGTTAACATTTATTTTAATATTAACCTTGTGATATTCAGTTACTAAATTTGGTGACCTTTAAAATGACACATTGAGATTGTTTATGTGGATGTTGATATCAACACAGAATGATAGGTTTCCTTTTTCATCTCTTTCCCTTGTATGTTCCTTTCTTGTACTACGCAGTAGTTGGTTGAACTAGCGAGAATGGACATCCTTGCTTTGTTCTTTGTTTTAAGATTAAAATTAGACAATTTTTATCACTAAGTAGCATCATAGATGTTCTCATTTAATCAAAATTTGAAGATGTTACCTTCTATTCCTACTTTTTAAAAAAATCATAAATGGTTTTTGTAAAAATTCATAATTTTTAAAAAGTCATAAATGGACATATCCTCTTTTAATTTTGCGTTTGGAATTTCATTGGTAATTTATATTCACATATTTTAAGCAAGTAATTTATCACTGAGCTATATTCCCAACCATTAGGGTTCATCTTTTGATTGGGGTCTCCTGTAATCTGGAATAGGGTGGTACACACTGTAGCAGATGCTGGCTTCTGCTCCTCATAAGATGTTGTTTCTCCTGGCTCCATCCTATGTACTGGGATTACAGCTAGTCTCACCATGACTGGCTTTATGTGTTGCTGGCTTTATGTGTTGTTTCAGGTTGAATCTGGGACTTGGTGCTTGCTAATTCTTTTTTTTGTGTGTGTGTGTGTGTGTGTTCTTTGAGAATTTAATAGAGTTTACTTTTATCATACTATATTTTTTTAAATGAAAGTTTTACAGGAGTGTTTTTGCCAAATACAGTAGAGTTCTGACCATTGAGACATTTCTTTACTCATCCCTGAGGTCAGATTTGCATCAATTTGCCAAAACACTGCTGTAACACTTTATTTAAAACAGAAGAATATGATAAAAGTATACTCTGTGAAATTGTCAAAGAATAAAAAAGAAAAATTGATATGATCTTTCGAATTCAAAATATGAAAAATAGTTTGTATAAAAATATGCAGAACTTACAAATGGAGTTAGGGGTAAGTGTGAATCCCTGATCCTCTTATTGCTGCCTCTCAAGTGCTGAGATCGTCGGCATACCAGCTGTTGGAGTGCTTAAGGGCGCTTGTTCTTATGAAAGGACCCAGGTTCTCTTTCTAGTACCCACATAACAATTTCAATTCCAGGGGATCTGACATCATTTTCAGGCCTCTGTGGTTACAAGGCCATGCATATGGTGCACAGCAGAAAAAGAACCATATACATAAATAAATTGAAAAAAAATTCGGACCTCACTTGTGCTCTAGAACATGCTATACTGTTTGTTGCCATGTTCCCCTCCTTTGAGCAGTTCATAAGTAATGATGCTTAGTAATTTTAATAAGATGGTAGTGAAGGGAGCAATTGAAGGAATTTAGAAGTTAATACCCTGATAGCATTCTCTATATTAATTAATAGAACACTTTAATTATATATGTGGTCACTCTAATCCAGGGTGAATCTCTAAATTTCTCTAGAGAAAGAGCAAAATATGAATATAATATGTGACTATCATATGACTGGAGAGATGGCTCAGTGGTTAAGAGTACCTGCTGCTCTAGCAGAAGACTTGGGTTTGGTTTCCAGCTCACCACCATTATAACTGTTGGTTGCAAAGGATGAGACACCATTCTCTGGCCTCCAGAGGCACCAGGCATACATACACATGTTGCACAGACATACATAGGAAATATACCCATGCAAATAAAAAGAAAAATTAAAAAAGAGATGACTATAAGATTTATATTTTTTTGTTTACACTGTTAGTAGTGTTATTTCATTAGCTGGATGCTTGTCTAATCTAATTGGATTTTCATTGTTCCAAAACTAAATCAGGGAGAAATTTGAACCAATCTCAAACTCTCTTAATACTAAGTATGACTTAAATAAATACTGGGGCATATGCAACATTTGTGATATTGCTTGGGGTCTTACCCTGTTACCACTAAATGTTATTTGTTCATCCTTTTAAAGATTAATGTATGTTATGGGAACTGGTAGTTAAGACTTAACAAACTTTTCATGGAAACAAAGGCCTGCTGAGCTAGTTTGTCATTCAATAAGTCATATTGAAAGTTCAACTTTGAAGAACTAGCAATTATTATCCATCATGGCAAAAAGTTTAGAAATTCTCATATTTTCCTATAATAACAGTTGTCATGCAATTCTCCTTAGAAAGACAAGGGTGTGAGGTAACTCATTTAGTTACATACTGACAGTATTCCTCAAGAAGACATAAGCATGTATTTCTAGGCTGAGTCAAAGGCATGATGCATTAACAATCTATTTTTAAATGTTTGTCACTACTTTTATCTACAGTCCTATTAACTTCCAGTTAGATGCTATAATTTACATAGCATGTCTTTAATTTACATTGTGTACACATTAGAAGGCTTGCATTCATTCTAAAGCCAAATTATTATTTACAAGTTGACATAGGCTTCCATTTAGCATTGATTGTCTCTTGACTTACTGGCCATTGTATGTGTCATCGTTAATGCCAGCACTCACTTGGAGGTGGGAAATTTGCCTCTTTTTAATATATAAATACAGATTTGAAGAAGAACTAAACTGTTTTTATCAGGAGGAGGTGACTGAGTTTCTGTCAGAAGAATTTATCCTTCCTCCCTAATTTTCTGGAGTTCCTATCTCTTGTCCTTGGATCATTATCTACTAGATTTTATTCTTTGTCCAGCACCTCCCTCCATTTATTTTCCCTCCTATTTGTACTTAGATAGGCATAGATATAGCCAGTTGCTTCTCTTGTCCTTGCTTTTATGTATCCAGAGAAGAGGGAGAGATATTTGTCACACCTGCAAGTAATTACAACTGAAATATAAACTCTGTCTTTTGTATGCGCTACATTGAGTGCTTACTAAATATTAAATGGATGGAAGTACTATAATTACTGCCACACAGGAACTGAAACACCCCTTTAAAATGCATTGTTTATACAGCTGAATTTCTAGCCCTTTACATATACTTCTGCAATCAGTATTGCAGTAATATTAGGATTAGTCATTTTAGTACCGTTTTTACTTTTGTTTTGAAATTATGTTATTATAATATTATTATTATACCATTTCCTGCTTCTCTTTTCTCCATCAACCCTTCTGTATACCTCTCCTTCCTTTTCAGTCATGGCCTCTTTTTTGTATTAATTGTTGTTATTGGTGTATATACATTCCTAAATACAACCTACAAGTTTTAGTATCTTTGAAAAAGAAATTAGATTTTTTTTTGTTTGTTTTTTGTTTTTTGTTTTTTTTGAGACAGGGTTTCTCTATGTAGCCCTGGCTGTCCTGGAACTCACTTTGTAGACCAGGCTGGCCTCGAACTCAGAAATCCGCCTGCCTCTGCCTCCCAAGTGCTGGGATTAAAGGCGTGTGCCACCACCGCCCAGCTAAGAAATTAGATTTTTATGCTCATCTTCATGATATAAAATGTAATGAAAATAATTTCTTTAACCTATTCTGAACATTAGTTTTTCTTATATACATGTACAAAATATTTTAGTCCTTTTATTTATGTACTGAACATTTAATTAAGTATGTTATAGAGACAGAACTTTATAGTTTAGCAAAGGAAGCGGTAAAACAAGAGTCAGGTTTGTTAAATTGAAGAAAAGTGTATTCTGAAAAGTGTATTTGGAGGAGGATTAAGTAAGAGTGTAAGAAGAAAAATGCAAATGAAGCTGCTTGTGGCTGGGTAGACAGGCCTTTAATGCCAGCACTGGGGAGGCATAGTCAGGAAGACCCGTGTTCAAGGCCAGCATGGTCTGTTTAGAGCAGTGGTTCTCCACCTTCCTAATGCTGTGACCCTTTAATGTAGTTTATTTTCTTTGCTACTGTTATGAATCATAGTATAAGTATCAGAAATGCAAGTTGTATATTAAATATACAACCACCAAAGGGGTTGGGACCCTCAGGTTGAGAACCACTGATTTAGATTTCTCAGAACAGCAATTCATGGGTAGCTCATGCCTTTAATCCTAGCACTCAGAGGCAAGCTGATCTCTGAGTTTGAGGCCAGCCTGGTCTACTGGACAGCTAGGACTTGTTACACAAAGAAACCCTGTCATGAAACCACAAGAATGAAAACCCAAAAAACAAACAAACAGATACGCACAAATAACCAACACCAAAAACCCCACCAAACCCAAGAGAGTTCCAAGACAGCCAGGGCCACATAGAAACCCTGTCTGAAAACAAAACAAAACGAAACAAAACAATGTTTATAATCCCACTTTTATTATATTAAAGAACTTGCAGAGTATCTGACTAAAAAAAAGGCTGAGCAGAACTGGAAATGGTGATTAGGGCCAGCTTGTTTGTTTGCTTTTTCAGTAACTTGGTATTATTCAAACAATAATAGAATGTATAGCCATTAACTAATATTGTATTAACTAGTGTTATCTAATTTGAGATGAGAACTGTGGGCTGGAACTGTCATTGCTTTGAAAACTATAAGCTTTTAGTTTGATGAATTAATTTTTTTCGTTTGTTTTTGTTTTTTCGAGACAGGGTTTCTCTGTGTAGCCCTGGCTGTCCTGGAACTCACTCTGTAGACCAGGCTGGCCTCCAACTCAGAAATCCACCTGCCTCTGCCTTCCAAGTGCTGGGATTAAAGGCGTGCGCCACCACTGCCTGGCTAATTAAGGTTTTATAGACATAATTTGAGCCACAGTAACATTCAATTCATGAAACAAATTATTCTGTAGTTTTATGTATTTGTTATACTTTCCAAGTTTTATTCAAGTTTATTTTTATTCCTATCTTAGTACCTTTCAAATGCAGTAGATTTTGATTTATCTTGTTAAAGCTTTTCTTAAAACCATTTACTGAAGCTTCATACTGTCCTCTGTAGCTTTAGAATTGATGTCGAATGTTATATATATTTGTTTGATTGGTTTTTTTTCTTTTCTTGTCCTTGCTGGTGGCGGCGGTGTTTGTTTGTTTGTTTTCCATTTTTGTTTTTTCCAATGCTCCAGATGTAACTTGGAGCCTTACTTACATTACAGACTTTCTCTATTACTGAACTATAGTACTAGTTTACTGTTTCCAGGGTGGGATTTTGTTCTTGCTGGTTTTCTTTGTCTTTTAAACTTTTAAAGAAACACTCACTTTGTAGCTCAGTGTAGCTTAGAGAAATGACGATTGTAGTGTGTGTGTGTGCGGGGGGGGGGGGGGGGACACGTGTGGAGAAAGACAGAATAACTTCTACCATATGGGTCCCTGGCATTGGATTCAGTGTGTGAGTCAGGCTTGGTGGCAAGTGCCTTTCCTTGCTTCGATGTCTCTGCAGCCTTCCCAAGGTTTTTGATAGGGCAGTTTCTTAGTAAGTTATGGTCCTTTGTATTTATGGGAACTGTTACGCTTTCTGCATTTTAATACTCAGAAGGTGGTAAATAGGTACTCTTTGCTGATTAAAAGTAAACACTAGCCAAGAGACAATTTTGTTATTCAATGCCACTTAACAAAATTAGAAGCATTCTATTTTTATACAGTCTAAAGTCATTTGAAATTTAAAAATTAGAAAACTACACAAGGATTTCATGAACCTATTGTTGTACTGTTAAGGGCAGATGAAATTGCTGAAGAGTTATTTGACTCATGGGGAAAACATCAGATATTTATTGCCACATTGTCCACTTCTGCTTTATGGGGCCAGTTTGTTTGTTTGTTTGTTTTGGGGTTTTTTTGGTGCTAGTTTGATAATAAACTCTACCAGCAGAGAGAATATTTTTCTCAAATAATACATATCACAATTCAGGAAGTTCTTTCTTTTTTATGGTTTTGTTTTAGGCTCAGAAGTTTTATTTGGGTTAGGAGCTTTGTCAGTCTAAACAACTGAACATTATAGGGTAATTCAATTAAGTTTACTGTTTAAAGTA
Source organism: Mastomys coucha (assembly GCF_008632895.1). NCBI lineage: Eukaryota > Metazoa > Chordata > Mammalia > Rodentia > Muridae > Mastomys > Mastomys coucha. The sequence goes on along the minus strand of NC_045030.1, from coordinate 108,482,113 downwards.
TACTAAGAAAAGACCACCGCATGCTACCCTGTAATCTAACCAAATCAGATTTATTGTTTTCACAGAGTGAGAGAGTAAACTTGTGGACGCATGGAAGGCCTCTGAGAGATGGGCCAGGTTAATAACATTTGGCTTAAACTAAAGAATTCTTAGGGTTTCAACAAAGCCAGAACAGTTCTAAATTGGTGACTGTTTTCTGAGGCAAATTAGGAAAATGGAGAATTATCTGGGGATTGGGTGTTACTAAGCAAAAACAGTTTAGAAGTTAGATATTTCTCTCTTCGAGGAAATGAAAATAGCAAATGGGTCTGGGTGCATGATTGGTAATAAATCAATAATGGTCAAGGAATGGGGAGTAGTTAATGATATTTTAGAACTACTATAGAACCTTGGGGGAAGCAGTGTTTCCTGGTAACTTTGCAGCTGCTTTTATCTGTGTCTGTCCTCCCAAGTTTGATTGATTTTAGGACTTTTGTTTTATTTTTTTTCAGTCCTCACTGACTCTTTCAGTCCAGGATAGCTTTTGACTATTTTAAAGTGGAGTTTTGTACATCTTTTCAATAAACACAAGTCACAATTTGTCATTAATGTTATTTTGAAGACTTTTTTTGGCTGTTCTTGATCTGCTGAGTTGAAAATCTTTTTTGGGGGGGTGGGCTAGAAACATTTTGTAGTTCTATACCTGTGGGAATAATTTCTAATATAAACTAAAAAAATGTATACACTAGTTAGTGGTCTAGCAGCTCTGCTGTGATCTTTGTGGAATACTCTTTGGTAGTCTTTGAGTCTCAGCCTGCTTCCCACTAGAAGCCAATTTAGCAGAAGCCAGGATCTCTGGTAATTGTGTTAATTGTCTGGCAGATGGAGATAAGATGTAGACCAGGGAGTAGGGAGGGCTGGTGGAGTAGGGGGTGGGAGAGGGTGGGGACATCCTAGTAGGGGGTAGAGGGTAGGGGGATGGGGACATCCGGGTCAGGGGAGGAGGTATGGGATGTGGAAAGGTCAGAGGGAGGAACAGGAGGGGGATAAAATCCGGAGTGTCAAAAAAAAAAAGATTAAATAAAATAAAAATAATATGTCTTTTTAGGTCCACTGTAGTTGTATATTCAGTAATATTAAATAGGCAGCTTTTTAAAAGTGGAAAGTGAAATCATGAAACCTTTTTTTTAATTTTTTTTTGGGGGGGAGTGAGATTGGGTTTCTTTGTATAGCCTTGGTTATTCTGGAACTCACTTTGTAGACCACGCTGGCCTGGAACTCGCAGAGCTCCACTTGCCTCTGTCTCCCAAGTGCTATTTAAGGACATGTGCCACCACTATCAGCTCCTTTCCTTTTTTTATATCCCCTGTATCTCCTTGAAGTGAGATTTTATGAAAAGGCAAGTGATTTTAGACTGCCTTCAGTGTTAAGTATGATACTGATGAGCTGAAATTGCAGGAGCTAAAGGAATCGCTAGGGGTAATGGATATCAGTATAGTAAACTGGGAGAAGTTTACTTGAAAACTGAACAGATTGCCTATGGTAATATCAAATGGCTTCCTTTGTACTTATTTGTGTATTTTCATCTCTCTCTCTCTCACTGTGTGTTTATGTTCATGTTCATGACATATATTGGTCAAAGGACAATTTTCAGGTATTCGTGTTTTCTTTTTAATGAATTCTTGGGATTGAACTCAAATCTTCAAGCTTTGCAGCAAGCACCTGTATCCTACAGACCTGAACATATATTTTTTACATCTTCATTTGAGAAATGTCTTTTCAGGTTCATTGCCCATTTAAAAAGGTTTTTTGTTAAGTTCTTTGAATTCCTTGTATTCCTTAAGTGATTTGGATACTAGCTTCCTCAGAGCTGTGATTTGCACATAACTTTCTCTTAGTCTGGGAAGAACTCTTCATTGTGTTGTTGACTATGCTATTGGATTATTTTTGTTGATGGTGTTGTTTTGATGAAATCTCATTTGTTCTTAATTTTTTGTTATATATGTTTTTGGAGTGGTATATAAACTACTTTTTTAGGGGCTTTACAGGTTGGGGCTTTTATATAACTCTTTGACCATGTTAAGTTGATTTTTGTTTTTGGTACGTCCGATATCATTTTTTTGCATGTGGATACCCTGTTTTTTCAACAACACCTAATGACATAGCTATCCTTTTTCCATTGTGTGATCTTTGAACATTTATGGAGTACTCATTTCTTTTAAATCTTTATTATTGGAATTCTATTCTTTTATGTTGACCATTGTATTGTTTCTATGCTAAAACCATGTCATTCGCAATAGCTTTATAATGTGTTTGGATTTAATCAGGGAATATAATGCTTTATGCTTTGTTCTTTCTGTTCTAAAATCCTTTGAACGTTTGGAAATTTTATATTTCCATTTGGATTAAGGATTATTTTCTACCTCTCTGAAAAATGTTATTGAAATTTTACAGTGATTTATTTGACTATAAATAGCTTTGGATTTTATAATCATGTTTATTATCAAGTAGGTGACTACATAAAAAAAGAATCAACTATATACTGTTTATAGACTCACTATACCCCTAATGAGATTTATAGTCAAACAATATATTCCATGAAAAGAGAAACCTAAACAGAATAGGGGTAACTTCATGTTAGACAAAATAGACTTTAAATATAAAATTCTAGCAAGAGAAAAAAATAGATCCACACTAAAAATAATGTATAAATATTCAGTGTATATTTGTATGGTATACTCAAAATAACTTAATTTTGTCATTAGACCTGAGTATCATTCCCAGGGTATCTCATATATTATATGTAAATAACCCAAGCATTTTTGTATAAGAATTAGTCCATCTGCAAGTGGAATAATCATAAACCCTACTTACTTTATACTGGTAATGTAGTTTGGAGACAAGATTTTGGCAATACTTATTAACACCTATTATACAACCTATTATACCTCAGGGAAATGAAAAAGATAATAATAAAGCAACTCCAAACTGGTTAGGATTGGAGAAATAATAAAGAACAGAAATAAATTTTAAAAAATGACTACAAAAACAGCCCAGAAGATCAAATTAATAGTGGTTGTTCATACCTGTAAGTTTTCTGTTCTTTGAAGATTTCATCCATATTTATTTTATAAAATAACGTGTGTTTGCCGGTTCTAACTTCCCAACAACTGCTCTTTTCATGTTTTGTGTACCGTTTGGACTTTTGTTCTGCTTTGTTTTGTTTGTGACATGCTTAGTTTAATTAGTGTTGCCACGAGGAGCATGGGGGAGGGATTATTTACAGGAGCATGAAAAATGTGCCATGCCTAGTCCATTGATGAAAATAACCTCTTTCCCCCTTGTAACTTTTAACTAAGGATAGCTCCTCATGGAAGGGTGGGATCTCATGAGTCCCTTTCCATCCATGACAGAATGTTAACAGGCCAAGCTTTTGGTAGGTTAAAGTTAATGTTTAAAAAGGTATTATAAAAAGGTATTATCAGTTAACATAATTAAGAAAGAGGAAAGATTCAAAACAGATGAGAGAAATCACAACTCATGATGCAGAAATGCAAAATTCATAACAACTATCAATAAATTGGATGGATAGTCTCCACGACAGTGAACAACTATATAGCAAAGCTTAGATAGTGTAGAAGAAACAAAGATTTCTCAAAAAATACAAGCTACAAAAAAGTCAATCAGAAGGACGCAGAAAATCTGAACAGAATTGTAACAAGAAATTTCATTAATAGCTAAAAGTCTCCTAATAGCTTCATTGCTAAATTCCATCAAACTGTTAAAGAGGAACTAATTCAATTACTTTTTAAACTTGTGAAAATTGAGGGAGATAATGCTTCCAGCTACCTTAGGAGTCCACCATTGCCTTGATAATAAAATCAAAGACAATGTCAGTATGCTTCATGGATCAAACAAAATGTTAGCAGTCCTCACTCCATAGCACAATGAATGATCATAAAACATAATCAAGTGTAGTTTGTCTCCATGATACAAGAATTTATGAACACAGGCAAATTAATGACCATAATACAGCATTGATAAAACGAAGAGGAAAATATAGTACATGCTTATCTCTAACAATACAGAAAAGCATTTGATACTTTACCATCCATTGGTGTTAAAATATTAATGAGTATAATATATCTATATCTATCTATGTATAGATATAAGTGACTGGTTAAGCTCTTAGAGGAGCCCAGAAGATCGTGAGTTGAATCCCAGACATTGGTTTTGCTTTTGATTGTGACTGTGCCCTGATATTTTTCCCTCTTGAAGGAAGAATGTATTTTAGTGGAGCCCACAGTTAAGAGACTTTGAATTTTAAAAGATATTGGACATTTTAAATAGATTGAACTTTTTATATGTAAAGACTGTGGGACTTTAGATCTATGTATAGATAGATATAGATATAGATATATAAATATATACCAGTGCAGCAAAAGCCATATATTTCAAACCCATAGCTAATATACTCATCAGTGAAAACTGCTTTTTCATTTAGGATTAGGAACAAAACAAGGAAGCCTTCTCTATCTACTTCTGTCTGCCTGAATATTGGATATTCTTGTCAAATTGATTAGAAAAGTAAAAAATAATATATCTATCTATGAAGAAAAGATGACATAGTTGTTGACACCCCCCTGGGGGAAAAACGCATCAAAAAGCATTTCAAATTGATAGTATGATTTCAGTCATGTTTTCAGGCTACACAAGCAACACATGAAAACCTCTGGTGTTTCTATACCCGAATGATGGATTAGTTGAAAGAGAATTTATGAAAACAATCCTATTTACAATATCAAACAATAGCATATATAACAATAAACTAAGAAAATGCAAATTCTCTTTGATTAAAAGCTGAAGCATGATGTTATAACCTGATGATATAAACCAAAGACTATATAAATAAATGGAAAAATATCTGGGTTCATTGATTGGCATTTTTTCCTATCTCCACCTGGTCCTCAAAGTTTTTTTGATTGTTTTGTTTTGTTTAAATTTCTTCCTGCTGCTAGTTTTTTAGTACTTATATTTGTCCTGCAAGCAGTGGGTTTTTTTTCCAATGGAGGTATTTCTCTGACCCCCAAGCCATATTTAGCATGTGGGGAGCTATTTTTTGCTTGTCACACTCAGTGCTGGTAATGCTATTAGTGTCTAGTGGGTAGAGGCTAAGGTTGCTGCTAACACCCTACAATGAACAGACCTAACCCCTGTCACATAGAAACATCCAGCCCAAAGTGTCAGTTGTTCCTCAGTTGAAAACCATACACTTAAACAACATAACTTTCTTCCGTGCAACTTCCAAAAAAATGAATAAAAACAAAACGGGACAAACAAACCAAAATAAAAACCACAAAGAGAGTAAAGTTTTTGAATCAGCATTCAAAGACTCAAAGCATTAGGAAATATTTGCTTGGGAAAGCAGCAGGCCTACTCAATCTTGTTTTAGAGTTGGAGAAATGTCTGTCTGGTGGGATAGAGAATGTCTAACCAAAAAGTACTTCTTACCTAGAATTTGTTCTTACTCAGTCTTATTGTTATTTTAACCCTTACTCATTTACTCATTATCTTACAATATATTTAAGTGCTCATCTCTAAATATGCTCCAAGGATTTGCTTTCAGAGTTGTCTGCTATGACATTCATCATTAATGTTTTTTGTGATTTTACCAGTTTAAAGTGGCCAGTAGCTGTAACTTTTCCTGAAAGGTAGACTTCAGAGCTCCTAATAGAGTTAGAAACTAAGGATTTCATATTTTTATTGTGGTGTGGTTCTGATTATACTAATCTTTGCTAGAACTGAACTCTTGCCTTCATTTTGCTGTGCTTGAACATAGACGTGTTACTATTTGTTCCATACAGTGTTTGCAGGGTGGTAAAATGTCCTTTTGCCGCAGGGTAAATTTCAATATATAGAGATTCTATGTTATGACTAAAATAACCATGTGGGTTACTCAGTATTTTTAGTGTGTAAGAGAAGATTGGAAGGACTTACACACACACACACACACACACACACACACACACATACACACACACACACACACGTGATTGAGAATCCTTACATTAGAACCAAGATCTCTATTTTAGAAGTGAATGTTACATTCTTCGTAATTTTTGAAAAATTTCACTTATTTATTTATTTATTTATATGCAAGAGGGCAGGATTTAAAATGATCACATAGGATGTAAATAAAGCCTCAAAAGTTTGTGTTAAAAACTTGTGGGAAGGCCTGGCAGTAATGGCACATGCCTTTAATCCCAGCACTTGGGAGGCAGAGGCAGGCGGATTTCTGAG
>NC_045030.1:108471691-108475824 GCF_008632895.1 Mastomys coucha | reverse complement strand
TTCTTCTCTCTCTCTTTTGCTGCTTAACACCTATGTAGTATCATAGAATGAGAAAAAGAGAATGTGCTTGATAAATTATAGGAAGCCAAACAAAGTATCAAATCCCGAAGACCTAACAAAACAGTATTGTTAGTACTCGTGAGCTTAGAAAACAATGAAATGTATGAGGAAATTTAGACTTCTCACTATGGAGAATTGGTTTGTCAGCTATCCCATTTTGTCTTATTTTAATAGTCATAATTGTGTACAATAAGTTTCACTTTCCAATTTTAAGATGTATTATCTTATTTCTTTTTATTTGCAGTGAATATCACCTCAGCCAGGCAATTAACCGGATGTAGTCGCTTCAGCCATGTTTTCCCCTCATCTGCTTACCAGCACATTAAGATGCATAAGAGAATTCTGGGACACTTATCTTCTGTCTACTGTGTAGCCTTTGATCGAAGTGGGAGGCGAATTTTTACAGTGAGTTAAAAATTTATGATATGTAACATTATATATTTACAACTGAAGCAAGACTCCATGCTATCCAATATATTATGTTTTATAAGTAACTTATTTGGACTTATTGATACAGATAAGTTGGGTTCAAATTGAAAATAATGTCTCATTTTATATAAATGGAGGGTGTTTTATGATAGCCACTATCTTTTGGGAAATTTAATTCAAAAAAGTATGTCCTTAGAGTCTATATAAAATCAAGATGGTTAGTTTAGATGACACAAATATACTGCTTTATTCAGTTTAACAGGCGTAAAAGACATTTTCCATTTATTTATATTTGCTTCAAGTTTAGATCTAGTGATTACATAACTTTCAGGATTGAATGGTTGAACTAAACTGTACATTGTTGAAGATTATACTTGCATTATGCATATTTCTTTGATTTTAAGACTGGTTATTGTTAAAATTTCCCAATTTTAAGTTTTACTTACTAAGTCATATTCTTTGCTTTTGTGTAAAATCTATAGTGTCTTAATATGTCTAAAAATATGGATGTGATTGCTTCATTGCTCTTAACGCAGAGGTGAGAGAAGTAGCAAATTTCAATTTTCTATTGATATCCTACAACAAAGGAAGTGCTTTATAGTTTGAGAAATTATAACTCCTTAGATTGTATTGTGGGCTTCTCAGCTGATGATTTACATCCTTAGCTATGATGACTTGACAATGGTGCATGTCATCTTTTAATAAATAGATAATTATTTTACCAATTGGAATAGAGTTCATTCTTCTATATTTGAAGCTCACTTGGAATTCTTAAAGGGGAGAGCAACATAAAGTTTTTCACTTGGGATTTCTAATGGCCTCAGGTTTCCGGAGAAATCAATGTACACGATAGACTAAATTTTGAAATGTTTGTAGAAAAACTATTAAGACAATTAAGCCAAGCCTGCTAGGCATATAGAAAGAAGAAACAGTGGAAATTCTTAATGGCTAATCACTTAAGAATGAGCATAAAATATTTAAAATGTCTTTGGGACTATTAGTTTTGAAGACTTTGACACAAATGCCACTGTTAGTTTGGACAATACCGAGTCAGTTCTGTCATTTACATAATGCTTATATTTGCTAATGAGTCTACATTATATTCTTCCTCAATAAAATTAGTCATTTGTATTGTTTTTTTCCCCTTTTTGGAATAAATGGCGCATTTCTGTTTCATTATAAACCTATCTTTTTTTGTCCCTGTAGGGTTCAGATGACTGTTTGGTGAAAATCTGGGCTACAGATGATGGCCGCCTTCTTGCCACGCTGCGAGGGCACTCTGCTGAAATCTCTGACATGGCCGTTAACTATGAAAATACTCTCATTGCTGCAGGCAGCTGTGATAAAGTTGTGAGAGTTTGGTGTCTTCGAACTTGTGCACCAGTTGCTGTCCTTCAGGGACATTCAGCTTCTATTACTTCCATACAGGTGAGAACAACGATAAGCTCCCTGACATGTTAATAACTCTGAGAAAATTCTCATTTGTATTATGAAGATAGGATATTTTACATGGATTATATATTACATAGACAAAACCACAAAGGATGACAACAGAAAGAATGCTCCCATAGAGCTTTGTTTCTCTTCTGCAGACAAATATTCTTAATTTGTTTCCTTTTTATATAAACCTGTGCCTTTAGAAATAAATAAAAACATGATGAAAAAGGTTCTTCAAATCCAGAATGAGATGTCTTATGTTTATATGCGGAGAAGGGATTAAACTTGCAAATGCCTGCCTGCACACTAATTAATACCTTTTAATCAGGATATAAACAGGTTCTAACAAGAATATTGGCATACTCTGTTATATTTAATTCATGATTTATACCAGATTTAATATGTGTGTGTATGTAGTTTTAATATTATGAAGATTTTATATTTTCAGTTTCAGTGATTTGTTTGTTTCACTTTGGTACGTGATGTAAAATAGGTTGTCCATATAATACTTTAACCAGATCTTGGTAGTAAAAGACCTTGATAGCTTAAAAACCCTTGCTCTTAACAAATCTAAGTTGAAGTTTTACTTTTAGTGTTCTGTATTTCTCAAAAGAAATCCAAAAATTCTTATTAAACTTTTACATGTAGTTAAAAGACAATACTTTTAAAAGAAGTCATTACTTATATTTATTATGTGCTATTTTAGTAACATGTCACTTATTTATAGGGATCTAGCAGAAAGCTTGCTTATACTGTGTTGAATTAAAACTTTTAATTAAAATTTTTGATTAGCTAAAGTTATTATATAGAGTGTTTTGAAGCCTGAAAATCTCTCTTGAGCATATTTACATCATGTGGCATTGTAGTTTTGAATTTACCTGTAAGTTGATTAACCTGGTAACTCAAATATCCTCATCTTCGACCCATCTTATAGCTGTATATTTGTTTATTCAACTGTGTGCTTAGCATCATTGCATGAATGTCTACTAGATGTGTCAAACTTAACATACTCAAAATTAATTCATTTTCCACTTCAAATTTAATTGCATCAAAGCTTTCCCCATCTATGTAAGTCAATTTTTTCATCACAAATAAAATGCCTTAAAGATAGTACTTATGAAGAGAGTTTATTTAGCTCACGGTAACAGTGATAAAGTTGGAATCCATAGTGCAACTCCCCCATGTCTATAAGACTTCATGCTGTAAATAATAAAGCTAGCTAGTATGCTAGCATAAAAATTGAATCGTGGCTGAGGCATGTATGCATAAAAGCTAAAAATCATCCTGCAGGAAGTCACGTAAGCACAGTGGACATGGGTATAGTCCCTTGAAGGCATACCCTCAGTAATCCCTAGATTTCCCCCAATGACCCTCCTCAGAAAGGTTTCATCATCTTTAATAACCTACCTTGTAGACCAAACCTTTAATATGTGGATCTTTGTGGAGACACACAACATCCTAACTACAATAACATCTAAACATAAGATGATTTCATGATTGTAATTAATGTTTATATTTTTCCTGTTTCATTAGTCTAATCTATCCCCATGTCATATTTGTTCAACACTGAAAAAATACACTCAGAATCTTGAACATTCCCACGAATTACATCTGTACTATGCTGTTTAGAACCACTAACATCTGTACCTAGAATATTGAACTAGAATTCTCCTTGATTTTCCTGCTCTGAACTATCCTTTGTCCTAATCTAGATTCTACATAGTATACAGATGATTGTATAACAGAAGTTAAATCATATCACCAGTACTCACAGCCCATTACTAACTTTCATTCTACTGGTTAGAGGCAGCAAGTCTTTACAGTGATCCACAAGACTCTAGACATTTTCAGCCTCTAAGCGTTCCTTGACTGCACATACTATTATTTGCTTTTCCTTTTTACTGTTTAGCTACTGATAAATTCCTATCATTCTTATTATCCTTCTCCTTTTCTTCTTCCTCCCCCTCCTTCCTCCCCCTTCTTCTCTTCCTCCTCTTCTTCCTGTCTCAGCCTCCCATGTCCTATGATAGGCTGGAATTTCTGATTTTTCTCCTCCTATTTTCTTTCTCTGGAGTGGTCCCTAGATATTCACATAATTGCCCATTGACTTTATAAGTACTCTGTGCAAATCTTATCTTCTCAAGAAGACCATCTCTCTGATTTTATCATTTTATTTAGCCTAACAGTCTGTATCTTCTTACTGTTGG
>NC_045030.1:108464755-108471474 GCF_008632895.1 Mastomys coucha | reverse complement strand
TACTGTTTTTTTTATTTATTATTTTTTTAATATTATACAGAAGTATTGCATTTATATTATTTCTGCCCCTTCCTTCCTATCCAACTCCTCCTGTGCCACCCAGTCAAATTTGGAACCTCTTCTTTTATTATAATGGTTACATTTATACACATATGTATATGTAAATGCAATCTTCTGAGTACACATACTGTTGCTCATATATGCTTAACTCTAGAGAAAGTTATTTTCCCTGCCTCAATAGCCATTGATTACATGTAGCTCTTCATCTAGGGGTGAGGCTTTGTAAAGTTTTAACCACCCACATTGGCATGGCATTTTGTCCACAGTAATAATTACCCATTGGCAGTCTATATTGTTTACTATAACTTACTAGCTATCTTTTCATTCACAGTATATTATCCCTCCAGTTTATTTCCTTTTTTTTTGTGAGCTAACTGCTTTCTTTTTTTTATTTCCTTTCTTTTATAAATAATACCATTGAGATGAAATGATATATTAGTAGTGGTTTCCACCAAATGATAGAATTTCAGTTTCTTTTTATGTAGTTTAGTTTTGCTCAATATTCTCTATATATCAATTGGTATGTTAGAAATATATGTCCTTTCTATCTTACCAGGCATTATGGCACATGCCTTTAATCTTAGAAGCTGGAGGTATGAGGAACTCTGTGAGTTTAAGGCCAGCTTGGTCTATATAGCATTATCCAGGACAGCCAAGAGTAGAGGGACCCTGTCTCAAAAAGAAATAGAAATATATTTGCTTTTTTCAACAACATATAACATTATTTGTCAAATAAAATAATGTAACTAATATATAGCAGCATATCAACATGTGATTGTTAAAGCAACTTAATCATATAACTTTAAATTTAAATTTTAGAATTTCTTGAGATAATAAAGTTCTTATTGTTCATGTTCTCACTCCTATGAATCACTAATCAGCAGCAAATTTACAGACAAGTTGGTAAATACTTTAGGTTTCTAAGGGCATACAGTCTTTGTCAAATCACTCAACTTTATTTTTACAAGTGACAAAATATCCACAGATAGTATACGGTTATTGTGTTCTATAAAGTTTTATTTATACAAAGAGTCAGCAAGCTGGATGGTACATGTAGACCATAATTTGTTGACTCCTGATATAGATAGTGTATTAGCCTTTGCAATACAGTTTTCTTTATCTGCGTACTGAAGCTATTAAAAGACATGCTACATAAAACGTGTTTTTTTTTCCATCTATTCAGTACTAATAGATAATAGTAATGGGCAATGCAATGTTCATTTCAAACATAAGGCTTTAGATTGAACTAATCAAATTAACCTTAATATGTATGATGATTTATTTATTTTGATTTGAGCTCAAAATATTTATCAGTCTCATATATATTAATCCTTAATTATTATCTCAATGGAAATTATTTTCACTTGGGATTTTTTTATTCTGGTATTAAGGATTATACTCAGGGCTGTGTGCATGGTAGGTAAGTGTTCTACCACTGAGTTATATTTCCAGCCCCTCATTTATGATTTTGAAATTCATAACCATACTGGAAAATCTGGTCTGGTTTTAAATGTTTTCCTATGGCTTAGCCATCGTGGAGACAGATGGTTCCTCCCTTCTCTATTATTCTTTTCTGAGGAAACATAAAATGCCTAGGGTCAGAATCAGAGAAGTGTACTAGAGATGCTTCACCTAATTTTCAGGAGACTGGAGGCTCCATGGAGTTTAGAAGTCAGGTTGTGTGGTGTTTGGGGGGTCAGGACATCCACGTGGAGACAGCGGGGTGGGGAGGAGACATGAGATATGTATGGAACAGTTGGAGGGTGTACCAGGGCCCAGGGATAAAATCTGGAGTGTAGAAAAATAATAAATAAATAAATGAAAGAAAAAAAAGACTGTGGTCCGTTTAGGAGTCGTGATTCTTTAAATTGCCAAGTGTATTTTTTCTTACTCTGTTCATACTTCAATGATATTAATAAAGATTTAGTATATTTAATTTTATTAAAGAAAACAATTAAAAATGGTTTAAATTTTAGAAAGACAAAATCACCTGGGTATGGTGACATAAACCTGGAATCCCAGTATTCTGGAGGCAGAGGTAGGATAGCAGCAGGTGCAGGACCAGCCTGTCTACGTAGTAAGCTATAAACCAGCTAGGATTACCTAGCAAAACCTGATCTCAAAAGAAAAATCCACAGCTTTTTCTTAGGAACATATATTTTCTGCATTTGTTGTAATTTAATGTACTAAAGATTTGTGAATTCATTCTCTATTAAAATATTCTAAAAAGTATTATGTTACATTATTTAAAACAGCACAGAAATATTTTATTTTAGCTTCAAATATTATTTTCATTTTTAAGATTTTATTTTTAGTATTATTATATGTATATGTGTGCTGGGGTAATATGTTGGTGTATGTGGTAATGTCTGTGGAGGCCAAAAGACAGCACTGCAGCTCTTATAACTGGAATTCTAAGACATTGTAAACCATCCAGTGTGGGTGCTGGGCACCAAAACTAGGTCCTCTGGAGGAGCAACAAGCATTCTTTTTTTGGGGAGGGGGTGGTTTGTTCGAGACAGGGTTTCTCTGCATAGCCCTGGCTGTCCTGGAACTCACTCTGTAGACTCATTCTGGCCTCGAACTCAGAAATCCGCCTGCCTCTGCCTCCCAAGTGCTGGGATTAAAGGCATGTGCCACTACCGCCTGGCAATTTTAATATTTTCAACTGTTAATATTCAACAAACAATATTCAAGATATATTTCATTGTATCCCTTTTCATTTCTGATTTTATGAATTTGGATACTGTCTCTGTGCCCTCTAGCTAAGGGTTTATCATCTTGTTGATTTTCTCAAAGAACCAGCTCCTGGTTTTATTGATTCTTTGTATAATTCTTTTTGTTTCTATTTGGTTGATTTCAGCCCTGAGTTTGATTATTTCCTGCTGTCTACTCCACTTGCATATATTTGCATGTTTCTGTTCTAGAGCTTTCAGGTGTACTGTCAAGCTGCTAGTGTAAGCTCTCTTCAGTCTCTTTTTGGAGGAGTTATGAATTTTCCTCTTACCATGGCTTTCATTGTGTCCCATGAGTTTTGGTATGATATGTCTTCATTTTCATTAAAGTCTAAAAAGCCTTTAATCTTTTTCTTTATTTCTTCCTTGACAAAGTTATCATTGAGTAGAGAGTTGTTCAGCTCCCATGTAAATGTGTGCTTTCCATTGTTTTTGTTGGTATTTAAGAACAGCTTTAGTCTGTAGTGAGCTGATAGGGTGTACGGAATTATTTCAATCTTGCATCTGTTGAGGTGTGATTTGTGACCAATTATATGGTCAGTTTTGGAGAAGGTACCATGAGGTGCTGAGAAGAAGGTATATTCTTTTGCTTTAGGATGAAATGTTCTATAAATGTCTTAGACCCAATTGGTTCATAACTTCTGTGAGATTCACTGTATCTCTGTTTAGTTTCTGTATCCATGATCTGTCCATTGCTGAGAGTGGGGTGTTTCAACTCTCCCACTATTACTGTGTGGGGTGCAATATATGCTTTGAGCTTCAGTAAAGTTTCATTTATGAGTGTGGGTGCCCTTGCATTTGGAGCAAGATGTTCAGAATTGAGTTTTGAGTTTTTCTTGTTAGATTTTTATTTCCTTTGATAAGTATGAAGTGTCATTCCTTATCTTTTTTGATAACTTTTCATTGAAAGTTGATTTTATTCGATATTAGAATGGCTCCTCCAGCTTTTTTCTTGGGACCATTTGCTTGGAAAATTGTTTTCCAGCCTTTTATTCTGAGGTAGTGTCTGTCTTTGTCACTGAGGTGGGTTTCCTGTATGCAACAAAATATTGGGTCCTGTTTACATACCCAGTCTGAAAGTCTGTGTCTTTTTATTGGGGAATTGAGTCCATTGATATTAATAGATATTAAGAAAAAGGGTTGTTACTTCCTGTTATTTTTGTTGTTAGAAGTGGAATTATGTTTTTGTGGCTATCCTCTTTTGGGTTTGTTGAAATAAGATTACTTTCTTGCTTTTTCTAGGGTGTAGTTTTGCTCCTTGTGTTGGTGTTTTCCATCTGTTATCCTTTGTTGGGCTGGATTTGTGGAAAGATATTGTGTAAATTTTGTTTTGTCATGGAATGTCTTGTTTTCTCCATCGATGGTAATTGAGAGTTTTGCTGGGTATAGTAGTCTGGGCTGGCATTTGTGTTCTCTTTGGGTCTGTATGTCATCTGCCCAGGATCTTCTGGCTTTCATAGTCTCTGGTGAGAAGTCTGCTGTTATTCTGATAGACCTGCCTTTATATGTTACTTGACCTTTTTTCCTTACTGCTTTTAAAATTCTTTCTTTGTTTAGTGCATTTGATGTTTTGACTATTATGTGGCAGGAGGAATTTCTTTTCTGGTGCAGTCTATTTGGAGTTCTGTAGGCTTCTTGTATGTTCATGGGCATCTCTTTCTTTAGGTTAGGGAAGTTTTCTTCTATAATTTTTTTGAAGATATTTACTAGTCCTTTGAGTTGGGAATCTTCAGTCTTCTATACCTATTTTCCTTAAGTTTGGTCTTCTCATTGTGTCCTGGATTTCCTGGATGTTTGGGTAAGAGCTTTTTGCTTTTTGCATTTTCTTTGACTGTTGTGTCAATGTTTTCTATGGTATCTTCTGCCCCTGAGATTCTCTCTTCTAATCTCTTGTGTTCTGTTGGTGGTGCTTGCATCTATGACTTCTGATCTCTTTCCTAGGTTTTCTAACTCCAGGGTTGCCTCCCTTTGTGATTTCTTTATTGTTTCTAGTTCCATTTATCTATTTAATTTTAGTTAGCAATAAAACCCGACTTTGAAATTATTTTCTTTGTGTGTACGTGGTATTTGTACATGTATGTGGGCTTCAGGCATTCATGTGCTATACATAGCACATGTGTGAAGGTCAGGGGAACTTATGTTAGGTGTTTTTCTCAGTCTGTTGTCTGGATTCAGTGAACTAAATTCAGGACCTTGTTCATTCATTGTGGCACCACATTACCCACTAAGCCATCTCAGTGGACTGACACTGAAAGTCTTAAATGATTTATGTGCTGTATTTATACAAAAAATAGTTTGAATGGGAAAACTTAATCTTATTTAACTTCTTTTTAAGTTTTGTCCATCAACTAAAGGCACAACTAGATACCTCACTTCTACTGGTGCTGATGGAACAATTTGTTTCTGGCAATGGCATGTAAAAACAATGAAGTTTAGGTAAGTTTAAATTTTAGGAATTTTGCGAAAAATCAAATTTATATATCTTCGTTACCTTGGTGTTATAGTAGTTCAAGTATTGAAGTATGTATATGTAAATATTCCCCCGTGCTTATTTATATCCATACTTATTTTAATATTTAGTGATTTTAGGATGACTATTCTTATAAATAGTTGAGACTATGAAATTCATAGCGAAGAGTGGGATATGATGTATTTGAACATTTTAAAACTTTTTTATTTATTTTATATATATGAGTCTACTGTAGCTGTCTTCATACATACCGGAAGAGGGCATCAGATCCCATTACAGATTGTTATGTGCCACCATGTGATTGCTGGGATTTGAACTCAGGACCTCTGGAAGAGTAGTTAGTGCTCTTAACTCCTGAGTCATCTCTCCAGCCCTGAACATTTTATAATAATATCATTAAATAGCATGACTATATGTTTGCAAAACTATTGTCAAAATTTTGATGTTAAATTATATTTATAAGGATTAAAAACTTTTAACTAAAATTATGATAATAGCCCTCATTGTCTTCTTTTCTTCAGCTTTTTAAAACTAATACTGATGCTAAATAGATCAGTATTCATCAGTGTGCTTAGATTTTTGTCCGTTAGATGAACCTGATAGAATTAAAAATGTTTACTTTATTCTTTAGAGATCGCCCAGTAAAATTCACTGAGAGATCCAGACCTGGAGTTCAGATATCTTGTTCATCTTTCAGTTCTGGTATGTATCAAAATTGGATGCTTTTAGTACTTAAAATGATCCATGTATAAAAGACCAATTTAAGTTTTGTTATGAAAAAAAAAATGTGTGTGTGATTGAAGTTAAGCCTACCAAAGGTGTAAACCATATGTTATGCTACAGGAACCTGTTTGACTAATTAGTGCCTAGTAATATTTTTAATTTAATTTAATACATTTTATATAATGCTAGTTTTATTTGGCAAAGAATAAATAGTTCCCAAACCAAATACCCCTTAACTAAAATGCATAGTATTCAACCCTCCCCTATTTAATACAAAATTCCTAGCTTAACATTACAGAAAATATACATAGTTGTGGCTTCATATATATGATGTTGTAAGATTTTTTTAAGCATCTTAAGTCTTAGAGTTTTGACATAGTTTTTTATATAAAATATAACGTCCTTAAAAGGTTTGACTTGTATAGTTTTTTTATCAATAATCCCACATTTAATGTATAATTGATATATTTTGTTAGGTGAAGGATATATCTGTCTTAGTTACTTCTCTGTCTTTGTCTCTCATGACACTGAGAATTGGACCCTTGAACTGCTAGGCAAACATTCCATCACTGAAATGTCTCCACAATCTTCTAACTTCATTTTCACTGTTTGTTTATTAATTTTTAACTTTCTAAACAAGGAAAGCTTTCATTTTTAACATATATTTATTATATATAATATATATATTATGTATATTATATATATATACATATATGTGTGTGTCTATGTGT
>NC_045030.1:108450355-108464159 GCF_008632895.1 Mastomys coucha | reverse complement strand
TGTTGTGAATTTTATTTCTTTTTTCTTTGAAATATTAATATGACATTATTATTTGTAAGGAAGACAACTTTGTTTTTCGAGTGGTCTTTACTAATAGAAAGTAAAAAAAGTTAAATACAGTATGGCTAAAGAAGTGCCTTGGTACTACAGGCTTTCTTTTGTTTGAATCTTCCAGGTGGTATGTTCATTACAACAGGGAGCACTGATCATGTTATTAGAATATACTATTTGGGTTCTGAGATACCTGAGAAGATTGCTGAATTAGAATCACATACGGTAAGAGCAAAATAAGACACTTGTATTTATTGCCTTATTTTTCTAAATCTTCCTCGCTTGACTTTTCTGGGCTGAACCATTCTTTAATATAGATGAATATTAAAACCTTTAATTAAAGATAATTCTTTAGTAGTAAAGGCAAATGTGAAATTCTGGAATTATTATGGTTGTAGTACATAAGATGAGCCCTGTTAGACTATACATAAAAGGTTTTGTATACTTAAAAGGCAGTTTAAGAATATTCACGGAAAAATGCTTTCATGAATTGAGCTTTTTGATCTTTGTATGTTTTTTCACAGTATCATCAAAGGTTCAGTAGAATCTAATCTAACCTAGCAATAGCATTCCTCACTTATTTTTATTATTAGTATTTTATGTAGCATGCAAATTAATGATTCAAAATGTCAATTTCATACATAGATCTTATACTTAGTTCTTATTAAAGACCCATTCCTCCACCTCTTTTCCTTTTTTCGGCTTATCCTCTTTCTCCTTTGATTTAGTTTTACATATATTCCATTACCCTGTCTTATTCCTTTCATACACTTAAATCACCCTCCTCTCTCATAGTCTTTCTACTTTTATATCATACATACACATACATAAACACATATATATGTACATGTATATATATATATATATATATGTTATATATGCTTCATGCATAAGAGAAAATATATTTGACATTCTATGCTTGGCTTATTTAGAAAAACACAGTGATCTCCACTTCCATCCAATTTCTTGCAAATATCATGATTTCATTCTGCTTTATGCATTGACAAAATATAATCTGTTATATTCATATACCACATTTTGTTTAACCATTCATCTGCTAATGGACATATAGAATTGTTCCATCAATTCTTATCAGTTATTGCAAGTAATGCAACATTAAACATGAATGTGCAAGATCTCTGTGTTAGGTCGATTTAGAATCACTTGTGTGACTCCACAAGTCATATACATGGGTCCTATGGTAGATCTATTTTTGAATTTTCAAGAAACCTCTCTATACTGGTTTTCATATTGCCTCTAACACTCTATGTTCCCATCAGCAGTGTAGGGTTGGGGGATGCTCTTTCTTCATATTCTGGCCATCATATTTTGTTTGTTTCCTCTGTCATAGCCATTCTGACTATTCTGAGTTTAGATAGAATCTTAATGTATGTCATTTTAATTTGCATTCCCCTGATGGATAGGAATGTGGAATACCTTTTCAAATATTTATTACCATTTGCATTTTTCCTTTGAGAACTGGCCAGTTTCAGACATATCAAGTTCAGCTTGCTCTCATCTTGATGCTTCATAATCTATACACTAAATATTGGAAGCTTATTTAAATTGTGCAAGAGAAACACTTAGAAATACTCAGAGATCTCATTCTGAGACCACTAAAACTAATCCATCTGAGCTAAGCATGACAAGGCAATCCCTTTGCACTGTGTATGCAAGCACAGTCAAGTTCATAGAGCACTAAGAAAAGAGAGAATATATGAGTAGGAAAGAATTAAAGGGGAAATGAGGAAGAACATTTCATTTGCAGTTTTATTTGCAAGGTCCCAGGTAAGCAAAAAGTATCATCAAGTAAAAATCCCCTGTTCAAATGAATGGTCTGCCACTTGTGTTAGTTGTTAAAGTTTTATTATTTCTTCAGGACATCTAAAATTAGTTATTGCTCGTATCAGTGAGAATTCAGAATTTATCAGTAAATACCATATTGAAACCATAAAACTATTTAAGTCAGAAGAAATATATGAATATATGAATAATGTTTGAAAATTAAATATCATTAAGTATGAAGGTTTTTGCTGTTTGATTTTAATAAAAGTTAAGTTCAAGTATAGTTTGATAAGTGGGTATTGTGAAAATGAGAGCAGTGTATTTTAGCTTCCTTATCAAAGTAAGCAAGAACTATAGATTTTAGCTTCGGTTTTAATGTTGTCATCTTTGTATACAAAAATGTAAATCATAGTATAAAAACATACAGAATGTTAGATGAATCCTTTATAATATTTAAAAGAACATGTGAAAACAGAAGCAAATAAGTAGTTCTCTAAAGTTATAGAAACAATTGATAACTTTCAGTGAACTCAGTTGTTTTAAGGGAGTTCCTTCTCTTAGTGTAGTGTCTCAGGGAGGATTAATGAAAATTATGTTAAAATTGAATCTACCCTGTAAAGCTTTTGCATGTAAAGTTAGGAGAAGGACACTATTTTTTTACATAAGTTCATTTAATCAAAAGTCTGTTGTTCTATGTTTTAGGACAAAGTTGTGGCTGTTCAGTTCTGTAACAATGGAGACAGGTAATTATGGAGTACATACTCGTATAAAGAAATATTTGACATTTTTTTTATTATTCCATCCAAACTAATAGAGTTGATATTCAGACATTGATATTACAAGAAACTCACTTAGAAATCCTTTTCTAGGCTAAGCATCTGTTCACATCACCTTTCCCACAGTTAAGTTCCTTCAGCTCTATTTACACTCACTGAAGTCAGACCTAGAAAGGAGTTTGTACCTTGATCCACTTCTGGATAGCTCTCATTGTACCCTAATTTCACTCGCTGCCAAAAGTTTTTTTGTTTTGTTTTGTTTTGTTTTAAGATCATCTCGGTTACTTGAATTGCTTGGCTACTTTTAAAGATAAAAAAGATGTATTTGTGGAAAGGGAGTCTGTTTTATACAGTCCTTGTCAGCTGAAACTGACTGTGCTGATGATGTGTGCTATCACTGGGAGATAACAACAGACAAAGTAGCTCAGAGTTCTTTCTCATCTTACAGAAAATGTATGAGGCAGAAACGAGCTATTTTGTTTAGACACGTAGGTTCAGAGTCCATGTCTGTCTTCCTTGCTATCTCTATCTCTTTAAACTGGGTAACTCGGTAGTGACCATAGTCTGTCTGCTCTTCCTCTCCTTGAGTTCCTTTGTTGTTGTATACTTTGCCTTTTCTGTTTTCTTTGACTGCCTGATTTAATCAGGGGTTGTATGTATTATTTGATTACTATGGCTCTGACAAGCTAACATTTGTTCTATTAAGAAATTTTCTTATCATTTTTCTTCTGTTTCTCTGGAATAATTTTAAATCTCAAACTAGGATTTCCAGACTCTGTACAACTTGACTTAGACAACTACATTCTTTTCTCACATGAATCTGTGCACTTTTCTTAGTCGCTTTATGGATTTCTCTTCCATATTTTCACATTATCTCATCCACTACATTGCTTATACTTTCTCTCATATTATTTGTGTCCAGGAGCGTCATTCCCTACATTCTACCTTATTTTCTTTTCTCTCCTGCATGCCCTAGCTCCCATCTGCTTTTGTCTCTTTTTCTTTTCTGTCTCTATGCCTCCCTTTCTCTCTCTCCTGATTCTATCTTATCTATGTCTCATATAGGTTTTAAGGTTCATGTCCTACTTGGAGCTTGTCCTGAGATATCCAGATTCCATATTTGACATCCTGTGAACATGTGAATCACTCTACTACCCATAAGATTCATTCCCTATCTCTGTAAAGTCAGACCTTATATACAGATAACTGTGAGCTTTCTAAAGTATCTGACCCCCCAAAGGTCGCAGTCTATATTGGTCTAAAATTTGGTACAAAATACATAAAAGTAGCCTACATCTGTATCTATATGCCTCTATGACAGTTCTGTGGGTGATGGTTTTATTTCAAGGTATTTTTGAACAGTGGGGAATTACAAAGATGAACTTTTAACCATCTTTGTGAAATATAAATATAAAAGCAAATAATGATAGTCCCATTTATCTATATTAAGAATGACAGAACATTAAAATAAAATAGAAAACTAAGTTAACCATATTCCCATTCTTAAACGACTTAAAAGTATTCTTAACTGCTGAGCCACCTCTCCAGTTTCCTGACTTATTTATTTTTTAAGATTTATTTTTATTTTTAATTGTATACATTTGAATGAGTGTGTGTGTGTGTGTGTGTGCGCGCGCGCGCGCGTGCGTGCATCCATGCATGGGTATGTGTCCACATAACTGTGGGTGCCTAAGGAGATCAAAAAGGTCAGATCCTCTAGAGCTGGAGTTAACAGGACCTTGTGAACCTTCGGCCGATCTGCAAGAACAGTATATGCTCTTAACTGTGGAGCTCTCTCTCTAGCACTTAATTTTAGTTTTAATTCTCTCTCTCTCTCTCTCTCTCTCTCTCTCTCTCTGTGTGTGTGTGTGTGTGTGTGTGTGTGTGTATGTGTGCATGTCAATGTGAGGGTTTGTGAACCTGAGTGCAGTTGCTTGCAGAGGGGGGTCACATCTCTTGCAGTTGGAGTTACAGGCCTTTATAGACAACCTGACATGGGTGCTGGGCACAGAACTCCAATCCTCTGCAAGAGCAGCATGTGTTCTTATTCATCCAGCACCCATATTACTGGTCTGTTCTCCTGAAAGAATCTGACATTTTCATTTCTTACCTATTTGTAAATGTGTTTTTCAAAAACATTCTTAGTAAGCCTTCAAAAATAAATTCAATCTATAAAAATCTTATATGAATCTGAAAGTATATAAAACAAACTAAATATGAAGGGATGCATATATGTGAAAAATCAAAATGCTAAAATTTGGTTTCTCTGAGGAAAGATCATAGGTGAAACTTTGTTCGTACTTGAAATTCTTTGTACTTATTTCTTTTATTAGTATAAGAGCAAATACTTTCTAATCAGAGCAGCCAATTTTACTAATACAATAATATGAATTGAAACAACTAACAATTTTTTAAATTAAAAGGTAATTAAAAATTATAATACTCAACATATTGAGTATTATTTGTTTTGGTTTGGTTTTTGGTTTTTCGAGATAGGGTTTCTCTGTATAACCGTGGCTGTCCTGGAACTCACTCTGTAGACCAGGCTGGCCTCGAACTCAGAAATCCACCTGCCTCTGCCTCCCAAGTGCTGGGATTAAAGGCGTGCACCACCACCGCCTGGCCCATATTGAGTATTATTAATGGGCCCTTTCTTATAACTTTTCATAAGATTCATTTTTTCCCAAATATAGGGAACAATTTGGCAATACATATCAAAACCTTTTAAAAATGTACCTGCCCTAAATCAGTACAATGTATAAGACTGTAGAAAGACAAAGATGCTCTTTATAGCATTGGGTTTAAAGCTGAAAGGGAAAAGTAGTGTAATTATTGATCATTTCATTGATGCATTTCATTAAGCACATTTGATATATCTATCTAGTTGAATACTTACTGAAATTGATATATTTATGCACTTATAAATATAGATCTATAAAATACAGTTATGAGCAGCATTGTATATGGTGGAATTCTGTTTTCTAAGTGGAAAATGGGTCATTATATATGTGTTAATGGGTTTTAGTTTTTTCATCCAGTCTCTTAGTATATAGTTCATGCTGGCCTTGAACTTGTGATCTTCCTGGCTCATCTTCTTGATTACTGAAATCATAAGCTTGCAAGCATACCTGGTTTAAATATATGTCTGGAAGATTTGAAAAAATACAATATCAAACTTGTGAGTGAACAAATGTGTTATTGAGGGTAGCTCATAATAAAAAAATGTTGGTATATTTATAGGGTTGTGCAACCTTCAGTGTAGTTAATCTTAGAACAGACATGTTATTTCACCTTATAGAATGCTCATTCCCTTTAGTTGCGAATCCTTAAACCTATCATCACTCTTTCCCCAACACTGGGCAACTGTTCATCTCTGTCATTAGACTTACTTGCATATTCATCATTCACCCATATTTCAAAACTGTAAAATTCTGTTGTGTGAATGCCTTTTTTTTATTTACCCATTGGCAAACATTTCATTTGTCACTACTTTGGGGATTAATGAGTGTTCCATGCATCTTCTCGTACACATTTTATATGTACTAACACTTTCATTTCTTTTGGCGGATATATACCTGCAGAATATGATTGCTGGGTCAAAAGGTAACTTCGTTTAGCATTTTAGGACCTGCAGAACTGTTTTCTAAGATTAGTGTATTGTTTTATATATCCCAGTAGTGTCTGGAGGTGAAGGCTGTTTGTTTTATCATCAAGAAAATATGATGAATTTTGGTAAAAAAAATAACAAGGTTATTTTACCTTCCAGCTTAAGGTTTGTTAGTGGAAGTAGAGACGGAACAGCAAGAATATGGCAATATCAACAACAGGAGTGGAAGAGCATAGTGCTAGATATGGCTACTAAGATGAGTGGGTAAGCATGGATGCTAGATATTTCAGAGGTCTCCCGTGGCATATCATCTTTTACGTTGTACCATATTTAATAACGAATGTATGTTTTATGTTAGTCACTAGTTTGGAATTAATTACTAGGTATGAAATTTGCCACCTTTGGTCTCATAGCAACTGTGGCTTTGCTGTTGATTGACTAGAACATTGCTGATTTATCTGTGATTCTGCTCATCATGATGCTTTGATGCCTGAGTTTTATTGTCTTCTATGGAGTTATTTTCTGGTTTGGTTTTCATATGTCTTTTTTTTTTTATATCTATCTATACTTCTACTTTAAGCATTATTCTTTTTTGTTTGTTTGTTTTGTTTTGCTTGTTTGTTTTCAAGACAGGGTTTCTCTGTGTAGCCCTGGTTGTCCTGAAACTCACTCTGTAGACCAGGCTGGCCTCGAACTCAGAAATCCACCTGCCTCTGCCTCCCAAGTGCTGGGATTAAAGGCGTGTGCTACCACAGCCTGGCTATTAAGCGTTATTCTTATTAAGAACTATAATGCATTTCTAATTATTTCTTCTACTCTAATTATGAAGGAATCCTTCATATTTCATATTGTTTGTATATATATATATATACATATATATATATATATGCACTTAATTGCTATCTGCTTTCAGCAACCTACTGCTGATATGAAATATCAATGTCTTTGAGATAATTCAATTTCTCCATATTTGACCTTTAAATTGACTACCTTATTAAATAAACTGACTTTATAGTCATAGACAGATATAGCTAATGTCATACTCATTTACATCAATAAATATTCTGATACTTATTTACAAAGACTATTAGTTTTTTGAAAAGTAATACTTATGGGGATAACATGACCACTGTACATGTTTTATATTGTCTGGCAGCCAACATGATCATTCTGTGAATTTTATTTTTTAAGATATAGAGTTATTCCTTTTTCTTTTTTTTTTTGTTTGTTTGTTTTTGTTTTTTTCGAGAAAGGGTTTCTCTGTGTAGCCCTGGCTGTCCTGGAACTCACTCTGTAGACCAGGCTGGCCTCGAACTCAGAAATCCACCTGCCTCTGCCTCCCAAGTGCTGGGATTAAAGGCAAGCATCACCACTGCTTGGCAGAGTTATTTTTAATCTTACTTTTTGTGTACTTCCAAGTAACTATTGTATTAGTTTGATTTTTATTGCTGTGATTAAACATCATAGCCAAAAAGAATTTGAAAAGCAAAGCACATCTTTCATCTTACAGCTGCTAGGTTATAATCCATAACTAAAGGACTCAAGGCAAGAACCCGGAGGCAGGAACTGAAGCAGAGGCTATAGGGAATGCTGCTTACTTAGGCTTATTCTCTATTGTTTGCTCAAGCCACTTTCTTACCCAGGACCACCTGCTTAGAGGTGATACTGTTCATAGTGGGCTGGGCCCTCCCACACCAATGGTTAGACAAGAAAATGCCCTATAGACTTATCTAAGACTAAGCTAATGGAGGCATTTTCCCAATTGTGATTCTTTCTTCCCAAATGACTCTAGGTTATATCCAATTGACAAAAAGCTTTCCAGCAAAAAATCATTTACATCTTCCTAAAAATTTGGTCATATTTGCGGTTTTGTGTTTCCCTTTGTTAAAATGTTCAAGATATGACTATTTCAAATTATTGCTTCAGGAATAATTTGACATCTACAGAAGACAAAGTCACTAAACTGAAGGTGACTATGGTGGCCTGGGATCGGTATGATACCACTGTTATTACTGCAGTGAACAATTTCCTATTGAAAGTTTGGAATTCTGTCACAGGGCAGCTTCTTCATACTTTATCTGTAAGTATTCTACTATTTTTTTTTAATTAGGAAAAGAAACTATTTAGGCCTGGTGCAGTGGTATGTCATGGCTGTCGCTTATGGTGAGGTATGAAGATTACTTGTACCTAGGAGTTTAAGACCAGTCTGAGCAGTATAGTGAGACACTGTCTCAAATAAAAATGGAAAATTAATTCTTCTAGGAAAAAGACATTTAAGTTTTGCTTTCCTTTCTATGATGTATTAGCCTTTGGAGGATATTTGGGGGTTTTTGTTACATTTACCTGATAGGACAAATAAATGATACACCACTGAAAGCATGAATAATTTTTAAAGGTTATTTCTAAGCCTAGTGTTTATGCAGATCTTAATGTTAGTATTTCTTCAAGTATACAGTAATTTGTCTAATTTGTCTTTACTGAGGGTTAGGACTTTATTTATTTATTTATTGTTTTTTGAGACAGGGTTTCTCTGTGTGGTCCTGGCTGTCCTGGAACTCACTCTGTAGACCAGGCTGGCCTCGAACTCAGAAATCCACCTGCCTCTGCCTCCCAAGTGCTGGGATTAAAGGCGTGTGCCACCACTGCCCGGCTGACTTTTTTATTTTATTTTATTTTATTTTTGCACATATATCCTACATTTTCTATCTTTAGTAATCAGTTTGTGTAAGAAATAGAGGAAACAGGAAGAAGTAGTTAAACTGCTAGTGCTTTTTATTTTACATATGTTTCTTATAGTAGAAGAAGGCTGCATCTCTAGGATTAATAGCAGAATTCATGTGGGTGGGGTTTCTGACCTTTCTTTCCTCCTCAGCTTCAGTTATCAATTTATAAGCATTTTCCTGAGGCAAATCCAAGTGATTGTCATATGTTTTCAATGTAGTATTGAGTGCCAAGGTTACTTTCTGCCTACTTTACCTTGCTTTTTATCCAGCCAACTGTGGTTATCTTCACCTCTGTCCGTAATAACAGCAGATAGGATGCTGAAGTGGAAGAGTGCCACAGGTTGGAATCTAGCCTGAGCTACATATTGAATACCAGGGTAGCCAGTGCTACACAGGAATATCATGTCTGAACACCAGTCAACTAGTCAACAAACAGAAAAATCTATATTCTTTCTTTGATTCTTTAATTGGTAATGTTGGTTTGGATCAATACTCCAAACAATAAATAAACTATATGCATAATATAATACCAGCTTTTTTAGCAGCCCCAATTAACAGTCTAATTTCACTAACATTCTTAATATATCCAAAATATATCATTTCAAAGTGAATTTACTAATGAAGCATTTTCCATTCAGTTTTCATGCAAAGTCTTCATATAACACATCTCAATTTGTACTATCCATATTTCAAATGCTTAATAGCCACAGATAGCTAATATCTACTGAGTTAGACATGGCACATCCATATCATGTTTCATGTAGCTCAGGCTAGCTTTAAACTTTCAATTTAGCCAATAATGACCTTGAATTTTCTGTTCTTCCTAGCTCCATCTCCCAAGTGCTTGGATTATAAACATTTGCCACCACATGGTTTTTTGCAGGGCATATGGTGCTAGGGAAGAACTCTACCAATTGGTCTAAATTCTAAGCCTTTCATGTTATATTGTGCTTACATTTCCATTGTAACAATTTATGTCATGCATAAAGTTCTTCTATTCAGAGCATAAAGCTCTTCTATTCAAACAGTGATTCCTGGGCTTCTAGAACAGTTTTAGATTAGGTATTATAAATCAATGGAATATTATGTGCATTTTCTCCTTTGTCTTATTAAAAGAGAAAACCTTTTAACCAAATAAGGGCTGATTCTGAAAAGTCGAAGAGGCACCAATGTATATTTCTAACAGTGATGAGATCAGATGTAGGAGAGACTTTGCACTAATGCACTCTGAAATAGATACCCCATTAGCATTTGAATTATCAACATCAATTAATGCTTTATTGAATATACTTTTAGGAAACTAAAAAATAATGGCTATTCAGATGACTCTTGTACAGAGGTCATAGTTACAGCATAGAAAGGTCATAGGGAAGAATTTTGACTCTCATTAAGTTATTGATGGTATTTTCTGTAATAGAATTTTACCTATTCATCTTAGCACTATATATTTGGGTGGTAGTCTTAAGGTAATATTTTGAGATAAGCTTTTACTATACACTTTTGGACCTATGATATTCCTACCTCAGCCTTTTGAGTTCGGAGACAACAGACACAAATGATAGAGAACGTTGAATGGAAACTAATCAGGGCTTTTACCATGGTAGTAAGAGTAGATAGATGTTACAGTGAATGGTCTGTTTTCCTTTCTCTGTCCTGCACCTTCTACTCTTTGAGATCATATTTTGTGTATTCCCAACTGGGCTCAAACTCACTATATAGTCAAGGATGGCCTCTGATTGTCCTGTATCCCTGCTTTGACTGCCAGGAGTACATATGCTGCCATACCCTGTTTGTTGTCTTTTCTGTGGCTTTTAAAAAATTACTGTGTCCTTGACTGCCAAAAGTACATATGCCATCCTACCCTGCCTGTTGTATTTTCTGTGGCTTTTAAAAAATTAGTGAAGTCTTAGATCTCCAAATTCTATTTCAGTGCTTAGTGAGCATTAATCATCTTTCTTTGTCTTTTATCTATGACATCGGGTTTATAAAATCAGAAGTTGTGCATTTAAGGACCTCTAACTAGAATAATTATTTATAAAGCACCCACAAGTGAATTCTGTTTAGTTGATATGCCTTAATTCATCTCAACCAGACTTCTAGTGGTCAAGAACATTTGGACAAATAAGTCAGACATCTAGAGTTACATCTTCATTTCTAATATTGATTTTCATCACAGGGGCATGATGATGAAGTATTTGTTCTAGAAGCACATCCATTTGATCAAAGGATCATACTTTCAGCAGGTCATGATGGGAACATTTTTATTTGGGACCTTGACCGAGGGACCAAAATACGAAATTACTTTAATATGGTAAGAAAACTGTGTATATAAAGTTCATATTTTCATATTAAATCTTACTTTGTTTTTTTGATAATCCAGTAACCTAGGACAAAGGAGCAGCTTGTCATCTTATGTTTAAGTCAGTAAAAAAATTCAGAAAATGACCCAGGTGCTTAGAGTTAGACTTTTCAGCATGGCTATTTATCATGGTTGTTAGCATTTTTCAAATTCTGATGTCTGCATCTAAACTCTTTCAATCAAATTGGATTTAAAGTGTAAACTGACAATAAAATTATAATTTTAAGTTATAATTACTAAAAAGACTGTAATACATGTATCTGTCTATGCTATATACTTATACTTATATCTATATGAGTTTAATAGTCAAACTTACTGGAAATTTGCATTTGTATGTATATATATGTGTGTGTGTGTGTGTGTTTGTGTGTTCTGTTGTTGGAGGAGGAAAAGGTGGAGGAGGAGGAGGAGGAGGAAATTGTATCTCATGTCGCCCAAGTATACATCAAACTTTCAGTATAGGCAATGATGACTTTTAACTCCTGATCCTTCTACACTACCTCTTTTTTAAAGATTTGTTTATTTTATATATGTGAGTCCACAGTAGCTGTCTTCAGACACAGCAGAAGAGGGCATTGGATCTCATTACAGATGGTTGTGAGTCACCATGTGGTTGCTGGGAATTGAACTCAGAACCTCTGGAAGACTAATCAGTGTTCTTAACCACTGAGCCATCTCTGCAGCCCCTGTACTACCTCTCCTTAAGTGTTTGGATTACATGTGTGCCATTTTGGTGGTTTCTTTTGGTTTTTCCCTACAGTATCTTGTTTATTGGTATAGATATTCATGCCATAAATCTCATACAAAGTATATAAAACACTGAGGGGCTATCATTTCTCTTAGTAAAACAGCATTCTTCCATGATAAGCATATGCATACCATGCATGTATAAGGTCCTCTTAACAATATTTAAGACTAAACAATGCTAAACTGTAGATGGAGCTTTGAACTCACTCCTACAGATTTTATATAGATCCAGATTATTAATAATACTAAGTCCTTTGTTAGTAGTTTATTTATATTATTTAATTTTAAGATTGTTATTTAAAGGCTTATTTGTGTTATAACTTAAGATATAAACATAAATATCTTCACTTTGCTGGATAGCACCTTTGTCAATTTGATTACATATAGATCCTCTTAACTCTCCTGTTATATCATTTATTATTTTTATGTTAGGTACAGTTGTTTATTGCATCCACCACAATGTTATTCTCCATAAATATATTTCAGAGTTTTACTGTTTACACTAGGGTTCTTGGCTACAGAACCCAGAGAGTACATTGTTGATTCATGACAGAATCCAAAGGAATAGCCAGGAGAAGCTATTGCTTAATTGATATTTGCAAAAGACTCTTACAGTGACTTAAAAGACTCCTCTGACTTTCAGATTGAAGGCCAAGGCCATGGGGCAGTGTTTGATTGTAAATTTTCACCAGATGGAAACCATTTTGCCTGCACAGATTCTCATGGGCATCTGTTGCTATTTGGCTTTGGATGCAGTAAATACTACGAAAAGGTTAGTATATATAATCTTTCTTTGTTGCAGATAATTTGGGATTGTACTATTCAGAAATAATTTTTTTCATTGTATGTATTCATGAAACATGGTATTGTGTTGCGTAAGGAGATTTCCATGTAAGCATATACTATATATTGAGCATATGCCCTTCTTTTCCTTCCCCTTTCTCTCCCTTAGTTAGTCCCCCAAATAGTTTTACTTCTTCATTCATGTCATATATATAGATCAATTTTTGTATGTATATGAAAACTATGGCCCATATATTATAGAAAACATGATCTTTTTCTTCTTGAGTGTTTTGAAGATTTTAGTGTACAAATTTTTAAATTCCGTGGTTAGGTTTATCACAAGGTATTTTATGAGGCTGTTGCCAATGGGATTATTTTTTTGATTTCTTATGCAGTGTCTTTGTCATATAAACAGAAGCTGATTGTTTTATACTAGTTTTATATCCTGCCACCTTGCTGAAAATATTTATCAGCTCTAGAATTTTTCTGCAGAAATCATTTTTTTTAAATTAGATTTATTTATTTTATGGTTATGGGTATTTTCATTGCACCATATGCATGACTGGTACCCTTGGAAGCTGGAAGAGGATCCCATAGAACTAGAACTCGATTTACAAATGATTGAGAGCCTATTGTGGTAGCTGGTAGTTGACCCCAGGCCCTCTGCCAGAGCAATGGATGCTCTTAACTGCTGAGCCATGTCTCCCAGCTCCACGTAAAGGCTTTAGATTCTCGTATGTATACAGTCATATTATCTGAAAATAATTTCATTTTTTTCACTTCCTGTTTGTATCACGTTCATATTGGTCTCTTGTCTTGGTCTTCTAAGACTTCAGGTACTGTACTGAATAAAAGTGAAGGAAGTAATACTGGGCAGTCGTGGCGCAAGCCTTTAATCCCAGCACTTGGGAGGCAGAGACAGGTGGATTTTTGAGTTCGAGGCCTGCCTGGTCTACAGAGTGAGTTCCAGGAC
>NC_045030.1:108428545-108450345 GCF_008632895.1 Mastomys coucha | reverse complement strand
TTGTTTTGACAGTACTTGAAAATCTGTCTGCTTAGTTTGTTGCTGGCTATAATAGATTTTTCATATTTAACCTTTATTATGTTGAAATGTGTTTTGAATTTTTACTCACAAATTTTATGTGTATGGGTATTTTGTCTACATGTATGTCTGTACATCACATGCATGTCCGGTGCCAGTGGAGACCAGAACAAGATGTTAGATCCCCTGGAACTAAAAATACAAATGGTTGTGAGCCACCATGTGGTACCGGGAGCAATCAGTGCTTTTACTTTTGCTGAAACTCCTCTCCAGCACCAAACTTTTTAATGAAAGATTTTATTTTTATGTGCATATTTATTTGTATGTGTGTGTTTGTGTATGTGTGTGTATGTGTGTGTGCGTTTACATGAGTGTAGTGTCTGTGGAGAGCAAAAGAGGGTTTTGTAGCTCCCTAGAGCTGAAGTTGCCAGCAAGTGTGATCTGTCTGCTTTCTGGGAAATGGGCTTGCGTCCTCTGAAAGAGAGCAGTGTGAGCTCTCTAACTGCTGTGACGTTTTTCTACCCTGCATGATGTGCTACTTCTAGTCTCAGTTTTTTCTGGGCTTTTATCATACCAGGATTTGTCAGAGGTCTTTCTGAATTAAAGGAGATTATCATGTGATTGCTGCTCTCGAGTCTATTTATGTGATGTATTAGACTTATTGATTTATGTATGTAAGTTGAATCCTCTCTTTGGATTTGAAGCAAATTTGATCATGTTGAATGATGTTTTTGATGTAGTCTTGAATTTGGTTTCTCATTTTTGCTTCTACATTCATTGGGGATATTAATCTAAAATTTTATTTTTGTACTGTCTTTATTTATTTATTTATTTATTGTATCAGGGTAATGATGGCTTTATAGAGAGATTTTGGTAGCATTCTTTTTTCTGTTTTGTGTAATTGCCTGAGAAGCATTGTAGTTAATCCTTTAATGGTCTCATACAATTCAGAAGTTTGTTTTGTTGGGAGATTTTTTTTCCTGATTGTTATTCTTTCCATCTAACTGCTTGCTATAAATCTGTTTAAATTGTTTAGCTTGTTTTAATTTTGTTAGGTCACATGTGTAGGCCTCCATCCACATCTTTTAGTTTTTCTGCTAAATAGCTGTCAGTAACCTTACTGCCACCCTCTACCTGTCTCCCAAGTGCTAGGATGATAGGCTTGTTTTACCACACCCAACTGGTTCTTTGTATTTTATTAGCTATGAGACTGGGGTAGATTATAGAATGTTATAGTGTGAAGAGACCTCACCATCATTGAGGTCAGCTCAATACTTGAATCAGCTTTTAATATAGTTTTAATATAGTTCATTTGGTTGATATTTATCTCTTTTATCATGTATATTATGCTTTATTTAATCTAGAATAAAAATAAGAACTCATTATATAGGTTTGTGTGTTTCTTTTAAGTCAAATAAAAATATACAAGTTCTGATAGACACCTTACTTCTTGTCCAGGCTAGGGATAGATAAGGTGAAATCTCAAAAAAAAAAAAAATGCAAGTCATAGAATTTTGTAGACAAGAAAACTAGGTCTTTTGTTTCTGCCTAGAGGGAACATATAACAATACAGAACTATATAATATAAATAATATAATATAAAAATTATCTGATTCAGAAAATATATATCTATAGGAATGAAAATAAGGGCACAGACTGTGCATTCTCTCTCTTTCTCTCTGTTGTATTAAACACTAACAAAATATCTGTCACAAAGATTCCAGATCAGATGTTCTTCCATACTGATTATCGGCCACTCATCAGAGATGCCAATAACTATGTATTAGATGAACAAACTCAACAAGCTCCTCACCTCATGCCTCCCCCATTCTTGGTGGATGTCGACGGAAATCCTCATCCTACAAAATTTCAACGGCTCGTACCAGGACGGGAGAACTGTAAAGATGAACAGCTTATTCCACAGTTGGGATATGTGGCTAATGGTATGCTATCCCCTAAAGCAAATTGAAAGCTTGGCAGATGTGTGCTCCTCACTGAGTTCTCGAATAAGTTATAATGTGCATTATATGCTATTTCTATTAATTTTTATGTGCGTATTTCAGCTTCTCAAGGTAGTTTTTCATTGTTTAGCTCTGCTTTGCACAAGTAAGAGGTTTAGGACAAACAGTAACATTCCCAAGACTAATTTGTTGACCTACCGCAGTGGGAAACCATTACCATATGTATGACCTTTTTCTGTATGGTGACTTCTGGTAATGATTAAACTTACTAACTCTGCCATATTAAGCTTTTTATAATTGGTTAAATTATATTGATTATAGCATTGATAGTTCATTTCGAAAGCCCCCATTTAATGAACCAAGAAAAGAAGACTAATCTCTTTAAATAGATGTTTCAGCTGTTTATACTGTCTTTTCTACTTCCTCTTCCATGGAATACCTTTGTATTGGTTTGGCATTTAATTATAGAAAAGTAAGTTACAGGCTTGCAAATAGAATTTCCTTTCCTCCATAATTTTTTCTTTTTAGACAGGGTCTCACTGTGCACCCTTGGGTAGCTGGGAATTCACTGTTCTCCTGTCTTACTTAGCCTTCTTAGTATTAGGATTACAGGCATGTGCCATCACACCTGGCTTCTGAATTTTCTTTCTTTGCTAGGGAATTAAGTCTTGAACTGACCTTTATAGAACAAATGGGAGCAAACATCTGTAGAGAAATGAAGTAGCATTGGTTCCTCTGATGATTTAATATTTTAGCCAAAGAGAAAATGGGAATAATAAATAGACTATCAAACTTACACTATCTAAATAAAACCTTAATTTAGTATACTTAATTTCTTAAAAGAATTCATTACTCTACCAAATAGTCTTTGATCTAATTACAAGACAAAATGAAAAACAGGACATGATGCATTTAAGAAAGATAGAACATTCTAGGTAACTGTGACTAAGCTTGTTTATTCTTTACTCAAGCCAGACGTGTTGGCTCACACCTAGCATCCCAGCACTCAGAAGGCTTGAGGCAGGGTTTCCATGAGCTCTCAGCCACGAAGGACTATATAATGAAATCCAGGCAAGGCTGGGTTGTAGAGTAAGACCCAATACTCAAATCTCTAATTTCCTATTTTGGCCTTAGAATGTAACACATAGAAAATTTGTTTTAAAATGCCTTATTTAACCTTAATATTATAATTATTCCTTAAAATGCCTTGATAATAATGTCTCGTGTAGTTCTATTGATTAAATCAAATACAAATGCTGAATTATTAATATATATTTTAAATTATCAGAAAGTATTGTTTCATGTATATTTTATTTTCATGTTAAGTCATTTCTAATTACTTCTCTCACAATATATAAGTTAAGTTTACTTTTCTTTTTACCATATTAAGGTATACTAAACTATAATCAATTTATCTGACTTTGTGCCTCTGTCTCATTAAGGTGACGGTGAGGTGGTAGAACAGGTAATTGGGCAGCAAACCAATGACCAAGAAGAAAGCATTCTTGATGGTATAATCAGGGAGTTACAGAGAGAACAAGATCTCAGATTAATTAATGAAGGAGATGTTCCACATTTTCCAATTAATAGATCATATTCTGTTAATGGTGGTAAGTAATTGTATATTTGTGGAAAGTATAAAAGCATATTTCAGTTATTTTACTTATACCAATGGAAACGTTTTTATGAATTTATACTTACAGTATCAGCTATTCCAATGTACAGTGACTTCGTTGTTATTATTTGTGACTAAAAATATAGGTAGTGTATTTAGATACAATATTCCCCCTGACTCAGTATATTTAAAATCTTTACATTTATTTCTAGAAATGAATTGAAGTCTTTGTAGAAGTCTAAACCTTTTGTTAGGGAACCTAATCTATAAAGTTTTTTTGTTTGTTTGTTTTTTGTTTTTTTTAAAGCTTAAACTACCCAAGGCTTAGAAAGTACTGTTCCCATAATCGTTCCTTCTTTGTTGAAAGGAAAGCAGCATATCATCTATCTCTCTTGAAGGAATGAGAATAGGCCAGTACATAAAATCTTGGCCTTCTCTTAGGGCATACACATATGACTCCTGAACACTTACACAACAGCTTGATCAGAAATTAGTAGAAGTTACTATATGATTACTTTATTTAGTAATAATCATTCTTTTTAAAAATTTTCCCATCCTATTTGGCATATAAGTCTATGTATATGTGTGTATGTGTGGGTCCATGGGATAGAACTCAGGTCACCAAGCTTGAGAATAAGCATCATTACTACCCACAATATGATATTATTATGTACTAAACATCTTCCATTTACTGTGAAATGTGCCTATGCACCCAAGATTAATATGTATACATACTGTTTTAATTCTAATTTGTCAAGAAATAAGAGTTTTTAACTTTAAAAAGCAATCATGAGAATTTTTTTCCTTACTGCTAGGGTTTGAACTCAGTGTCTTATGTAGAAAAGCCTCCACAAATGAACTACATCCTGCGCCCCATATTTTTTATTTGTGATTAAGTCTTGCTGAGTTGACCATGGTGGCCATAAAGTTACAGTTATCATGCTTACCCGCCTAATGGCCTGGAGTTAGAGGGCTATACCACTGCACCTGGTTATTTCTTTTTATATTTACATAATTAATGTAATTTTTGATAAAATCCTATGTAGGGTTACCCAGAAGTGAGTGAAGTATTTAAACTTAAGGCAATACAGAGACTATTTTACTTATTTCACCAAATTATAATAAAGCCATTCTTCATTTGGGTCTCTTAGAGTATCTAACTCAGTTGAGTTTTCCTTTGTAACAATCTAGGATAGCAGAGTTTCTTAGATCCCTAATTTTAGACCTTCATTAGTGAAATCAACATAAAGCTCTACTTCTAACATTATGTTGCTGTAGATTGGAAATGCCATTAGTCACTGAAACCCCACTGACTTCTGTTTGCAATGTTCATTTGTTTAGATTGTTTTCAAGTGTTTATTTTTGTAGCTGAAAATTTGCAAATATGAAAAATTAACAGGAAGCTTACTAGAGTATCAAAAAGTTCTGTCACTGCATTTTTATATTGCTTATTAATCTTGAAAGAGTGAGTTTTGTGACTCACTGAACGAACCTCTTGCTCACCAATTTACCAACACTGGCTGGCCAAGAATCTACATGTCTCTCTCTGTTCCTCAGCTGCTGGTCTTATAGGTACATGACACTAGAAGTATGTGCTAGGGATTCAAACTCAGGACCTGCCTGTGTAGTGAGCACTTTCCTGACTGAGCTATCTATCTCCCCAGCCCCCACTTGTACTTTTAAAGTTTTTGTTTGTTTTAAAAGTTTTGTAAGTTTTACTCTAAAACATTGCTTTTAGAAAGAATCACTCTCTGTAGCCTATATTAGCCCACAAATCAAAATCTACCTCAGGCTCCCAAGAGTTAGAATTGCTGGTGTGTAATTCCCCATACCTTGCTAACCCTGAAACATCCTGATGAATTAAACAAAGATAGAATTTAGATTTTAAAAAGATGCATCTTGAACTATTATTAATACATACAGTGAATCTTTCAGATCATCTTTGGACACAGTTTTGTAGTGTGTGTTTAGTAGATGCCTGATACACAGTGCTTTGAAAGAATTAAAAGAATTATATGAAATTTCAACATTTATTGAGCACTTGTTTTATTTATAACAGTGTAGAAACATGAAGATGGCACAAAAAAATGTAGATCAGGTGTAACAGTCCTTTTCCTCTCTTCCCCTTTTCCTTCCTGTCCTCTCTTATTCTGGGTACTAGGGATCAGATCTAGGGCCTTGCTCATCCCAGGCCAGCAATCTAACACTGTGTTATAGTACTAGCCCTGAAATCCTGGATTTAAAACTTTTGTTTTGTTTAGAGCTGTAATCTACAATGCTGATATCATTGCTCAGAACATTGTATTTTCTGTGCTTTTGCTTCAGCTCTGAGTAGTCCAAATATGGACATACCTTCTTCCCCAAATATTGGCCTTCGGCGTAGTGGCCAAATTGAAGGTGTTCGGCAGATGCACAACAATGCTCCCCGGAGCCAGATGGCCACTGAAAGAGACCTCATGGCCTGGAGTCGAAGAGTGGTGGTGAATGAACTAAATAGTGGCGTTAGTAGGTAAGTTGACAAGCTGGCTGTCCTAAGAAAATTCAAAGTTCTATATCTACAAGTGATTTTGTTTAAATTAGCCCACTAACTGAAATATTCTAGTCAACTTGAATGATGTATTATAGTCTTTATAATAGTATTATATAATATAGTCTTTGCATATTAACTAATGCTAATTAGTGTATTCTGTAACAAACATCATTTTAAAGGTGCTCATCTTTGTGATAAATGCCTTGAAAATACTGAAAATGAAATGCATTATTGTCAATGTGTGGGGTTATTGTTTAAGCTAGGGTAAGAAATATAATACTAATAAAGAACTCATAATAGAGTATATGTAAACTAGTAGCATATTGGCTCAGTATTCAACAGTGACTCTAAGAATAAGGTCAGCTGCTAACTATTGGAGCATTGTGTGTATGCAATTAGTTGTGCTCAAAAATCTCATTTAAATAGCCTTCACCGGTGAAAAGACTTCATTGACATCAATTTCAAATCTGAAATCACTATTCTAACTTGTAAATCTAACTTTTATGATAATAGCAACTATATAATTAATCACAACTAGAAACAGGATATGTATTCATATATATATACATATATATTTATATATATATAAACTGTTAGAACATATAAAATTTATTTTAACCATACCTCCTAACTATTTTTAACAGATATCCCAGAAGTAGCAATGTGTGTGTGTGTGTGTGTATGTGTGTGTATAGTTTCCATTTTTTTACTCTATCTGCTTTCTGTTGTGAGTAGTAACCAAAAAAAGATAGCTAATTTTATAATTGACAACCTGCTGGAATACAGTTGAAAGAATTCCTTAATTGAATTAATTTTCATTTCAGGGTTACTCAAAGTGAGCAAGTGGTGGAAAAAAATCACATATCAATCAGTAAATGAGTATGATAGAATCATACAGTGGTACTTCTTAGGTCACATTCTGGAAACTTGTACCATGAACAAAGATTGAAACTATCTTGCCAGGTGAAAGAAGATATCCATAAAAGAACAAACATTGTATAACCCCACCTAACAAAGTATTTAGAGCAGACAAATGTATAGACATAACAGAGATAAGAGGTTCCCAGAGCCTAGAGGAACAGTAAAATGAGCAGGAATTGCTTAGCAGTCTTGGGAGTGGGGACAACCCAGTGTGTGTGGGGACAGGGGTGGTCGCAGATATCCTGCTACTGACATATATAGGGAAAAATGATGAAAATGATTAAATTGCTTTTCTCATGTTGAAGTTAAGTTTTGAGATTTTATGTTTAAACTACTGGGCTATTTTTACTATTTTGATGTCCAATATTTTATTAGGGTACAAGAAGAATGTCGAAATGCAAAAGGTGACCTAGAAGTTAGTCTTTATACTGTTGAAAAGAAGAAAAAGCCATCTTATCCTATCCAAAGAGTAAGTTGGAATCTGATGTTTGCAAATACAAATTAACAAATTATTTGAAAGGTAACAGTTATGCATCAAAAGGCCGTTTAAATTGGTGTTTACTTATGGAACCTAATTATAAGGTTATTTATAGAAACAATTAAATAAAATATAAAAGATTGTCTTTTATGGTATGTGTTTTGAAATATCATTTTTACATGGTTAAATGCATCTGTAACTTTATTGCTCGTTAATCCCAGTGTAAAACAAATGGTAGATCCACTAAACAAGAGGTCAACAAGCTCATAGATGAAATCCCATCTGTTTCAGTTAATTGTTATTGAAGTAGCTTGCCTTTGGTTGTTTTTATGTTATTTATAAACACAGAGTAGAGTAGTTATCTGGCCTAGAAAGCCAGACCACAGATAAACTTTGCTGACCTCTGTTGCAGACCTATGCCTGTCTAATAATGTAAGCAAAATCTAATCTATACATCGGGAAGTACTGGATTCTTTTCTCAGTAGATCCTGCTAAGCAATGGGTAGGAGGCCTGCACTGCATTTGGTCTTATAATACTTCTCAATCACCACTTAAAAGACCTTAGAATGTAAACTTTTTCTTCCCAATCACAACACCTCTGTAGAATGTGGTTAATATTAGAGAGTCTGCAATAATTTTCACTGTTTAAATAAAATGTATTCTGGATTTTAACTATTTTTTCAATATTAATGAACAAACCTAGTGGTAGTTATCATACATGTCTTAAAATATTTGCACATGATTTTGAAACCTGCTTTAAATTTTTATATTGTGGTTTTTAGTGTATTTAATCTCTAATATGAGAAGTTTCCTTTTTGGTTTATGGTTTGCCAATTACCATGTTTATCTGGGAGTGCTAGGTATCTGGTTTAATATCTCTGCTTTAGGCTAGGTATATAAGCATTTAGGTATTTAGGGTAGGATTTAGACATTTTCATATATGTTGAAGGTGAAAAGGAACCAGATATGGTGGTGCATATCTGCAATCCCAACATTTTGGGAGGTGGGCTAGGAAGATAATGAGATTTGAGGCCAGTCTGGACAATATAGTAATATGAACAAATAAGGAAAAGAACCTAGCCCTTCAAGACTAGTTTAGAAGACTTTTAAATTTACTTGCTCCTAATGACATATTAAGGCTAAATTTTGCTATGTGGTATTATCAACAATAATGTTTTCTACTTATAGATATTAGATAATGTACACATGTAGATATTATATTAAATGTTATTGGTTAAAACTAAATATCTTTTATTAATGGTCTCATGATTTAAGCCTGGAGAGTCTGAATCTTGCTATACAGAACAGGTTGGCCTTGAACTCACATAGATTCAACTGCCTTGTCTTTGCTTCTTGGGTGCTGGAATCAAACCACAAAGGTTGCAAAATAATAATCAGTATTAGTAAA
Source organism: Mastomys coucha (assembly GCF_008632895.1). Classification (NCBI taxonomy): domain Eukaryota; kingdom Metazoa; phylum Chordata; class Mammalia; order Rodentia; family Muridae; genus Mastomys; species Mastomys coucha. Next base: position 108,441,414 of record NC_045030.1, on the reverse strand, counting down.
AAGGGAATTATGTAGTTATATAGCACATTGCTTTTGGTAATTTATCTTCATCCTTTACCCTGTCCCCTGCCTAATAGATATGATTTTTTTCACATATACTCAGTTTTATGTTCTTTACTTTTTTTAAAATATATTTTCCTTGTCGTTTACAGAATGATTATCAGCCCAGCTGTGGAAGGTCTTTACGGAGGACACAACGCAAGCGCCAGCATACTTACCTAACAAGGTCGAACATAGAGCATAATAATTCACAGGCATCATCTCAAACTTCGGGTGTACAAGAAGATTCAGACAGCTCTTCAGAGGTTAGATCTACTATTATTTATTCAGTGTAACTTTTTTTGTTGGTTTCTATTTTGTGCCATCCTTTCTAGTTTACGTTTGAAAGTCTTCTTGAAAGGAAATTTTTAAAGAGGTTTACTCATTAATAAGGCACTTAAGGCAGATTTGGTTATCCCTCGTATCCCTTTTGGTGGTCTTTCCTAATGTCTACCTGAGATATGATCTTGGTAATTGTCTAGCATATGCCAGTGACATATGCATGTGACAGGGATACTATAAAGGAAATCTTCCTAAAAATGGAATGAAATGTAACATAAATAATACAAATAAGGTAAAAAGTCCTAGAACTGATTCACTCTGTAATTGGCTTACACATCCATTTTCTTTTATGACTACCTATTATGTAGATCATTGAGTGTTAAATTATCTCAGACCCATGTTTATTGTGACAATGAACAAAGTGTAGCAGTTCTTTTCCTCTTGTTCCTCTTTTCCCAGTCCTCTTGTTCTTGTAACAACTCTGTTAGGCGTGTAGTAAGCGTTTCATTCACATTAGTGTTATTTTAGAGTACATTCTTCCTTCTGCTCCTCATGGTTCTTAAAGTGATGTTTCCCTTCTCCTCCATTATTAATACCTTGACCTTAAAAGAATACTCATGCAATTTTTGTAAAGCTAATTTTTTTAGCACTTAAGAAGGTTATAAGTATTTTGAGGTTTAAAGAATTTTTCTAAAGTAATAAAATAATACTAGATCTTGTAAAATAGCCACTAGGCTTGTTTGTAAATTTGACAGACGTATACAAAAATAATTATGTGCACTTTAACTCGAATGCTTGAGGAAGTAATAAAGTGTTCTAAAACAAGTAGGTTTTGTTTCAATATTATGCTAATACTTAGCATATAACCGAATTGCTGTCTCTTTCCTGTAGGAAGATGAAACTGTTGGCACAAGCGATGCTTCTGTAGAAGACCCTGTTGCTGAGTGGCAAAGCGAAAGTTCTTCCAGGTACTTTTCATGGATTTGATTGGCCCCAAATTAGTCAACATTTACAAAACCATACATAAAATAGTGTCACAGAAAGAGTTCTGTAATTGAAGCCTACATAGTATATGCTTTTTCATGACTCCCAGTACATTCTGTGGATGTCACTGTAGAGTTTCTGTTTCCTCTGTCTGTAAAATAAGCTCTTTAAATTAGTGATTCTGCTTCATTGCAACTTACATAATTATTTGAGACTTTGTGTTTTGGAGACAGGCTCTTACTGTGTAGCTCTGGCTATCCTGGACCTCACTATGTACACCAAGCTGGCTTCATACTCACAGAGATCCTGCTTGCCCCTGCAATTAGAGGCATGTGCTACCACACCTGCCTTTATTTCAATATTAAAGATACATCTCTTTTATCATTTCAACAGTAAGATTCATGTTTATTTTAAATGAGTTTTGTCCTTTGAACGGGATTTAAAATTCTGTTCAAGAAAATTGAGTATTAAGGTTCTTTTTTAAAAGAATTTCATGAAAATCAAATAGGAATCAAAATTCTGTATTATTTCCTTTCTTTTTCAATCGTTGTCATTGTTTGTCAATAAAAAATCCTATTTCTGTTATGAGGTCAAAGTACTCCTTTTCTATAATAAGGTATTTATAATTTTGATTTATTTACAGTGATTCATCAAGTGAATATTCTGACTGGATAGCAGATGCTGGGATAAATTTGCAGCCTCCCAAAAGACAAACAAGACAAGCAACACAGAAAATATACAGCAGCTCTGAAGATGAAAATTTGAAGTCATTGGAAGATAGGCAGAAAAAAACTAAACAGACTAGAAAGAAGGTTTGTAATATATAAGTTGTTTATTTTTGCCTTTTTTTGCCTCTGGTATTTGAATTTTTAGTAGTGACATTAGATTTTTTTCTCTAAAAATGACATTGTCTTACAAGCTAATTAAATAAAATATAAGTTGATTTTAATGAATTTAATTTCTTGTTATCAAAGGTAGCAGTTAAATGTCAAGTTTACAATATGTTATTAAACTAGAACACTGACAACTGCTTATTAGAATGTAGCAACAATCTATGAAAATAGGCCATAATAACATAAACTGGTTATCCTTGTTACTCAATTAGAAATCTGTATTCTTTTATGTGTTTTACTCATAGAATGTTAGAGTTCAATGAACTTGTGTTTTATCTGACCCCCAACTATCATTTCCTTCCCCCACTGTCCTTTAATGTAGAGGCCATAGTGCTTTAATCTATAAGTTCCTTGAATTTAATTACATACTAATATTATAACAAGGATTTGCTATTTCTATACTTTCTACTATAAAAGAATCATGGTTCTCTAAAATGCCAATGTGCCTTAAATTGAAAATGGCTGATATCATTCACAAATGAGCTCTCTATCTTCTTGTAAAATTTAAAAGGTATTAATATGCTAATAGAATAATCTACTGTTTTAGTAAATCTAAGTACTAGGGGTTGAGTCTACTGCTTCCCACGCTACTACTGAACTATATATACACCAGCTCCTTTGTGATTTTTTTCATTTTCAGACAGAATCTCAAGTTGCACGGGCTAGCTAGTAATTTTTTCCTGCCTTTTTGCTACTACTATTCATGAGTTTGCTCTTAAGAACTATTGTAAGCACTGTAATTGGGATTTTTGTTTGTTTGTTTTGTTTTGTTTTGTTTTAGAAAGGGGGACTTGTTTCTATGGCAGGCGAACCCAATGAAGAATGGCTTGCCCCGCAGTGGATCTTGGATACCATACCACGACGTTCTCCTTTTGTCCCACAGATGGGAGATGAGGTAATTGTTGCCCAATAAAAACCCTTTCTTGTGGAATTTTAAGAGCACTAACATTGGGCTTGAAAGATAGCTCAGCAGTTAAAAGCACTGACTGTTCTTCCAGAGGATCTAGGTTTATTTCCCAGTACACACACGGAAGCTTAGAACTATCTGTAACTCTAGTTCCAGATGATCTGATGCCTTCTTCTGGCCTCTGTGGCCACCAGGCATGCACATGGCACACAGATACATTCATGCATGTACATAAAATAAAATGAACCAACAATTATAAAAAAATTGCTTTAAAAAAAAAGAACAATTAACATCATTCAATCCTGGGTTCTTATATTGATTTTATTTTTTAACCTTATTATTGAGAGTATGTGCATAATAGAGGGAACACATGTACTATGGAGCATATATGGAGTTCAGGACAGCTCTGTGGAGTCGTCTCTCTCTCCACCTTTTACATGGGTTCTAGGGATTAAACTCAGGTCATATAGCTCCACGTGCCTTTTGCCAACTGAGCCATCTTGCCAGCTCCAGGAAATTCATATTACAATTGTTATAATTATATATGTTCCATCTTTTTTCTTTGTTCAGGTATGTATTTCTTGAAGACCATGACTCAATATAATTAATTTTTGCATCCTTTGTTTACCTGGTATAATGTATTCAACATAGTAGATGGTAGATAAAGGTAGAGGTAAATTTATTTATGATTGATTTCTAAAGTTCTTCAAACAGTTGATTTTATTTTTGTTGTGACATAGTATTGAGTGTTACTTTGAGTCCTCATCTAAGAACCACTATTGTTTTAAAAAAATTCAACCTGATAGAAAATATGCTAAAGCAAGCATGTCTAAGTCAGAATACCTATGAATGTGGCCTAATCCATTTGGGATGTTACATTCTAGAGTCAAAAAAGTTGATACCTGTGCTAAATGATAATTACTGAGCCTGTGATTTAATATATGTAGATAAACATTCATAATCAGGCAAAGAAAAACTTAATAATTTTCCAGTATTGAATTTAATAAAATTCACTGTTTCTCAGTAAGAACTTTCAGTTCTAGAGCTTATAAAGGAATCTACTGTTCGTGTAATCAGTTTTTTAATTATGTTACTACTTACTACTTTGTGTAACTAATAAGCCCTTCTTATTTTGCCTAGAATAACCATACTGATAAGAATTATTGCTCCTAGGAATACTCCTTTTTAAATATCCAATCAAACTGCGAAATTTTGGTTTGCCCATACCACTTTCTATATGACCTTTCACACCTGCATTGTGTGAATGAGTGTGTGTATGTGTGTGTGTGTGTGTGTGTGTGTGTGTGTGTGTGTGTGTGTGTGTATTATACTACTTTTTCTTAAAGGGAAATATTATATTTTAATACCTTACGATTTCATCTGGTAACTTGTGCTTAGATGTTTTGTTCATATTGAGTATTAGAATGAATATGTAACAATGTGTATAGTTTAGATCTTTACCTTCTATGGTTTTTATTTCAGTAATATTTAAATTATTTCACCATTTTGATAGAGTATGTTCATGTATTTTTTGGCGTTTATATAATAAGAATATGTTCTGTCACCATTTTGGAAAGTAAACTTAATAAAATATGGCATTGATAAAATTGTGTTCTCTCCCAAATGTAACCATCCACTAGCTTTTGGTGGTTCTCAGAATCCTTGATGTTCTTCAACCTGTGGCAGCATTCCTTCAGTTTCTGCCCTACCTTCACATGGCAGTCTTCTCTCCAATTCTCTCTGTATCCAACCTTCCTTCTTATCTGGGCAGTCACAAGTTTAGGGATCCACCTACCTCTGTTCTGAGTTCAAGTACTCTTCATTGATTGATTGTATCTACAGTGATACTATTTCCCAAGTAAAGTCCCAGATTCCTTCTGTGTGTGTGGCAAGGTGGGGAGGAACGCAAAGAGCGTGTCTGTGAGTCTCTGTGTGTGTTCAGTGCAACAACCAACCCCTGCATTTGAGAATGGAGAACTGACAACTCAGGAGCATTGCATTGAGGACAAGGAGAAGGGAACTGGCCTCAAGGGCTGTCACTGTGGCTGTAAGGCCATAAGGGGCTCAGAAGGGAAATCATTTTCTTCAGTGGTCACCTAGTGCTGACCAACAGCACTAGTGCTTACAACAGCACTCTCTCAAGTTATCTTTAAAAATTATTTCATTTAAATACTATACATTGTCATTTTCCTAGGCAGCTTCACATTAAGAAAAGAAATCATGACACAAAACTGGCTGCATTTCAACAAATTGTTTAAATTTATAAGTAGCATTCTAAATATGTACATTTTAAAGTATTATGGAACGTAGTAGCTTTCCCTATGGCACTTTCACAAGTGTTTTGTTTTGGCTGACTCCCCCCTCCCATCCTCATCTCTCACATCTTCCTGCCCCAATTCACCCCTTGAACCCTTCTACTCTTACTATTCATCTTTCTCCTTTAATGTCACAGGTGTCTTTTTGGCCTCCCCCCCCTTCCTGGATACCTTCTTTTTCTCTCTCATGGCCTTCTCTTTTCTTCAGTTGACTTTTGCAGCTGCTTGGGAGGAAAAGGCTTGCCTATATTATTTATGCAGTGTAAAAGCTGCACAGGGGTAGAGAGACATGAGTGTCGAGTGAACATCATTTGTTCAGGAAAACTTTTTTCGTTGTGATTACTTTCTGTGTAAAGTTAAAATAGAATATGACTGTGATACATCATTTTCTGTTTCAGCTTATTTACTTTAGACAAGGACATGAAGCATATGTGCGAGCTGTAAGGAAATCAAAAATATATAGTGTTAATTTACAAAAACAGCCATGGAACAAAATGGATCTCAGGGTAAGTTTACGTAATAGGCAAGAATTCAGTTGAAAGAGTATGGGGATTAAATTGCTTTAAGCGTTTTTTTTTTTTTTTTTTTTTTTTTTTGGTCTCAGCTTTATGGATATTTTGGTGGTGGTGTATATCCAAAATTAATTATTGCATGCTATTTTATTAGAATAGACAATATATATTAAAATTTGTATGTTAGGGTATAGTGCTTCCTACGTATCATCTTAAACCTTGGGAAACTGAAGCAGAATTGCTGGGAAGTGAAGCCAGCCTAGACTACAGAGAGAACTGCAAACCAGCCTAACAGATAGTGTGAGACTCAATACCAAACAATGCAAAATAGGACATTAATTTTAAAAAAAATATGTTTATAGGCCTAGAGAGAATGTTCCATGCTTAAGAGCACTTACTGAGGAGGACCTGAATTCAGTTCCCAATACTCACACGATGGCTCACAAACATCAGTAACTCTAGTTCCAAGGGATCTGATGTCTGGCCTCCACAGTCATCAGGCATTCACAGAGTTGCACAGACACGCATACAGGCAAAGCAGGCATACACATAAAATAAATGTTTAAACAATTTTTAGACAGTGTGTTATCTTATTTGCCCTATTTTTTTTTGTAAGCTTTGGGTCCTCTTGTTTTGCCATTCCTCAACTTCAGAAATGCAGTTATTTCCTGGTTTTAAGTATTTTCCCTATCAACAGTTGTGTACATTCCAGAGTAAAGCCTGTGCACTGCAGACATTCCCATGGTATTCTGTGAGAGCATCTCTTTTAATATAATACCTACATTGCTTCATAACATCAAATAAAATACAATTATTTTGTTGAAGAATTTTATGTCAGTTACTATGAATTCGTTCTTTGTCAGATATAAAATATGTTCAGGCAGACATAGGTGTGTATCTTTCCTACTTGAGTTTTGTGGGTTTTTTTTCTGACTTAGAAAAAAACCAAAGGGCAGTTTTAGTATGATTTTCTATGGGAAATGAATTGTTGCTTTTTGTCTTGAAGGATAAAAAAAAGTCTGGAAATTCAACTAGATATTTAGTTTAGACATTTGCAGATAAAATATTAATGTTTTTAGGAATTAAAATATCTTATCAAGTCATCTTTATAGGATTATCTCTTCTGCCTGCTTCTCTCTTCAAAATCAGATGAGAATTAGATACTCGCCTAGAACCAAGGGAATGGATAAGCTGTCTGTCTTATTTCTGTTCATAACTCTGTCATTCTAAGAAATGAGAGGAGGGTAGTATGTATAAGATATAAAAGTAATAATACCTAAATTTCAACCCTACCTCTTCTATATGCTTAGATATAATTTTAATTAAGTTGTTGTATCCAGGAAGATGAATTCTTTATTTTTTAAATATGATCAATATATATGATTGTAACATTAAAATACAATATGCTTAATATAGTCATCTCAAACATATATACATATGTCTGAATGATTATATATTGTTATTGCTAATAGTGCAGCTGAATTTTTTAACTATATAGTCTCACAGTTCCAAGAAGTATAATTTATTTAAATCATTTTTTTTATTATTTTTGAGATTATAATATAATCACATCGTTTCACCCTTCTTGTCCTGCTAATTTCTTCTGTGTGTCCCCTTGGTCTATTTCAAATTCAGGATTTTCTTTTTATTTTCTTTTAATTGCTGTGGGATATTTGTGTATGTGTAGTTTGTTCAGTTTGTAAGTTGCCTGTATGTGTACGATTTCAGGGCTGAACATTTTAGGGCTGAATTACCATTTTCTTGCCTGCATACAATTGGTATTTGCCCACCTCCTGGAAAAGACTATTTCTCCCACACTTGGCACTAAGGAATTGCCTATAAAGTTCTTTTTTCAAGGTTGAGGCCTTGTGAGCTTTACCCCTTTCAATTTAGCGTATCTGTCCCTGTCTAAAATGCAGAGTTGTAGAACATACTACCAACTGATACAGGCACAGTACAGTTCTCACACCAAGCTTCGGGAATCACTGAGGGAGAGGCAGACAGAACGACTCTAAGAGCCAGAGGAACAGAGAGTTTGCTGTGAGTTTGTATCTTCTAGAAGTGTCAGAAGTTTTTTGGGTTTTTTTGTTTTTGTTTTTGTTTGTTTTTTTTTTTTTGAGAGTATTTGCTGATGTGTACCCAAAACCTGTAAATTAAGGGTACTACTTAAGATCACAAATTCTGGAATGCTTCCTTAAAGATTTTGCTGGTTACTTTTATTTGTGGTCCTTCCTTAAATGTCAACCTGTTTAGTAGGGTTTTTTTTTTTTAAATTCTTATTTGAATCGGCTTTCTTATGCATGTGTGTTAGATATTCTTCTGGTGTGGCACACATGTGGAAGTTAGAGGACAACTTTTCAAAGTTGTTTCTTATCACACACTGTTGGTTCTGGAGATGAACTGAAGTTGCCAGGCTTGTATGGTGAGAACTTTTATCCAGTCAGTTATCTTACTGACTTTACTGTTAAGTAGTAAGGTTCGAGAGACTACTTTCAACTTAGTGGAGTTCCTAACTGATGGATATTTAGTTTACATTTTTTGATTCAGCAAGTTATATTTGGTGTGTGTGTATATACCCACAAATATAAGCATTTAACTTTAATAAAGAGAATTGAGGGGCATGGGAGGGGCTGAAAGGGGGAGGAGGAAGCAGGGAGGTGGTGTAATTAAATTTTAGTTAAAAATAAAAAACATAACCAGCCTGTGGTGATGCACGCCTTTAATCCCAGTGCTTGGGAGGCAGAGACAGGCGGCCCTCTGTGAATTCAAGGCCAGGCTGGTTTACAGAGTGCATTCCAGAACAGCCAAGGCTACACAGAGAAACCACCTCAAAGCCAGCCGCACCCCCATAAGAGAAGTAACATATCTTTAAATGAAAATAAAAGTTTGTTATTGCTACTACTGTTATTTTAGACAGTATTAAATAACAGTTTAGAATTCATATAATTTAATTTGGGTAATAATGAAGTAGTCATATATAGAAAAATAATATATTGGTGTTTCTATGTATAGGAGCAAGAATTTGTGAAGATTGTAGGAATCAAATATGAGATTGGACCACCAACACTATGCTGCTTGAAACTTGCATTTTTGGATCCAATTTCAGGCAAAATGACTGGAGAGTCTTTTTCCATTAAGTAAGTAGCTGTTTTTGTTTGTTTGTATGAATTTTAATGTGCATCATTACTAATGTATTTAATATTCAGTTAGTACCTCAAAAACAAAGGGAGAGGAAAATAATTTAGCACTGCTACATGGTTTACAATTATAGAGATAGGAGTTTCGTTCATGTCTCTCTGTATACTATATGTTATGCAAGAGTAAATGAGTAAATGCACGTATGGGTGAACCGATGTATGAGCAAAGCAAGTTACTTAATCTGCTCATGTAAAATGGACATGCTTAAATGCTGATATTTTCTTAGGCATCAAGGCTTGAAACATAGTAGTAGATGTTGCTTTTGTTAATAATAATGCAAATAATAACAACTATTTGTAGAATTAAATTTAAGATGGAAAGGAATGAAAAAATATTAATCCTTATATTTGTTCGGCAACATCTTACTTTGTACCCCTGGCTGGCCTTGAAAGAGATCCACCTGCCTCCATTTCCCAAGTGCCAAGGTTAATGGTGTGTGCCATCATGCCTGGCAATCCTTTTTTTTTTTTTATTTTGATGGAGATCTTCGTACTAAAAATTTTAAAGCATTTATTGATGTCTGTATGTTATTTAAGTAAAGGCATTCTGGAGACCGCGGGGTTTACAAAATTTTGCAATATCCTTGGAAGTATAATGTGATAGGAGCTATTATATTACAATATTAGATGCTACTGTGCTCTGTTTTCTGTGTAGGTATCATGACATGCCAGATGTCATTGATTTCCTTGTGTTACATCAGTTTTATAATGAAGCCAAAGAAAGGAACTGGCAGATTGGTAAGTATAGAATTGTCACTTATAATTACTAACCTTGAAGTACAGTATTAACCCTGTTGTTTTTCACATTAATTTATTTATTTAATCACTTTGCATCCCAGGCGCAGCACCTCTCTCCCCAATCCCTTCTCTCACAGGGCCTCTCCCCCCATTCCCAAAAAAGTCAAATGGATAGGGCAAACAAAAAACGTAAACATAATGTTAAATAACATTCCATACATAGTGTGGTATTTACAAGTGCTTCACCCTTTTCATTCACTCATCTTGTATAATTTTACTTGCCTATGTCCAGTTGTAGAATGAAGGTACAAAATTGGAAATACCAAAAGTAATAACTCATAATTTTTTCGGTTGTTCCTCATTCTCAGTAATGCAATGAATTCTCACATCATCACGATTCCTTATTGCCTGAGTTGTCAATTTTTCCGGTGAATAAGCTGAACCTCCCTTTTATTCTTACCCATGGCGTCTTGTAGTGCTTAAGTTCTGGCACCCGCTATGCAGTAGCCTAACAGTGGGACAAGGCCTACATTAGCCACCTCACTTCACTTCAGTTCACAAAAAGAAAGGAGAATATAGTAGTGCAATGGGATACTTTAAGAGAGACCTTATCACAAACTTGTAGTATTCTATGATAATATATTTTAAATGTTTTATTATATTATTTCTAATCTTTTTACTAAGCCAGTAAATTTATGAGTAAAATTTATGACTTATTTATGATGGTGATAAATACAATTCTATTTCTATATTTTAAAATTAATCACAATTTGAATGGAAACAGAACTCATCCTCTTTGTTTGTTTGAATTCATTATAGGTGATAGATTCCGCAGTATAATAGATGATGCCTGGTGGTTTGGAACTGTGGAAAGTCAGCAGCCTTTTCAGCCAGAATATCCTGATAGCTCTTTCCAGTGTTACAGTGTTCAGTAAGTTTAGTTCATTTGTGCCTCTGACAAATAAGTGGTCCATTATATCAACTTTTTTCATCTAAAATTTGTTTTTCTAATACATCATTGTATCCTTTTCTGTGGATTAATTTTAGATATATTCTTTATCAGCAAAAAAAAAATGTTTACTGTGAGGAGTGGGCTTCTGCCCTCTTTAACTTTTACATTGGGATAGCATGTTTTCTCTGTCAGTGGTGCATTACTGTCTTTGTATGAGTAGAGTGGTAGTGTTGCGAATATTATGTTGCTTTTATCTGAATTTCACCCTGAAGAAATCATGCAAATTATGTTACTATATGAATGGAAGTGTTTGGGAATCTGATTTGCATCTTTTTCTTTTGTTGATAGCTGGGACAATAATGAAAGAGAAAAGATGAGCCCGTGGGATATGGAGCCAATTCCAGATGGAAGTAAATATACCTTTTAAGATGAATTATAATTCTTAGAAAAGCAAAATGGCAACAGTTTGATGATGGAAACTTATTGTTTTCGGATTTTTTTCTATTCTGTACCTAGCTGCTTTTCCAGATGAAGTTGGTGCTGGTATTCCTGTGTCCCAGGAGGAACTAACTGCATTGCTGTACAAACCCCAGGAAGGAGAGTGGGGGGCTCATTCCAGAGATGAGGAGTGTGAACGAGTTATTCAGGGCATCAACAACCTTCTTTCCCTGGGTATGGTGATTATGAAAAAAGACTAGGACACAAGTGGGGAGCTTGAAAGGCCAGCAGAATCTTTGCACAGCAAAGTCTGCAACAACTATAGTTCATCACAGTGTACTTTTCATTTAATTCAACAGGCACAATGATTTGAGTTAACATTTTTATATGCTTGGCTAAGGAAGTAACTAGTAAACATTTTCATCGTTCAGGGGGTGTGGGGTAAGGGCAAGCACATAAGTATTTTTTTCATTGTTTGAGTCATTTTGGCTCTCTAGATATTTTCTGAGCCTGACTTTGGAGGGGTTTCTTGGTAAGACAGTGGGTGAGTAATGTATTTTACCCACATCCATAGTTTTATTTTCTGAAATATATCACCAGAGAATTTTGGCATTTGTTCAGGAAAGACATAGAAAACTGAAATTTGGCAAGTGTCTCACTTAAATTTTGTTTCATTTTATCAAATTTGAATCAATATTCCACATATGATTCAAAGATACTATATACAAAGAAAAAGTGGCCCATTATTTGAAGCATTATTGTCTTAAAAATTAGGTATATTGCCCTTCTTGTTTATATGTGGATACTAACTACTAGGAAATGTTGGTCTCTTTATTAACTAGGTTTTTGAAATTTTGGTGCCTTTTGTAGATTTTGCTAGCCCTTTTGCTGTTCCAGTGGACCTCAGTGCCTACCCCTTGTATTGTACTGTAGTTGCTTATCCAACTGACCTCAATACCATCAAACAAAGACTTGAAAATCGGTTCTACAGGTTTGTTTTGTTTTATAATTTACATAGAAATCATAATTTTATGGTTCTTGTGCCTTTTAAAATCTGCTTTTTGATGTCTGATCTAGTCATCCAAAAACATACTCCAAAGTCCCTTCTATTGTTACATGTGCCAACTAAAACTCTATATGGAAAAAGGAGTGGAAAACATACGTAGCACAGTTATGTGAAACACAAAGACTACATTAAATTGAGTTTACTGAAGGCAGATTAAGGAGTATATTAGTGTCTCATGACCAAGATGCTACAGTGAATATGCTGCATATTTAAAATCCTCCTTGGAGAATTAGCAATAGATAATTAAGTTTAATTGCTAGATATATAAATAGACCAAGTTATTTTGTTCTTGATTTTAGCATAGGAGAGAAGTTACTATGAGAGACTTTAGAGGTCAGTTCTTGGTCCTTTGTTAAGCCATACTCACTGTACAGTAACTGCAGTATTCTATGAGCTAGTTAGTCTGCCTCTAGTGCTTGAGAAATATGCATATTTTATAAAATAGGTATTTATTTCATTTGCTAATATATTTCAAAAATAGCTAGATAAAAATGTGTTATTTTTCACAATATAGGGATTTTTCCTCTTTTGTTTTTGTTTTTTTTG
>NC_045030.1:108424428-108427722 GCF_008632895.1 Mastomys coucha | reverse complement strand
CCCCTCCCCCTGCTCACCAACCCACCCTCTCCTGCTTACTGGCCCTGGCACTCCCCTACTCTGGGGCATAAAACCTTCACAGGACCAAGGGCCTCTCCTCCCATTGATGTCCCACAAGGCCATCCTCTGCTATACATATGCAGCTGGAGCCATGAGTCCCACCATGTGTACTCTTTGGTTGGTAGTTTAGTCCCTGGGAGCTCTGGAGGTACTGGTTAGTTCATATTGTTGTTAGTACTAAGGGGTTATATTAAGTTCTTTTGACCTGGATTCCAATGCTATATTCCAAAAATGTAGTGGTGCTATCTACAAGGTGTAGTGGGAAACAAGTACCAGTCATCCCTTGAAACTCAGTGCATTTATATGATCAAATATCAATACTGATTTTTAGCCCTTAAAAAAAAAAAGACAAAGCATTCAGCATTTAATTTCTTTTGATTATTTTTCTTGGTGAAAACTTATCAGATTGGAAAATAATCTATTTTAATATGCCTAAATGTCATTTATAATAAGGACAATGTGATATAGGAGTTAAATATTAACCTATTAAATTAAAAATCCAAGCAAAATTATTCATTTTTCCTTATACTTTTATAACCTTTACCATAAATGTATTTTAATTTAGGATTTGATATAAGAAGAATTTCTTTACAAACTAGTACTACTGTTTTGCTTAGAATAAAAAGTTAAGGCAAATTGTTAACAGCTTGATTTCCCCTATTCAATGTGTAGTTGATTTTCCCTTTACTAGTTGTACCTGGGTCTCTACGCTGTGACATCAAACCTGTTTCTCAGAGATATGCTTAACTGAATTAGTATAAATGTATATTTCCTGTGGGGAACTAATTCTTGAAATAGCAGTGTTTCATTGTGAGTATTCAGTAATCATAGTATATCATAGGAATGAGTCATATAAAATTCACATGGAATAAGTTTGTTTTTTAAATACTCAGACTTATTTAAATACAAAGTTTCACGTATTTTCTCATTCCCTATTCTAGTTTAAGAAGAAAGCCTTTTCAGTTTCTTCTCCCAGTGTTTCTAACCTGTACACAGCATATTGCCAACAGTTGGAGTGAATCTCCCTCTCACAGTTGTTCTGCTGTTGGATCCAATGAAGAAAAGTTAGCTGACATTATCTAAGCCAATTCCTCATGCATGTGCATCTACTCTGTAACACTTAAATGTGACTTAGCATCTCTCATTTCCCCCCTTTTAATTTAGGATTCAGAAATGGTTGACTTAGACTCAGATGGTCCTGGCACTTCATCTGGAAGGAGGGTGAGTAAATGTGTCTCTCTGAGAACAAAGCACTTCTAAGTTTCCAGAGACAGAAGTCTTCCCCCAGTTTTTGAGAGTAGCTAGGACTCTTGGTAACAAATACATAGCTTAATGTGTCTTAGGTTTGTTACAGCAGTACAGTATATGGCCCAATCACTGGAAAAAAAGATGGGGAGAGCCTGAATGAAACTATAAGTTCCTATATGTTCTCTCTCCTATGAGGAACTATACAGCACACTGTTTCCCTAGCAATGAAAAGAGATAAACATGTATGTGATTAGTGACTCAGTTGCAAAGTCTTTTATTAGAGACTGGTTATGTAGGCGCCTTGTGACTAACCCATACCTTGGTTCCAGATTCTCACAAGGAAAGCAGGCAGCCTGCACAGATTATGTTGTTTATACTCTTTAAATAAACAGGCTTTACAATTCAAGAAACAGATAAGGCTCCCAAATACAGGCCACAGGCCAACAACATTTTATGTCAAGTTCTGCTTCTGTGCAAGGGGAGTGGGAAAATGGTTGCTTGACTGTAGTTTATTTACAGTGTAGATTTCTCTAAAATGAAATTTTAGAGTAGCAGAGTTGTTGGCATTAGCTTTGGCTTACTTTTGGCCAGACAGAATGATGAAGTACTTAAAACTAAGAAACATAAAAGTATAGTGGTTGTTGTATTTTATACAAGTGACTGCCGTTAGAGTGACAGATATGTTAGTTCAGCTCATTGCCCCTTCACTTTGATAACATTAGGCTTTTATGAGAAGATGAAGGAATGGAATAGTTAAAGAAAGATGTAATTTTGTTAAATCTTTAGGCCAAATGTCGAGGCAGACGGCAGTCTCTCAAGTGTAATCCTGATGCTTGGAAAAAGCAGTGCAAAGAGTTACTGAGCCTCATTTATGAACGGGAAGACTCGGAGCCATTTCGACAGCCCGTGGATCCTCATACTTACTCAGTAAGCATACCATTGTTTAAGTAATTGCCAACAGGACAATTTCTCATTGATATTTATTAGTATCTGTTCTTGAACAATTTCCCAATTCTTTCCTTTTAGTCGTAACTTTTTAAGTTGTCATGTAGAAAATTACATAGTTTCTAACAGGAACTCGAGTCATCTGGATGTGGTGGCACATGACTTTAATGCCGGTGGATAACTGGGAGTCAGAGAATAGTGTGATCTTCACAGAAATCCAGGCCAGCCAGGACTGCCCAGTGAGACTCTGTCTAAAACAAAATAAACGAAAAACCTTTTTTGTTCCGTCATGCTTCATTTGTTTAGTATATTCTACTGTCTTTTAATGACACCTCTATATACGCTATAGATACTTGGTAATAATATATATGTCAAACCCATTTAATTAGTAGTAAATTTATCACCAGTATGGCTACTTAGATTAATCCATATTCCAATATTACTTTTCAACAAAGTAATATTAACAACAATTTAGAATGTAGAGTTACATTTTATTTTTAAGTAACAATCTCCTCACTGGTGTGGGACTTACTGTATACCTAAGCTGACCTTGTGCTCCTGTTACCTATCTTCTCAAATGCTAGGATGAAAAGAATGTACTGCTTAGCCCCATGTCTAGGATTTCTTTTCATACACATATGTGACAACTCCGAAAACTGAATACTTGATAATATATATGTGCATGTTTTGAAAAGGAAAATGAATTAACAATGTTGCATTCAATAAAGTTTGTTTGTAGAAAGTTTGAGTTAGGTACAAAAAGCTTGGGTTTTTCATAGCAGAATATGATGAATATAGAATTTTTTCAAGTAAAATATAATTTTTATTTGTGGTCATTTGAGCCTTGAGTCATAGTTGCATTACAAGTCTTGTTCTGTGTCGTCGTGATGTGGAAACAGTCTGTGTTATTTATCCTTATAGGCTCAACAACAACATGAAGGAGAATCCTCAGAGTCAGTTCCTCCAGATAGACAAGATCCATCTCTTTCCGAGGTAGGCTTAGATTTTTTTTTTTTGGTTGACATTACATTTAAAATTTTT
>NC_045030.1:108395850-108424080 GCF_008632895.1 Mastomys coucha | reverse complement strand
AAAAAACAGCTTAAAAAAAAAAAAGAAATTGTGTTTTTTCATACTTTGGAAAACTTGGAAAACTTTTTCTCTTCATTATAATAACTGTTCTCTGCCACTTTTGGTACTTCGCTATCGTTCCAGAGAAAATGTAATGGTTTTACTTCTTAATGATTCTAAGTAGCATGAGTGGCTGAATACATACTATGGATTTTACTCAAATTCATGTAATCAAGGTAGTAATGTATATGTCTGCTTCAGTATTATCCTATATGATAGCTCTAGACTTGAAGGATTTAAGTTAAAATGGATTTTTTTCACTTAATTAAAATCAAACTAAATTCTGAATCAGTGAGACTGAAGACTTTAGATGAAATAAAAATTCAAAAAAATAAAATCAAAAAAGAAGCCAAATGTAATGGTACATCAGTATAACCCTAGTATCTGAGAGGCCAAGGTGGGAGAGCCATACGTTTAAAGCCAGCTTCGGCTGAATATAGAGACCAAGAAGCGGGGCAGGGGGCACAAGCATGACCAGATAACTTTGACTTCAACTAATGACAACAGACGTGAAATGTCATAACTCAGAATCTTGGAAATATGTAGGTAATTTGTAGAGTGGAGTTATGTACTTGTACATGAATAGTCTCATCATCTGTCATTAGATAGCTTGGCAAGGTATCAAATCACTTCAAGCCAATGACTTTGACTTTTTTAACCCTTTAAACTCATATTTTCAGAAACACCCAAAGGAATTGGTTTGAGAGTGAGAATAAATTGATAGACATAAAGGTAGCATTTGTGTAAGAATAACTTGCATCAGTGGGTAATGTCATTCTCCATGCTTTTTTATTTAGAATTGTTTTGCGATTTGAGTATTTAAATGTTACACATTATCATTTGTAGGATTATCAAGATGCTATAGACACACCTATGGACTTCAGCACTGTGAAAGAAACTTTGGAATCAGGAAATTATGATAGTCCTCTGGAATTTTATAAAGATGTTCGCCAAATATTCAGCAACTCCAAAGCTTATACTTCTAATAAAAAGTCAAGGGTATGAAATATTAAATGGGCAGTTATACATATACATATCAGGCAGTTTTCCTTCCACAGTTTTTAAGATCTGTAAACCAATATATTCTACTATTTGACACAGTTACTGAAGTTTGATTCTCAGTATCTTTTCTGAATTTTGAATTTTTTTCAAGGCATATATAAATATGCTTTGAGAGTAATCATTCTGAAATTAAGCAGCTTTTTCTTTCTCTTCTAACTCTTCTTTATTCTTTAATTATAATTACATTTTTCAGAGAAAAGACAAAGAACATTAATGATTTACATACTAAATTCCCCTGTAAATGAATTGATAAGAGTAAAGGTAGTTGACAATATTACTTTATATGAAATCTTTTAATTAGCTCTTAATGTGGATATTCCCATTACTATCAACTAATTAACCCTATTGGCAAGGTCCACCTTTTCTGTACTTATATAAAATATTTCCCTATGTATTATCAAAACTGAAAATATCCTGAGAACAAGAAATAGTTATAGAAATATTTTCTTTGGGGGTCACTAGTATCTAACTATAAGACTAGTTATATGATAGGTATATATTTACTTGCTTCAGCTTCTTTATATATAGTAAGTTTTCACTAATTTCTCTAGGCATAATTTTTGGTTTTCTTCCTTTCATTGTAGTATTTATTTGCTTTTTCCCCTTTCATCATAATTTTTAAAATAATACAGTCTCTGTAGAAAGTTTAAAAATATAGAAAATATTTTTAAAAATCTCAAACTTTATCACATTTTTATTTATAGTTAATATTTAATGTGCTTAATTCTAGGATGATATATATTAATGTAATATTCATATACTTTTACAACACTGGATTTTGCATTTCAAGTCTTGTTATATATGTATTATGACTTAAAATAAATTTTACTAATTATTTGAGTGTTTCATACACTATATTTTGAACATATTCACTTAGTACCCTGTCAAACCCCTCATTCCTTTCCATCCAGCTTTGCAATACCTTTTTAAAAAAAAAAAAACTCATTCCTCATCAAGCCAATTTGTGTTGTCCAGATAGTCTTTTGATTAGGGCCTGTTCTGTTATGCGGTCAGCCTACCAGGGGTTCCATCACTTAGAGCAAAACAAAACACCCCTGACTTTCATGCTCTTACAAGCCATTAAATACTATAGCTCCTCAGCAACTGGTAGGATTGCATATCAACCTTCCTGTCTTCTCTGCTGGGATTTCTTTCTGTCTGGAACTTGTGTAAGTCTTATTATGCATGCTTTCACATTCTCTCGGTCCCTATGAGCGTCTGTCCTGCTCTTTCAAAACGAGGTTTCTTTGAACTCATCCACCACCTCTGACTCTCAAAATCTTTCTCCCCTCTCTTCCTTGGAGATTCCTGAGCCTTGAAAAGGCTGATTGTGACTGAGCACTTTTATGCTCTTTTTTTTTTCTTTCTGCAAATTGATCAACTGGAGGGTCTCACATTAAGTGTCAAGGGAAAAGTTTCTCTAGGGCTTGGTAGATGCTCTAGTCTGTATTAGGATTGTTTAACATAAGATATTTGAAATTTTCCTTTATCTGATCATTTCGTAGTTTATTAGGGGGGGCTTGTCTTCTTTTTTACAAATATCTTATTGCTAGAAAATTGGATTTTTTAAAGAAATAAGTTTTCACTCTATATAAAAAACGACTGTTGGTAATGTCTTTAATATCCTTGAGTGTGTCTTCATGTATGTACAGTCTCTTGATGGTTCCTTACATCAGATTACCAGCAACAAAATTATTAGCCAAAGGATAGCTGAATCTTTAAAGTTTTATTTAATAAAGAATATTGTTTCAGTAAAATTTCCTGTTATATGAGGATTTGTTCCTATCTTTCACAGAACTAAATATTATCTTTTAAAGCTTTTACTTATTTTTTAATGAAAATGACATCTTAATTCTTCAAGAATTTTCAAGTAGGTAGTATGTGTTTTATACATCTGGAAAGATGATGTTCATTTTGTTCCAGATATGCTCATACTTTTCTTAAAACTATAAAGTAATTGCTAAAGCAAAGCTGTCCTTTCCAAACCTTTCCAGATCTATAGCATGACGCTGAGATTGTCTGCCTTATTTGAAAATCATATCAAAAATATCATCTCGGAATATAAGTCAGCAATCCAGAGCCAGAAGAGGAGAAGACCACCACGGTACAGAAAGCGCCTGAGAAGCAGCAGCAGCAGCTCGTTATCTAGCAGCAGAGCTCCCAGGTAGAGCATGTCCATGCCTGTCACCTCATTTGGGAAAGTTCATGAATAAGTTCCAGAAGCCTCAAGAGATTCAAGAACTCTTGTTCTTATATAAAGATGGAGTTTGTAACCTAAGCTATTATCTATGTGGATTCTCCTATACCTTTAAATGTTTATTTTTCATTTTTATTTTTTCATCCTCTTAGTTATTGAAGTTTAACTTTGTCAGATCATCAATTTTAGACATTTCACGTGATTTTAGGTAGTTTCATTTTTGATCACCTTAAGAATTTTGTGTCATATTATTTATTATTACTAAATTACTAACCAAAAGATGGTCATATTTTTTTTTTCAGTCCAAAAGGGAAACAGAAGCAAATGAAGTTACAGCCTAAAAATGACCAGAATACCTCAGTGGCTTATGCCAGGACTAGCTCTCCTTTTTCTTCTCCTGGTAAATATATCTTTGCTTTTTGTCTTCTATAGTTTGATGCTTATTCAAGGATACAGAAGTGGCACCACTAGAAAAAATGCAAAGAGCAATCAATTTGGATTAAAAAATGTATTTTTAATCATTTGACTTGCTGTTTATATGGCCTTCCAGTAAAACATTATGTCAAGTGATTTGGTTTCTTTGTTTGACTAGCTAATTTGGAAAATCACTTCTAAGACATTTATTTTGCACTTATAAGTGTTTTGCCTACTTGTATTTTGTATTCCATATGTGTGCATGGTACCCGCAGAGTCCAGAAGTGGGTATCAAGTGCCCTAGAACTAGAATTACAGGTGGTTGAAAGCTGCCATGTGGGTACTGGGAATCCAAGTTGGAATCTCTAGAAAAGCAGCCAATGTTCTTAAATGAGCCATCTCTAACCCCTGACTAGATGAATTTTGATATCCCTTTGAAAGAAACGTTTCTTTGTTTTTGTTTTTAACAGTTTGTATTTGAAAGTTTAGTGATGATAAACTATTTGTTCTCTTGTTGACAAATATTAATTTTTACTTTGGGGTAGGTTTTAAAGTCTTGCTAAATATAGCCAAGGTGGATCTTTTTTTTTTTCCTCTTTTTTTTCTCTTTCTTTCTTTTTTTCTTTTTTATTTCGAGACAGGGTTTCTCTGTATAGTCCTGGCTGTCCTGGACCTCACTCTGTAGACCAGGTTAGCCTCAAACTCAGAAATCCGCCTGCCTCTGCCTCCCAAGTGCTGGGATTAAAGGCATGCGCCACCACTGTGCCAAGGTGGATCTTAAACTCAGTGTCCTACCAGTTGTCAAGCAACTTTGAATTTTATAACACAGCAGCCCATATTAACTTTCCTGGGAAACAAATGAAATTTTGTTAACGTTACAATCTCTTAAAATGTAAGTTTCAGATGCTGCTGAAGGTGTTTCACTGTATCTCCTTGATGATGAAGGGGATGGGCCTTTTTCTCCATCAAGTTTCAGTGGATATAGTAGAAGTGGAAATAGCCATGACCCAGGGAAAGCCAAATCATTTCGTAATAGAGTTTTACCAGCTAAACAAGGTAGGAAATTGAATATGAGAGAGGTAACATATTCTCTATTTTCTTATGATGGATAATGAGTCATAAGCTGGTATATTAGAGTAGTACAATTAATATATCCAAGCACTTAGTAAGAATTACAGTATGGTCAAGTTTAAGTCAAAGGGAGTTTTAGAACTACAGTTAGGGACAGATGTATAGTAACTACTTTAAAAGAAAAATGGAATAAATAGGAGAAAAAAATGAAATGGAGAATCCATCTCCCAAGGGCATAAAACCTAGACTTTCAACGCATTTAGGATTTAGGATTTTTCATATATTAAACCAAGTCAATAAAAAATAAAAAAGACTCAGAAGTCCTATTTTTAAAGGTCTTATTCTTGCAAGCTGTTCCAATAACTTTTTATTTGAGGAAAAAAATATGGCGCTTACAAAAATCTTTTCAGAAGCTATTATACGGAGTCCTGTACACATCCTGAGCATGCTCAAAGAAAGTTCTATGTTCAACTATTTGAAGTTTATAAAAAGTACTTAATTTGCTTTTACAAGTATGTTACTAGATTATTATTTTAACTTCATACATATATAAAACCATATATATAACTGGATATTAATTTTCATATGCAATGCCTTATAACCACCAAATTACTTTATAGACTTTATAAATATATTGCCAGTTATATGAAAAATATTAAAGCATGTTATAGTTGATCTGAGCTGAAAGACTGACAAGCAGTTGAAACATAGTACTTTAAAATGTGCTTTTATGTTTCCCATTTTGTAATTTTTTTTTCTGATTCTATTGCATTGTACATACTTATGCCACAGATCCTTCATAGGAAAATCTTATAGACAGAGTAGCCTGTATTTCCTCTCTCTTTTATACAGGATTCCTTTGTCCTTTATACCCTACCTGTTGCCCCAGCCACTCTCCAAAAAGCTCTTCTTGCTCAAATCGCCAGTAATATGGACTCTTACTTTCTATATGCTCCTTTTCTTAGTACTTAAGACACCGGACACTGTTTACTCCTCTATTAGCTATTTACTGGCTCGTAGCCTCTACTGATATTCCTATAGAGTTCTTTTGCTTTGCTTTGCTTTGCTTGTTCTGAATTTTGTTTTTCAGAGTTTTCTCCTGTTTAGCTCACTTGATGTTTTTGGTTCCTGCAAATAAACAACTCTAATGATAATCTTTTGACTAAGCCAGTCATCATATTTAAGGCAGAGTCTCACTGTGTAGTTCTTAGGCTAGAACTCACTCTGTAGACTAGGTTAGCCACAAACTCAAGAGACCTGACTGTCTCTGTCTCCTGAGTGGTGGAGTTAAAAGAGTATGCTCCCATTCCCTGCTTAAACCATTCTTCCTGATATATCAACCCAAGCATCTATTCATTCTACCAGCAGTTCCAGATGCTTCTTAAAAGTACATTGCATCCATGTTCAATATCTTTGTATCTTTAAACTCATCATTTTCATTCAGCTTCAGTCTCTTATTTTTAAAGGTATGATATCACTGTGTAGTCTAAGCTTACCTCAGTTTTTTTTTAATCTTCCTGACTTAACGCCCAGAATACTGAAGTTCAAGGCAGTATACCACCTTGTAAATTAGCACTCAAGAATTTGTTACTCTCTGTTTATCTCTCACATCCACAGAGTTGTGAAGTCTTGTTAATTCTATAGTTCTTTTAAATTTTTCGTTTGTGATTCTGTGCATATGTTTGTGTCTATCAGTGAGTTTGTGTGTGTTAATGCAGGGCCCACACATAAGACAGTATCAGTTTCCCTGGAACTGGACATAGAGGCAGTTTTGAGTTGCCCATCTGAGTGTTGAGAACTGAGCTCTGCAAGAACAGCAGGCCCTCTTGACCATCCTTGTAGTCTCTTTATAACTCTTTAAGACTGCTGGAATATCTTATCTCCTGCTATTTTGTAATACCAACTTAGTCTGTAGCTGAGTGTCTTAGTCACTTCTGACAGCCATAATAAGACACTAGGGTGAGCAGTTTAAGACTTTATTTCCCCACAGTTCTGGAGTCGCCAAGTCCAGGGAGTTAAAGTGGACAGAGATTACTATCTGAAAAGACCTTTATTTTCCTCAGGCTTAGAAAATACCACATTTAAGTTGTGTCCCTTAAGGTCATATGTCTGACTTTATATTTCTCTGTCATGCTGTGTCTGGCCCCTCCACTTTGGGGTGATAACAGTATGTGTCTATATATTGTATAGAAGTTAGTATGTATACCTGTGTGTCTGTGTGTGCATGTAGGATGGAGAGATAGAGACTTAGAAACTTTCAATTTTCTTTCTTTTTATCTTATATTTTAGACCTCAATTGACCTTCTTTACTTTATACAAGGCTCCAGTCTCCACATGCACTTTGGGAGTTAGGCCCTCAACATAAGAATTTTGAAGGCACATAGTTCAGTCCAAACAAACCCCCAACTTAGTAAATTAATGTTGTACTTATACTCACCAGTCTTCTCTCCTTCTGTTTTCCTCTGTTTTCTTCCTGTCTCACTAGCTATTTTTTTTCCTTTTTATTATTTAGATATTTTTCTATTACAACTGCTGCTTTGTCTTTATCTGTAAATGTTAAATAAGCTAATGTAGCTTGCTTTCCTCATCTATTTTCTTGCCCTTTATTTGCTCTCCCTGGACTGAAAATTCACAGCATTCTCTCTCTAGCACCATAATCTTATGAGATCCCAGCTTATATACCTATATGATGTTTTCATCTTTTTAGGGTGTGCTTATATATGTACATATGCAAGTGTATATCAGGAGCTGAACTCAGTCTGATGCATGCTAGTATTACCATTGAGCTACCCTCTTAACTTCTGATCCTTCATTCCTCCCTCCCTCCCTTCCCTCCCTCTTTCCTTCCTTCCTGTCTGTCTTTCTTTCTTTTTTCTTTCCTTCCTTCCTTCCTTCCTTCCTTGCTTCCTTCCTTCCTTCCTTCCTTCCTTCCTTCTTTCTTTCTTTCTTTCTTTCTTTCTTTCTTGGCACCTAAAACTAGAAAACGTGACTTTTTCTCTGGGCACTGCCCAAACTTTTGCATCTTCAGTGCTTCCCAACTTAGCAAATACTTCTACCCATTACCCAGTTTCTTACACTAAGAAACCTAGGACATTATACTATGTTTTGTTCTTCGTGTTTGACATCAACCATTCTCAAGAGATCCCATTGGTTCTACCTTTGAAATGAAGGATTTATTCTGGTTGGGCTTCTAGGATGAGATCTTCTCATCATCTCATTGTGTCTTACCTAGACTACTAACTTCAGAGTTCTTTTAGCTAATCCGCACTTCTATTTAACTACCTCCTACAATCTGTCCTCTGTATAACAGCAAGAACATTTTTTAATGTAAATCAGATGTTGTCTTTCTGTAGTCACTTCATTAATAGCTTCTTTAAATGTTCCATCATATCTAAATAGTACCCCCTAGACACAACCGTCCTTAGTACTCATCTCTACTTAATGTTGCGTTTATTTAGTCACATTGTCCTCAGTAGTGTGAACTGTAATAGCAAGTACTTTCTCATTCATCATCATGTTCCAACCTCCTTCTAATGCCTGCTCCATACTAGTTAATGCAAAGTATTTGTTAAGTGAATGAATGAATGAAACTTGTAATTTATGTTTCCTTATAATTCTAAAGTTTAATGCTAAAATTTCTGCCTAGATAACCGCACAGTCCTTCAGTATCTTTTTAGTTAAATCCAAAAGAAGCACTGGGACAAGAATCAAACATTAATATCTTTCATCCCAAATAGATCTAAGCATCTTTTCTAATACCTTCAATGTATCTTTCCAATCAGCTTTTGGGCACCAGATAGTTTTAATACATGTTTTTGATTTTTAATCTCAATGACTATCTTACAATGTCAAGACCTGATTTGTATAAATCATTCATTTTGCTTTAGATCACTCCCTTGATGGGCCTCTTACAAGTGTTGATGGCAGAGAGCAGCGAACAGGAGCCAAAAGAAAACTACTCAGTGCTTCAGAAGAAGATGAAAGCATGGGAGGAGAAGAAAAAGAAATGAAAGAAACAAAGGAAAAAGCACATTTATCCTCCTCCGAGAGTGGAGAATTAGGCTCCAGTTTAAGTTCAGAAAGTACCTCTGGCTCTGACTCTGACTCTGAATCCACTTCCAGAACAGATCAAGATTATGTTGATGGAGACCATGACTATAGCAAATTCATACAAACCAGACCTAAAAGAAAACTCAGAAAACAGCACGCCAATGGAAAAAGAAACTGGAAGACGAGAGGCACAGGAGGAAGAGGCAGATGGGGAAGATGGGGTAGATGGAGCCGAGGAGGCAGAGGAAGAGGTGGCAGGGGCCGAGGGGGTCGAGGGAGAGGTGGAGGTGGGGGCAGAGGGAGAGGTCGAGGGAGGGGAGGAAGAGGTGCCTCTAGAGGATCGAGCCGAGCCAAACGAGCAAGAGTTGCAGATGATGAATTTGATACGATGTTTTCAGGACGTTTCAGTAGACTTCCACGGATTAAAACAAGAAACCAAGGCAGGAGAACTGTTTTATACAATGATGATTCAGATAATGACAACTTTGTGTCCACTGAGGATCCTCTGAATCTTGGTACATCCAGATCAGGCAGAGTACGTAAAATGACCGAAAAAGCCAGGGTTAGCCATCTCATGGGATGGAATTATTAACAGTTAAAGATTTTAAAATAATTTTTAAAAATAGAATCACTGGCCTTCTACTGCAGGGAATTTATCAGAAAATCTACAAAGCAAGTTGTGTGGGGATTTCTGCTTCCTTTCACATTGGTGCTTTTCCATTATGCCAGTATACATGTTTGTTTCAAGACTTTTAATCTCCACACTTCATTTGTTCAAACAAGCCTTACTCATTAGGCCTTAAATTAAAACAAATTCTGCCCACACATATACGTGTGTGCACATACACATGCACGGACATGCGCTCTCTCGCACATACAGATACACAACATACACACACACACACAGACACAAACACACACACACACCACAGACACACTACAGATTTACTACATTAAAGGAGCATTCTGCTTCTTAAGAGTAGCATGACATTTTTATCTCAATAAGATATCCCTCTTTGCTTTTGTATCACAGAAGTATAGCACCTTCTTACAGAGTTTTATATAGTTTGTGTTTGCCATTTTGATTCCTATACCCAGTAATAATAACTTTTGCACAATACACCAATCCTAAAGGCAGCTATTAAATGTTTACAGTTTCTATATTGTAAGAACGATCTGGATTATTTTACTCTTCCCAGGCCAAACTTTCACGAACTGTACTGAACTGAAGTATATATTTATACTGCAGTTTTGGGGTGGGGTGGGGGGTATCTTGATATGCTTTTCATTGATTTGCTTAATTCACGTTTAAGGTGAGAAAGGGTTGGTGCCTTGTAAATATGTAGCAAATCATTGTGGTGTGTCCTGATGTGTGCATTAACTTTATTAAAAGAGAATACTTGAGGTATCGATCTAGACAAGGTGCCAAATGCAAAAGTTTCTTGCATCCATTTTTCTTTTCCTGTTATATTTTATTGCATTAATAGAACTTGTGTAGCTTAAACGTAACTTAAACATTTGAAAAAAAAATCCTCATCCACAAAGAATAACTTCTTTGAACAGTAGCTCAGCTACCTCTGTTAACTACAACTACTGGAAATGCTAAGGAAAATAGATGCTGTTACTCATTTTTAAGGAGAGATAGAACAAGCTTGGTAGGGATGAATACTCCTAAGTTATAAGCTGAGAATTTTCAGTAATCATATTGGCTCTCAAATTAATAGTTGTAATAAACCAGATTTCCTAAGTGTTATATACTCTAGGCTTTTGTAGAACATGTTTGTGTAAGTAGACTTGCTCTACTGCATAGATTTCTCTGCCACTTACTATCTAACAGCTGTGAGTTACTGGTTTTCATTTGAATCTTAAATAGTATCAAAGCACCTAACTTGAGCTGGAATATTTTGGCTCGCTAATAGTTGGAAGCAACTTTAATAGGTTCTTCTGTTCTCATTCCAAAGGGTTCTTCTGTTCTAGATTTCCAGAAAAGAGCCTCATTGCACTGCAAACAGCTATTTTGAATCGTTATTTTATAGTTGAAAAACAAAAACAAAAAAAACTTTAAAATCATGTATGGTCTTGTTTACAGCAATAGAGTGCACGTGGTTCCACAAGCGAGCTTCAGTCCCAAGATCAATTTTATTCCTCAAATTTGAGATAGCAGATGTGCTACTTTGTTACATAAATTCTCAAAGTAGGAGGGGGAATAATAATTGATCTCTGCTTTTGTAACAGCAGTTTTGTTACACTTAGATCAGACAGACTTGTGTGATAAAACATTTTCTTAATGTATGCCTGGTAGTCCAGGATATTTCTTAAGCTGACGTTGTTTGTCTCATGCTTTTAATCATTTCATGCATCTGAAAATCTGTTAAGTGCAGAGGAAGGAGTACACACATAACTTTGCTTTTTGGTGGGGTTGGGGGCTTTATTGAACTAATACCCTTAAGCAATTTTCACTTGCAGTAGAAATGATGTTCAGGCTTTAAGAAAATATAATGAACTGTTAATGGCACTAATGTCTGTTGCTAGAGAGCAGACCAAGCTGATATTTTTGTTGTTTTTTTTTCACTATACCAAAACTATTTCTGGTTATAAACTCAACTGCCATTTTAGCCATAGTATAGATTCAAAATGTTCCCATTTGAGAGTCTACATTTAATTTTTTATTAAAATATACTATTTCAGTTATTCATCTCTTGGGCATTTAGACTAAATTGTGCCTGTGTTTTCCCGGAGTCAGTAACACTTTGTCCTACAACAATCAACATACTATAGTTGCTTAAAATTCCTGGATATACCCAAATGTATATCATGTGTACCATGTTAGTATGAAATTTTTATTGACATTCTTCTATGAAGAGCTGACTCTTGAAATGTAGAAGAATTGTCATTTGTGTGATATTAGCAGTCTGGAGCTTTATTTATAATTTATTTTGAAAAATAAAAATGCCACATTTATTCCCCAAATGTCAAGATTTTCTAGGCTTACATAATTAGAATAATAAGGCTAAAGACATTTTAAAACATATTTTATATGTAGTGAAATACTGTGAAATACTAGTGAACAGCATTTTGCTGAGCTGTTGATTTCAGTCATTAGAATTTAAAGAGTTAGTCACCAGGGTATGGTAGGTGAGCATAGTTATCATTTATTATAAATCAAACAGATACTTTTCTGTTTGCATGCAAATTATTTTCCTAAGTGTGAAAATAAAAGTCTGGGAAATAATATTTTTACTTTTTTAATCTGGACTTCCCCTTCCCCCAATTTATATTTTAGGTTTTTAAATACCACTTCCTACAAATGTGTCATAATTTGTATCATATTGAATACTTTATCATTTCAGTTTTCTAGAGATCTTTTAAACCTAAATAAGATCTGGGTTCAGCCATAGCAAAGAATGTAAGGAATGAGTTAAGAATTCTGCAAATGAAGACCACTGTTCTACTTAGGCCCATGAGAGCATACACATGTATAAGTTTAATCCTATGCTATATCTGAATAGTCAGTAAGCTATAATAGTTCTCATGAATGCTAATGTTCAGATTCCAAGCTTTATGACCTTAGCATGTGTATATGTTTATAAAATTGAATCATGTGTTTCTTCTCTGGCTTGCTGTATGTATTTCAGCTAGCAATAGGATGCTGTCCAAAACATGCACAAACCCACTAGCCTAATGACTAAATTTGTTTTTGTAAAAGTCTTTGTGTACTTGTATGTATGTAGCTTTCTTCTAGTTTGACATACCTTATCCCAGACATTAAAAAGAGAGACTATTTTCTATAGAGGACATTGTCTACCAATTATTTGCCTCTTTAGAGCTCAGCCTGTGCATTTATTAATGCTTAATCATCCATGTCATTATGTCTTCTTTATGACAGTTCTGGTTTTGTCATGTAAGTGTGTCCCTCTTTTAATTTAATTTGGTCTTTCATTTGTTTGTATTTTCTCTTCTCCCCCCCCCAGAAATCAGGCTTATTCTAGAAATTATTTCTATGGTGCTTTGTTTCCCCCAGAGGCAATGGAACTGAGTAAAATTCCTAAGTTTCCTTCTACACACTTTAGTTCTCCCACACCTAAATTAGCTTTCAGATATTGTAAATTAGAATGATTTATCTTTTGTTTTGTTTTAATCATGTAGATTGTCATCAGACAATACAATGATTAAAAGAGAAAGATGTGACTGCCACTTCTAACTTTTGAATAAAACTTTTTGGAGCATTTTTCAAAATGTGTAAGTTTGTGGTAATGATACACACCTTAGTATATGTGGAATCATCTTATGCACATTTGCCAACTGGTTCTTCTTTAAAGCTGCATTTTCATGCCCTCACAGAGGAGACTTAAAACATGTGATTTTCACTACATTTTGGTGTTCAGCCTTTTAAGCAATTACAATAACATTTGAAAATCTGAAATTAATAGTTCTGGGGGAATGAAAAGGACTTTTGATATTTAAAGTCCTTTATTTTAAATGCTAACCACATTCACCAACATCTTAGTGGCATGCAAGGCTTTGTGAATGCTACTGAAAATATTATAAGATCATTTTTTAAAATTCATAGTGAAATATTTACATGCTGTTTTCTCTTTACATCTCTTAACACCCAAATATTAATTTACCACATTTACAAAGTTTGGGTTAAAATCCAATTAAAGTGAAATGTTTTTATGGTGCTGTATTTTATGGAACATGGAGAGCACTCAGGTTTCTTGATATTTATTTCTTACTATTGTCTTATAATCCTTGAATATTTCTTTTGTTGTCTTTCCTCTCGGGCTCCCTCTTATACCTACTTCTTTTTCACAATGAAGACTGTACTTAACATAGTATACTTCAATCAGACTGGAAATTTCACATTCATTCCTGAGAGAAAAAAATAGAAAGGCCCTCCAGTTAAGGTGTGTTTATTTATATGTATGCCCATTTCTTATTCTTATACCTTTCTTAATTAAATCTAGGATATGAGACTTAGACATATAAAAGCATGGTAATTATTTTCTAAAAAAAAATTATTGATACATATTGAGATCGCCATTCATAATTTACTTTTAAAATCCCATATTGAAATATCTAGAAACCCAGTTGGAAAACGTGTCTTTGCATTTGTCACCAAATATACATTAGACAGTACTACAAATGTTGATTTTTTTTTTAAAACAATACCGTGGTGATGGCAATCAGTAATTTATTTCTCTGTTCTGTAACTTATCATCCATGTTTTTTGTAATCCTTTACACAGTATTAACAAAACTGTACTTTATGTTTGTTCTTAGTGTCCATAAATTTTAAAATGGAAAAACATTCAGTTAATAGTTGATGTGCTGTTGTGTATGGGCAGAATGTCCATTAAACTAAAATTCAGTGGGGAAGAAAGGTAAACAAAACTGGCTTGGTTTATAAAAGATGTTTTGTTTGGCAGTTGTTGGTCATTATAAGCAATTACTTTCAAGGACAAAAAATACTGGACTAAATTTGTTGCCATTCTTTATGGGATGTTTACAATAAAATTCCAAGTTGTTTGGAATCAGTTGCACTCTCGCTGCTTGATGCCTTAATTCATACTAGAGATAAATTAACAAGACGAAAGAATTAAAAGAACTACGAAGTTAACCTTTCTAACTATCCAGCTTTACAGATTGTATCATGTAATCCGTGGGTCTTCTTGTCATAAGATATTTTATTATAATCATTTTTTAATTCTTAAAAACTGAGTTGCTTCCTATGAAAGAAAAGATGTTTCCTATTCTTGCTGATATTCTTTGGATCACCTTTGGGTAATCAAAATGATGGTAACACTTTAAAATGTGGGCTGCTTGGTGCCTTAATTAGCAGCCCTAAGCTCTCATAAGTTCTTTATTCAGCAGAGCTTGAGTTGGCTAGATTTCTAATATACTTACTGTTAAATTTTAACAGCTGAGCTATGGATACCCAGTGTTTTTTTTTTTTTTTTATTTGAGGTTAAATTGCCTGTTGACTATGAATTTATTATAAATGGTGCTTTAACTTGATGTAAATCTAGGAGGGAGAGAAATGAAGTGAGCTGGGGTCTGAATGTTTTACCAGGAACACTCATCCTTGGCCTTAAATCTATACCCAAAAGTTTTCTCCCAGTGTCAAGAATTCTACTGAGTTCAAGATAAATATGCTTCCAAAAGACTGGTCTGCATCTTTTATATGTAGCTTGTCTGTTTTGTGTTTTTCGAATTGAGAAGACTCCTAGAGTAGTTCACCTCTCTTCTGGCATTGGATCAATTGAGTGAGAGCCCAATTTTCACAATACCCAGATTGAGGTCAGGGTATATTTGTGTTATTTTTGTTTAGCTGTTTGACTGCTTTAAAATAACCCTCTTTTACTATGTGAATATGTTACATTAAAAATTCTTTGTTAGAAGCCTTCCATATTTTCTTTACCTGGTAGAGTTCTTAAATAGAAAAATTAAAGAATTTTTTATGACAAAACTTTATTGAAGTATTCAGAAGATTGTTTGCCTCATTGAGAAGATCAAGGGGAAAGAGTACCCTTTGCTTTCTATATTATTTATCACTTACTTCTTAAAGCTACTTTCCAAAAATGCACAAAATAAATTGAAACTAATACGCTGAGCTTGTGAGTTAATTTTTAAATGAGATTTTTGGTGCTATATTTAAACTCATTTCCTGTCTCAAGAATTTTATATAAGTACTTATAGCATTTTTATGATGCATAATGCTGGTAGACCAAATATAACATTAAATAAAATAAATATTTTATGATGTTATTTTTCCCCCAAAATTTGGAGTGACTTTTTGAAACTTTTTAGTTACCTTTTCATTGCCATCTGTAGTACCTGACTTAATAAAATTACTTCTCACCTGCAGAATATAAACTTCTAGTAGCTAATTTTAGCAAAAGTGTTAGCATACTAATCTTTCAAGATATATTAAGGACTTTCAAAACTCTGTCATGCTATTATGCTTTCATTAATTTGTAAAATTCTACTTAATGCCTGCTCAGCGCCCTTAGAATTTCCAGTTTTATAAATGTTTGTTTCTCACAAACATTTTAAGAAATAAAAGCATTTCAAATCATTTAATACAGGCTACTAATATTGATAAGTATTTTATTCATTCTTAGTGGTGTTTTGTGGTTTATTTTTGTCCTGTTTAAATTCTAACTAGAACTTGTATGGTAGCATGTAATTTGTACTAGGAATTTTGTGTACTCTGTCAAGTACTTTGTGGAGAGAAAACTTGTCATAAGGTGTTTCTAGTTTTTTGTTTTACAGAATGTCAGTTTCAATGAAATATGCCTCCCAAATTGTGTATTAGACATTTTAACAGGAGATTTTGTTACCCTTGGGTACTGTTTATTTAAAATGTTAATAACTAAGTGCTGGTAGTTCTGGATTGTTTCCCTGTGTTAAGTTTTAATTTATAAATGAGAGCTACCCTTGTATACAAAAAAAGCATAACTGTTATTTGTTCTAGTCTGACCTCATAACATATATTATCCCTGACAGTTTTAGCTACTAAATCTTTTATCACATTATTTCTAATTGTTCAACTCAAAATTGTCAGGGACTGAATCACATTCTTGCTCTGGAGTTGTATGATGATGTTCTTCCTATATAATATTTACCAGCCGGTGTTTGTAGCCTGTATTGGACTGTACCTCCCTAGGATTGTTCATCTGTACCTTCTGTGTTTTAAGCACTGTAATTTTTAAAAGAGCTTTAGAGTTTACGAAATTTATTCTTCAAATATAGTCTTAATGACCAGAAAGACTATCTGTCGACTCTCATTTTTTTCAAATGAGAAAAATGAGTTTCAGTAAAACCAAGTCATTTGCCTAGGGACTTATAGCTAGTAAGTAAATCAAAAGGCCTTGATTCATCAAGGGCCAGCAGTGGTTACACAGGCATTTAATCCAGACACTGGAGAGAGGGCAGAAGCAGGCAGAATCTCTTGAGTCCGAGGCCAGTCTGATCTACAGAGTGAGTTCTAGGACAGCCAGAGATACACAGAGAAACCCTGTCTCGGAAAAAAAAAACCAAAACAATAAAACAAAAGACAAAACTTGATTCATCCAACATACCTACTTCTAGTGTTATTTGGTTCTGTTGCCCTCCTTCCTAACTGCTATGAAACAGAGGCTCCTAACTCATGCATATACATATCACCTAAAGAGAATTTTTTGGTTTGCTTTTGGTCTCAGTTTTAGTATATGTGCTGCCAAAGTGAGCATATGGGTCATATTTTTGATGATGTTCACTGAGCTGTGTCTCCGGGGTTCTTTCTACTTAGGAGACATTGTGGTTATAGGGTCTGATGTCATGTGCAAAGTGAGTCATGAGATCGTTACTGATATTTCTGATGCTGTGGTGTCCATGATGCCGTTCATGGATCTGATAAGAACTAATGCTTGGAGTGAATCTTCAGTCATGACACACTAA
The DNA here is from genome assembly GCF_008632895.1 of Mastomys coucha. NCBI lineage: Eukaryota > Metazoa > Chordata > Mammalia > Rodentia > Muridae > Mastomys > Mastomys coucha. The sequence goes on along the minus strand of NC_045030.1, from coordinate 108,406,806 downwards.
AGTGTGCTGGTCTCTTGTCTATTCCTTGGTCCCATAAAACTCCTTAGAGCAGTGCTTTCTCAACCTTCCTAATGCTGCAACCCTTTAATACGGTTCTTATGTTGTGATGATTCCCAACCATAAAATTCATTGGAACAGTGCTTCTCACCCTTTCTAATGGTTTCGACCCTTTACTACAGTTCCTCACATTGTGATGACTCCCAACCATAACATTATTTTATATACTACTTCATAACTGTAATTTTGCTACGGTTATGCAGTGTGATATGCAGGATATCTGATATGTGACCCCCAAAGAGGTCATGACCCACAGTTGAGAACTACTGCCTTAGCATTTGACACTGAAGAATTAAATTGGAAGTTAAATCCTAACACTATGTAGCCTGAGTGCTTTCAGCAGCACATTCTCTGGACCCGAGACAAGCTTCATGCACGAGTGGGGTTCTAGTTCTCTGTAGATGTCCTCCCTGTCTTGAAATTTAGCAGTGGTGCTGTTAACTTATTTTTGCTGTTGTTATTGCAATTCTGTCTCACACATCAGAGGCCAGAATATTTTTAAAAAATTCTCAACCATGAGAAATTTACCTTTAAGGAAGTAATGATCATGAAAAACACTAACATTTTAACTAATCTGTTTATTTTAAACATACTAAGTTTAGTGTATAAAAATCAATGAGGCTAAAACATTTTTTAAAATCAATGTTTTAGGCCGGGCGGTGGTGGTGCACACCTTTAATCCCAGCACTAGGGAGGCAGAGGCAGGTGGATTTCTGAGTTTGAGGCCAGCCTGGTCTACAGAGTGAGTTCCATGACAGCCAGGGCTATACAAAGAAAACCTGTCTCGGAAAAAACAAAACAAAACAAAAATCAATGTTTTAGTCTGTATTAATACAAATGTGTACAACACTAAATACTCAAGAAAGTGTAGAGAAATTAGTTAAATAATGAAGGTTGTATGTAGAAGTGTGCTTTACACTATGTTAGACTAAACACTAGTTCTCGTTACCCTCCATACTATATGGACTTTTGCCAGTGCAAACTTGAAACTTTCTTTTTCATCTAGTAGGTCATGTGATTTTCAGATAAAAGTTCTTAGAAAATACCCATCCCCCCCCCCAAAAAAAAAGTTTTCTGATTTACTATTCTACTCCCTGGGCTTAATATGTTTTTTTTCCCTTGAGCTACCCCCATTTTTTTCTTATTTATATTTAATCTTCTCCTCCTCCATAACCTCATATTTAAAATTTTGTCCCAGAATTACTGACCAAGACAAGTAAGATTTTTTTTTTTTTGGCTTTTGACACAAGGTTTCACTGGTCCTACAACTTGCTGTGTAGATCAGGCTGGCCTTGAATTCACAGAGATCCACCTGCCTTTGCCTCCCAAAATCTGGGACTAAAGGCTTGGCCTACTATGACCGACTATTTTGTGTTATATATGGTAGATAATTTTTGGAATCATTGTAATGACTTTTTTTTTTTCTACTTAAAATTGGCCACTGGTGGTAGGAATTTGATTAGACCTGTAGATAAAGTACATTGAACCCCAGAATCACATTAACAGTTCTGAATATATGTGAAAGACTGGGAAATTTTTCAATTATTTATGCTAAGGACCATGCTTGCTAACTTTATCAACCCCAAGTAATAAGGTTTTGCAATGAGTTTTCATTTATTTATCTGTTGCTGTTGTGGAGAGACAGTTTCTCTATATATCCCCAGCTGTCCTAGAAGTCTCTGTGTAGACCAGGCTGGCCTGGATGTGACAGGGATCTTCCTGCCTCTGCTTTCACTGTGTTGGAATTAAAGATATGCACCACCAGCCTAGATTTGCAATGGGTTTTTAAAAACCTCCAGGACTGTTTGAGTTGTATTTGGTTATATTTTATTTCATGGTGCCACAGTTTTCCTTCTAAACCTATCAGTGCTTGCATTAATGGAATACGACTTAGAAATCTTCTGGTTTTGGTGCCGTAGTTAGGTAACATTCTGTGCCCTGCCCTATATGTTTCATGGTGTGTCTTGAGATCAAAATGCTCACGTTGCCAACTTCAAAGATTGTTGCTCACATTTTTCTCAACAATTAGAAGGTAAAAAAAAATGGTGGGAACAGATGGTTATTTTACGGTTTTGGCCAGAACTTGGCAAAAAGAAATCCTCTGCCTTGCCCTTAGTGATACAGGCAAGAAGTTAGCATATTGGAATGTGTAGATTTGGCTGGGTAACAAGTCCCTCTCCTGTTACCTCAGCTCCCTTTGGTGGCCTTTCCTCATCCCCAGCATGGGATTTTCTTGGAAAAATTCTAATCCTTAATGCTGCTGACCTTAGGAGAGGTAAGAGGGTAGAGAGGAAGTTAAAAAGATACCTTAAGGTCTCTTAAGATTCATTTCAGAAAAGAGAGGCCAGCAGGTTTGGGGGAGGGGCATACCCAAGAGTGAAAAATCTTCAGTGTTTGCATGCTGTTTATTCCCAAAAAGCAGCCTCAGGTCTAAATCACTGGAGATAAGAGAGAAGCTTTGGAGGTGGGCTTTTGTCTTTTAGCTGTGGAATGGAGGAGAATGGGGTATTTACATGTCTTAGTAATCTGTAGCATTTTAAAGTCAGACGCATTCTATTACTTATACAATAAGCTTCCTGATATATCAGACTTTATTAGGAAGTCATTATCATTAGCCCCATTTACAGATGAGGAACTTGCACAGGAAAGCAAAATTGTTAAAATTCTCATTGGAAATAAACAGTAAAATTTCTACTTGAATGTTTAGTCAGAAATTTGCTAGGTCTCTTGTGCCTTGGTTCCAGGTGTCATTATCTGTGCAGAGTTAAGATTGAACATTAATTTCCGTGGGACTCCTTGTTCTAGGCTTTGAACTTCCTTGCTTGTTCATTTTGTATCTTCTTAATCTGTGAAGTGAACTGGTACTGAAGGCTCCTCATTCTCAGACGTTTGGTAAGCCCCAGTTAAAGTGACTTATGTGAAGGCAAATCTCACATGAGCTTTGTAATGCAGTAGTATAAGATAATTGGAAATTAATGGCATAGCAATGAGAACACCAATGAACACCCTTAGTGAAACTTGTGGAAAAAATTTTTGAAATCCTAAGAGATGCTGGAAAAGGTCCAAAAGGCAAAGAATAAATACACGAATACTATGAAAATTCATTAAGATAACTGAAAACCTGCTATTTAAGCTCCCTCAGAAAACACACATATTTTCTCCCTAATTGGAGGATATATCAGTAACCCTGGGCCTTGGGCACTGCTCAACACAGAAACTGAAATTCTGTCTTCCTGCTGCTGCCTCAGATGCCAGCCCTGATAACCTTTGCCCCAGCTCATTAAATATTTACACACCGTGATGGAGACCTCAGCTACTGCTCTACCCAGACTAAATGCTCAGCTCCCACAAAGTGGGGGTGGGGAAGTCTCTTACCCAGAAGTTTAACATTCCAGAGCCTTGACTCACAGATTTTGCCTGGGGTTAGGGAGAAACCAGAGAGAAATTATCAGTAAAAGACTAATCTCAGAGCTCCCAGGGACTAAACCACCAACCAAAAAGCACACATGGTGGGACTAATGGCTCCAGCCACATATGTATAGCAGAGGATGGCCTAGTCAGGGAGGCCCTTGGCCCTGTGAAGGTTCTATGCCCCAGTGGAGGGGAACACCGGGGCTAGGAAACAGGAGGGGGTGGGGTGGTGAACAGGGGGAGGGGGAAGGGAACAGGGGTTTGTTTTAGTTTTTGGTTTTTTATTTTATTTATTTATTTATTTATTTTGGAGGGGAACCTGGGGAAAGAGATATTGTAAATAAAGAAAACATCTAATAAAGAAAAAAAAAAGACTAATCTTATCCTAGAGGCAGTAAGTATTGCCATCAAGTCTAAAAACCATCTTAAAGACAATGGAAACTTGGGCCTATGATAGTAGTTAGGCACTGTGGTCAAAAGGCTGACCTGTATATGGTATCTCAAAACAAAGAGATTGTGGAGAATGGTGAATATATTTGTCCGCAGAGATAGGGAAGGTCAGGGAAGGGGGCAGCTTTTATTAGATTCATTTTAAGTGTGATTGATTCCTGTAATGAATGGATTTTAAAAGTATAGCCAGAGGTAGATGAGACCTCTGCCAAAGGACTGATTTGCTGGGGTGACTTTGGGCATACCACAGGCTGAACTACATTCGGGAGGAAGCTGGGTCTCTTAACAATTATGGGAGACATTTCTTCAGTAAAGTCATCTAGCTAGCTACAAAATACATAACCAAGCAATTCACAGTATCAAATGGCTAGGCTTCAGGTTGGGAAGGAGGTGTCACTGGCCAGGGTTGCTAACAATCTAAAAGGCCAGCCACCTTCCAACAAGATAAATACTAATTATAAAAATGAAAACAAAGATAGCAAAGGGAAATTAACTCAAATAAATAATAACATCAAAAGTGGATGAACCAAATAATACAATCAATAAGCAAGTTTTAACAAATTCTTTGAAAAACAAGGGCACTTGTTAAGAGCACTTGTTGCTCTTCCAGGGGAGCCAGATTTTATTTCTAGACCCCACATGATGGGATCACAGCTATTTGTAATTCCAGTTCTGGGATCTGATCCCACTTTTGATTTCCAAGGGCACCAGGAATGCATGGGACAGAACACATATGCAATCGCTCAAAACACTCAAATACATAAAACCTAAAAACATAAACAAATCACTCAAATACATAAAACCTAAAAAGATTTAAAAATCCAGTTCTGTGCAATGTATATAGGATAATTTCTAATTCAAACATGCCAAGAGATGGCAAGAGAGTGCAAACATCAAACAAAGGAGAAAAAGAGGTACAGTGAAATAAGTGAAAGTAGGCTTTAAGATGAAAACTATTATTAGAGATCTCTAAGACTGTAAATAAAGATGAAGATAGGAGATAGAGCTTAAAGCAAGCCAAGAAAAAGGGCAGTATTGAAACAGATAAAATGAAATGAAATTTAGAAAACTGCTACGAATACATTGAAATAAAGTCTCCAAAAATATCAGCACTATCAGGCAAATGTGCACTACATCAGTGAGGAACATAAGAGAGAAAAATGAAGTCATTAAATTCAAGAATATAAAAGAAATACCACACAAGAAATCAAAAGGATTGTTAGGAAATACTATGAACAGACTGAGTAGCTTGAACAGTTGAAATGAGATTTCTCACTGTCCACAGACTAGATGTCAAAGATCAAAATGCTGACTAGATTGCTGTCTTCTAAATCGTGTCTTGGGAAGGCATGTGCATATGTAGTTGGAGAGAGACACAAAAACTAAGACTTGATGTCTCTTGTAAAGACAACAATACCAGTCACCTACCTTTTGATATCACCTAACTTTTGCTTCCTAAAGGTTGTAGCTTCTGATACATATGAGAGAATAGAAGCTAGACATTGAATTTAGGGGAGAGAAAAATGTCTAACATGATTAGATAACATTCATGAAAGGCATGTTCAGAGGAAGTCACAAACTGCAAAAACTAAAAATAGAGATACTGGATAGAATGATACGAATAAAAATATTAAATTAGCACTTGATTTTTTTATCAAAAACAAAAATCTCAGTTTAATCTGTTGTCACTGGTAGGTTTTAATGAATATTTAAAGGAAAATCAATACTAATATTTGGTAAATTGTTGTAGAAAAATTTTAAAATATCCAACAAATTCTGTGACACCTGTAATTACAGTGACAACCGAGTCTGATAAAATATCATAAGAAAACTACAAAATACTATTCTTAAATAAAGATACATAAAATAATCAACCAAAGTACTGACAAATCCAAACCAAATCTAATAATGTAAAAAGCTAGACAAAAGTGAGACTTGTCCTCAGAGTGATGGGGACTAAGTGGTTGTCTTTGAGAACAATAGAGATTTTCTCATCTCCGGTGTCTGAAACCCTGGCTCAAGTGCCAGATGTCCATGGTCATCAAAACTGCCACTGAGTGAATAACTCCAAATCCTTTGTCTTGTGAACTTGAGAAATGAATTTTTGACAGCACTTTTAAAAGGAGTTTTACCATCGAGTAAAGGCTTTTAAAAGAAGGATTAATTGCAGAGAGAAAGCAAGCAAGCTACTGTGTGAGAGGTTTCCCAAGAGAGGGTAGTCTCTGAGAGGCTTTGTCTGGGGAGATCAGAAGGCTTTTTACTAAGAAAGTAAATTGGTATTTCAAATGACTTTGCTGAAATAAGGAGAGGTGAGCTGGCTAGTCCAGCTGGTCCTACCACAGATCTCCACAAAGTATCCACTAACCTCTCCATGCCAGTGAATGGAGTAGTGTTCTGATGCACAACTCTGAGGACCAATGAAGTATTTGTTCACACATAGCTTTCAGGCAGCTGTCCTCATTAGGTTGCTACGCTAAGGAAGAAAAAAAAACTGCATCTAGCAGATGCACTTCTGGCTGATGGCCAGGGCAGAACTGCACACAGAACCAATGATACTTCTGGCCAGATTAGAACCGCTTGTCAAAGACAAGAAGCAGACCTGCTGGTTACGGAGATCTATCTGCCTGACAAATTTCCTTTATTTTCACCAAAAGCAGGTGGCATAAAGTCTTAAAATCAATAATATTAATAAAATGAAATGAAAACGACATGTGCATGCCATGTTCATGCCATTAGATTCAAGAAAAGCATTTGACTAAACGCAATGCCATGCACAATAAAAGCTTGCAGCAAACAACTGTTAGAGCAGAGAGCTGGCACTTGAGAAACCCATAACTAACACCATACTAATTTATGAACAGTTGGATGTTTTACTTTTACAAGTAGGGAATCCCTAAGTAGGGCTTCAACTTTCACTGTTTCTATTCAACATTGTTCCAGAGATTTTAATATGGAAAATTAATTTAACAAAAAAGGAAAATAGATCCAATGTGGAATGAAAAAAAAAATCTCTCTATGCAACTGTTGTGTTCTATGTGGTGTAGCTCTTTCCTCTTAATTGAAACCTTCCTGGAGGGGGGAAGGAGGTTTATTAGAATCAGGAAGTAAATGAAATAAAGCTCAGGATGCTTCTGACTCTTGATTAACAACACAGGTCCAGAAGGTTATGATAGCAATAACAATTGGTCAGGATACAAGAATCTCCAATCAGCTGAGCTGCCTGCAAATTGTGTGAGGAGCTCTGGGGCTGCAGCTTTCATTAGGCATCTTTAAGACTGGGATGGGATTTTCAGGATGCATCTGTGTTTGAGTCACTCAAGCTTCCAGTAAGTAACCTCAATAAAACACTGATGACTGAGCTGGAATTGGATGAAATTCCTTCTTTAGTCTGTTGGTGCGCTATCTAGGGTGAATCCACATTTGTTCACATCTCTCTAAGAAGAGTCACACAGAAAGTTTAGCACATAAACAGGGACCAAGAGAACCAAAGAGAGGAGTGGTTGCATGTTTTTTATCATTCATCCCACTGAACATCAGCTGTCACTGCAACAGGAAAGCATACTATTTCCTACCACCTGGGGAAAGATAGCTATATCAGGATTGTCCCTAGAGACACTCTAACCTCTCACAGCTCAGAATTAGTTTTCTATCTCATCACTCATAATGGAGTCTATACAACTGTTCCTCTTTGCACAAATTACAGGCATCTCAGCTGATTGGAGAGTCTTGTCTCTTCACCAGTTGTTCCTGATGTAACCTGGAGGGGTGTTGTTGATGCTTCCTGTGATGAATGACAAAATATGCATTCAAGGCCAAGCCATCTAAAAATAAAATGTCATTCAAGAGAATCTCAGGGTCATAGTCTTCATGGTATGGGAATATGACTGGGGGCTGTCATGCAAACACGGGTATATCTCCACATGGCTGATGGACTAAAGAACATGTAATTCCTGATGCATGTGTCATGAATAGCCTGAATTACATACGGTTCTGTTTCACTATGAGCTTCAGGACTGGTGTTGGGCTTTAGTTGCATTGCTGAACCTCAAGGTTCGCTACCATCTTTATGATTTAGGAGAGGATTTAGGAGTAGATGACTTAGATAACCATGTAAATTTGGTTCATAAAGTGGAACACTGATCAAAAAAAAAAAAAAAAACTTCAGGATCACAGGCAAATGTAGTAAGATTCGTTCCAATCTGTTGTTCTTAGGGGAAAATTAATAGAAAAATAAATGTTACATGAAACTGCCTGCAGTTTCACGAATGGGGTTCTACTCAGCCAGAAGGGAATAAAGGACCTGAAAAAGAGGGTTTGAAATGCAAAGAGAAAAAACGAAGCCAAGTTGCATCCCAATCAAGGCTCCACTTTACTGAGAATAAACCAGGGTTTTTATAGTCACAGGAGAAACTGAAAACAAGTCTCTAGATTACACTACAAAGAACGTTCAGGTGCCCAGGTTCAGAAGATCTTCAGAGGGCTGGCTGGCTGGCATACTCAGGCGGTAGGCATGGTCAGGCAGCTTCTTCAAAGACAGTCAACAGAGAGCATCTGTCTTAGCTCCCAGGTGTTAGCCCCCAAGCAGAGGCTGCCAGGAGTCCGATGGATGACTGAAGTGAAGAGGGGATGGAACAGCTACACTAACAGAATTCTGGAAAACTTTGAAGCTGGATCAACAGTTCACAGAAGACATAAATCATAAGATAGTATAGATAAAAATGTTTTAGAAGTCTGAATATGTGTGGGTATTATCCTCCCAGAGTATTCCATGTATATTTTTTTCCCATGAAAGAACAGAGAGGGAGCTATTGGAACCAGAGGGACCCAGGCACTCAGGAACTCCACCAGACCAGTGGCACGGGTTCCTTCCAGTCTGGGCCAATGCCCTTGAGCAGACCTTGGGCACAAACTCCACAGTCAGTCCCACATCACCCAGAGAAAGCTCTACTCCCAGACCTCCCAGGCCCTCTAACACACCCAGGATCCCAAGATTCCAGGATCACAGGATCCCAGGAGCTTGGTCACACCAGGATCTAAGGGTCCCAGAGGCAGCTTGTCTCCCAGGAGCTCTGAAACACCCAGGATCTCAGGATCACAGGATCCCAGAATCACAGGATCACAGAGATAGCTTGACTCTGAGGAGTTCTGACACAACCAGGATCACCAGAAGGAAAGGCTCCCATCAGATATAACCAGGGAAGGCAGCACTAGAGATAATCAGATGGCAGGAGGCAAGTGTAAGAACATAAGCAACAGAAACCAAGGTTACTTGGCATCATCAGAACCCAATCCTCCCACCATAGCAAGTCCTGGGCAAACCATCACACGGGAAAAGCAAGATTCAGATATAAAATCACTTCTCATTGATGATGATAGAAGACTTTAAGAAGGACAAAAATTACTTCATCAAGAAATACAGGAGAACACAGGTAAACAGCTAGAAGCCCTTAAAGAGGAAACACAAAAATCCCATAAAGAATTACAGAAAAACACAACCAAACAGGTGAAGGAAATGAGCAAAACCATCCAGAATCTAAAAATGGAAATAGAAACAATAAAGAAATCAGAAAGAGAGACAACCCTGGAGATAGAAAACCTAGGAAAGAAATCAGGAGTCATAAATGCAAACATCACCAACAGAATACAAGAGATAGAAGAATCTCAGGGACAGAAGACACCAAAGAAAACATTGACACAACAGTCAAAGAAAATGCAAAAAGCAAAAAGCTCCTAACAAAAAACATCCAGGAAATCCAGGATGCAATGAGAAGACCAAACCTAAGGATATTAGGTATAGAAGAGAGTAAAGACTCCCAATGTAATGGGCCAGTAAATATCGTCAACAAAATTATTGAAGAAAACTTCCTTAACCTAAAGAGATGCCCATGAACATACGAGAAGCCCAAAGAACTCCAAATGGACTGGACCAGAAAAGAAATTCTTCCTGTCACATAATAATAAAAACATCAAATGCACTAAACAAAGAAAAGATTTTAAAAGCAGTAAGGGAAAAAGGTGAAGTAACATATAAAGATAGACCTATCAGAATTACACCAGACTTCTCAAACCAGAGACTATGAAAGCTAGAAGATCCTGGGCAGATGTCATACAGACCCTAAGAGAACAAAAATGCCAGTCCAGGCTACTATACCCAGAGAAACTCTCAATTACCATAGACAGATAAACCAAGATATTCCATGAAAAAACCAAATTTACACAATATCTTTCCACAAATACAGCACAACAAAGTGTAATAGATAGAAAGCACCAACACAAGGAGCAAAACTACACCCTAGGAGAAGCAAGAAAGTAATCTTTCAACAAATCCACACAAATCTAATTCCATCTCTTACAACAAAACAACAGGAAGTAACAATCACTTTTCCTTAATATCTCATTATGAAAATTAATATTACCAGTATATCCTAATGAATTAAAATTTGAAAATATGAGGAATTAGAAATTTGTTGTCTGTCATCCAATCGTCTCTCTAACTTGGTAAGTGGAGAAATAGGTCCAATATTGTGTAATGCATATACCATTTCTGCTTGTTTGTATGTGACAGTGTCTTGCTGTGTACCACAAAATGGTCTTGAAATAATGCTTCTCCTATCTTAGCCTCTCTATTAGTAGGATTGTTTATTTGATGTTCTTACACTATACTATGGTTTTCAGAACAGCTTACATATTTCAAAATTATTTATACAGCCAAAAGAAACATAGACAATTTTGGAGGTGGCTTGTAAGAGAACAACAAAGAGTGAGCCTGAATGCTTTGCTTGATATTTATAATTATTGTATCAATTTTGAAGAAGAGGAACTTATAACTTACTCTTTTTCTGAAATGAATGCTTTTCAAAATCATCACAGTCAATGAACCAGAATCTTACCCTCAACTACTGTCTGTGCCACCCTTCAAGCAGAACCATTGTTCATTGAAACAGTTGGTGAATGACTTTATGGATCTTTCAATGGATACACACACCATTTCTTTTTTTATTAGATATTTTCTTTATTTATATGTCATAAGATATGTCC
>NC_045030.1:108393596-108394601 GCF_008632895.1 Mastomys coucha | reverse complement strand
CTTGGAGGGTGGCACAGACATTAGGTGAGGGTAAGAATTTGGTTCATTAGCTGTGATAATTTTGGAAAAGCATTCATCTCAGAGAAAGAGTAACTTATAAAGTTCTCTTTTTCAAACTTGATACAAGAGCTACAAACATCAAGCAAAGCATTCAGTCTCACTCTTTGTTGTTCTCTTGTAAGCCACCTCCCTAGTTAATCGTCTATGTTTCTTTTGAGTATATAAATACTTTTGAAATATATAACTGTTCTGAAAACCACAGTATATTGTAAAAACATGATATAAACAATCCTACTAGTAGAGAGGCTGAGATAGGAGAAGCAAGATTTCAAGACCCTTATGTTGTACATAGCCAGACACTGTTATGAACAAACAAGCTAAAAGTGTATAAAGATTGTACAATATTGGACCTATTTCTCCAATTACCAAATTAGAGAGGTCATTATCCAATAATGACAGTCAATAAATTTCTAATTCCTCATATTCTTGGATTTCAATCAATTGGGATATGTTGCTAATATTAATTTTCATATTAAGATATTAAAAAAGTAATTTTCACTTCCTGTTGTTTTTGTTGTAAGAGGTGGAATTAGGCTTGTGTGGATTTGTTGAAAGATTACTTTCTTGCTTCTTCTAGGGTGTTGTTTTGCTCCTTATGTTGATGTTTTCCATCTATTATCCTTTGTAGGGTGGATTTGTAGAAGATATTGTGTAAATTTTGTTTTGTCATGGAATATCTTGGTTTCTCCATCTATGGTAATTGAGAGATTTGCTTGGTATAGTAGCCTGGGCTTGCATTTGTGTTCTTATAGGGTCTGTATGACATCTGCCCAGGATCTTCTAGCTTTCATAATCTCTGGTGAGAAGTCTGGTGTAATTCTGATAGGCCTGCCTTTATATGTTACTTGACCTTTTTCCCTTGCTACTTTTAAAATCATTTCTTTGTTTAGTGCATTTGATGTTTTTATTATTATGTGACAGGAGGAATTTCTTTTCTGGTCCAGT
>NC_045030.1:108390751-108393218 GCF_008632895.1 Mastomys coucha | reverse complement strand
TCTTTCTTAAAGTCCTGTATCATCACCATGAGAAGTGATTTTATATCCGAATCTTGCTTTTCCGGTGTGATGGTGTGTCCAGGACTTGCTCTGGTGGGAGGATTTGGTTCTGATGATGCCAAGTAACTTTGGTTTGTGTTGCTTATATTCTTACGCTTGCCCCACATCATCTGGTTATCTCTAGTGCTACCTGCCCTTGCTAAATCAGACTGGAGACTGTCCTTCCTGTGATCCTGGTTGTGTCAGATCTCCTCAGAGTCAAGCTGTCTCTGTGATACAGTAATTCTGGGATCCTGTGATCCTGGGCTTGTTAGAGCACATGGAAGTGCAGCTTCCTCTGGGTGTTGTGGAACTGGCTGCAGACCTTGCACCCAAGGTCTCCTCAGGAAGCCAGCCCAGAAAGACTAGAAGGAACCTGAGCTACTGGGCTGGCAGAGTTCCTGTGTGCCTCGTCCCACACACCATTTCATAAATGAATGTAATCTGTTCCCTGTGGACTGAGAACAATGACAATCACTCAAGTCAAATAACTTTGACCATAACAGAAAATCTGTATCCAAATAATAGTGCCTACAATTCATTCCTTGGCACAGCAGAACAGTCAACTCTCAGCTTAGCTACGATGGAAGTAAAATCCTTTGGTGGTGTGAGGGTCATTGAAGTACAACCTTATTACAGTGATCTCCAATGTCTAAAGATTGTTCTTATTTTGGATTTGTACCACATTAAGAGCCAAGATTTTAAAGCTCTACTAAAAACAAACAAACAAATAAAAAGACTTCCTTATTTATGTTCATTTAATTACATGTCTGCTATTTTTATGATTAGTATAAAAATATGTTTTGTTGAATATAATAAAAAATAGACATAAAAAAAAAGAAAAAAAACATATACAGGGAATAGAGATTGTTTACCCTACTGGGAATAGAGACTGTCTACTTTGCATGGGTCTTTTTATTTGCCCAGGTATGGTGAATGGACACCTGTTAGGACCAGAGATCTTGCTCCATAATTAAGCACAGAAGCCTAGAATATAGTCTTATTACCTGTTGGAACTAAGCATGGGTGAGCAACACAAGCTAGCCCCAGCAGAATAGCCCAGGGTAAGGAAGCAGTTTGCTTATGAAAAGTGGATTGTAGATTATGGAGGACTAGATGGGGTAGTGTTCCCTATAATATACTACTGTATCCTGCATTGGTATACATATATACATACGTACATACATACATACATACATATATATACATGCATGCATGCATTCATATAATGTATTTCAGTCAAGCCCATCCCCAAATCCCTCCCTTCCATCTCTTCCTCTATTCTCATCATAATTATTCTCTCCAAATTTTATGTTTTTGTGTTTTTCAAATCCATGAACTTTACTTATTACTGCCACTATGTGCATAAATACATGGTCAACTACTTCCTGAAGCATGAGAGGCTGCACCTCTGTAGAAAACTGACTCTCCTCTTCCCATTAGCTATCAACTAAAAATGGCTCCTTAGCTGGAGTTTGGACTCCCTGACTACCACCCCATTCACACTAGAATTTTGTCTAGATTGATTTTGTACAAATCTTGTGCATGTTATAACATTATATCCATATCTATATCATCTCTTTCTATCTCTATCTCTATATCTACATCTATCCTTCCTTTCTTAAGGCCTATGAATTTACCACTTGCATCCATGAAATGCTCTTTTTCTTTAACCATTTTTCTCACAGTAACTAGAAAATGAAAACAAAAGCAGGGGTTCTCAGGGCATGATGGGACAGAAACAAAAGCAACCATCAAGGCAGGACAAAGAAAACTGATGCCAGGCAGAATAGTAGGCATTATTACCTGGCGATAAAACACAGAAGAGCTGCCAGGCTTATCCACTCACCTAGGTAGGCTGATCTTTCTTTTCTGCTACCTGTTACTGAAAGTAGCTTGTCTAGCATATAGAAAACAAGGATGTTGAGGCAGAGTGTCTTCTTTATTTTTTTTTTTCAGTGGCTTCTGTTGTAGTTCTGGGGGTGGAACCTAGAACCTTGTGTGCTTATACAACGCTTCTACCACTGAGCTCCACCGACAGCCCCACAGCCATCACTCTTGATCTTTTCTTCCCTGTCCCCCATGAGCTCAAGTAGCTACAACCCAGTATTATTTTTTTTGCAAGGCTCACAGAGAGATTTGCACAAATAACAGGAACAAAGGGAAGTAGAGGAAAGTGCACATGTGTAGAGCAGGCTTTTGTCCTGCCATTCCAGTGGTAGTCACAAAGGTTCTGAAAACAAAAAAACAAACCAACAGCTAAAGCTCCTCTGGGGTTCCAGCGCCCAATATTTTGTGTCCTCCTTAGAATGAAAAATCAAGGCCAATTTGTACTGCCAATATACCCTTGGATGTGTCGCCTTCCACTGAAGTGTGATCAACTTACCATGGGCCAGAAATCAATCTCTCTCTCTCTCTCTCTCTCTCT
>NC_045030.1:108383283-108390538 GCF_008632895.1 Mastomys coucha | reverse complement strand
TCTCTCTCTCTCTCTCTGTCTCTCTCTCCCTCTCTCCCATATTCTCTCCAATAGGAGAATGAATGTATGTATACTCCCTCTTCCCATGCTGAGATTATCTCTGGCTTGAGCTTTCATAGGTCTTGTGCATAATTTCACTGTCCTGGCTGGTTTTGTGTGTCAACTTGACACAGGCTGGAGTTATCACAGAAAACAGAGCTTCAGTTGGGGAAGTGCCTCCATGAGACTCAGCTGTGGGGCATTTTCTCAATTCCTGATCAAGGGGGTAGGACCCCTTGTGGGTGGTGCCATCCCTGGGCTGGAAGTCTTGGGTTCTATAAGAGAGCAGGCTGAGCAAGCCAGAAGAAGCAATCCAGTAAGGAACATCTCTCCATGGCCTCTGCATCAGCTCCTGCTTCCTGACCTGCTTGAGTTCCAGTCCTGACTTCCTCTGGTTATCAACAGCCATGTGGAAGTAAGCTAAATAAACCTTTTCCTCCCCAACTTGCTTCTTGGTCATGATGTTTGTGCAGGAATAGAAACCCTGACTAATACAGTCACCATTCCTATGAGTCTTTACATGCAGCTGCCTTATTGTATCCAAAAAAATGTTTTATAGTCATCCAATAACTCAGGCTTTTAGAATCTTTCTGTCCCCTTTTTACACAATGATCCGCAAGATCATTGAAAGAGAGTATATGATATAGATGTCCCATTTAGGGCTGAGCATTCTGTAGTCTCTTATTTGCTGTACATTGACTGGTTGTTGGTCTCCTTGCTAATTAGCATCTATTGCATAAGAACGCTTCCCTGATGAATGCTGAGATATGTATGAATTTGCTGGTGGGTGTAATGTTAAATTTTTAGGAGATGCTTTAATACTATGTTAAATAGGGCCTATTACCTACCTAGCTTCAGGTTCTTGACTCCCCTAATGGTGCTTTCTATGAGTTCCTTTTAGTGGAATAGGCATTACATTCAATTAGAAAGTAATTGGTTACTCCCATAACATTAGTGTCATTTTTGCAGAAGTAGACATAACTAGCCAGGATTGTCATTACTGTAGCTTGTAGAGTTCACGTTTTGGCAAGATTGATGGTAACTTTTCTTTGCTGGTAGCATGCATTAACAACTTCCAGCAGTATGAAAGCTACCCAGTATGAGAGAATCTTTAAAGTGAGTCCCACCTTTATTCTTTCATGTTCTTTGACTTAAGAATGTGATGTCTTGCCAGGCAGTGGTGGTGCATGCCTTTAATCCTAGCACTTGGAAGGCAGAGGCAGGCAGATGTCTGAGTTCAAGGCCAGCTTGCTCTACAGAGTGAGTTAGAGGACAGCCAGTGCTATACAGAGAAACCCTGTCTCATAAAAAACAAAAAAAAAACAAACAAAACAAAACAAAAAAAGAATGTGATGTCTTTGGCAAAAATGGACTTACCATCAAGTTCTGGAAGGTAAAAAAGAACTTTGACAAATAGCCTATGATATTTGGGGAGGTCTGTAAGACTTCCCTAGATGACAACTCTAAAAGATATAACCCATTTCAAACTCTGGGCTTTTGTTTGTTTGTTTGTTTTTGATAGCCTGTGATATCTAGTAGTAACATCGTTGCCCCATTATAATGGCAATTCAATTGAGATTAGAGGTTAATTGAATTGAGATTATTTTTACATATGAGTATATTATAGAAAGCTTCTACAGTAATAGGTTTCCACATGAGATTTTTGGGAGGTCTTTAGTGTTAGTTATACTTCTGAATATTCCCTCCTGTACTTTATCTTCCCATTCAACCCTTCCTATTTCTTTGTTCCTCTTTAAAGCTTTATACCATTGTCATCTTATTTCTCCTTGCTTGAAGGTCACTTCCATCGATCCTTACTGATCTTCTTACTAATCTTCTGACCTCTATGGATATTCCAAATGAAACACATATATCTGAAAATTCAAAGCTAACATTTATAAATCAGAGAAAATATGAGACATTCGTCTTTCTGGTCCTGGTTCTGGATTACCTCAGTCAGAATGATTGGTTCCACCTCTATCCATTTACCTGTGGTGGTGTGTTCTATGTACTTTACTAACATTTCTGGTGCACATATTCTGTGATTATCTAATGTAGAGAATTTTAGTCACAGGATCCTTGCTGTCAGTAAAGATCTTTGAGGATGGCAAATGGGTAGAAAGAGTTAACAAACTACAAAGGTCTTCAAAGCTGGGAGTTGCATTTTCAATATATGGTCAATGAGGAAGAATATTGAACAGTACAAATGAGAATCTCTAAGTTCCTCCCTATAATAGCATTCAGAGATACAGTGTGATGAAAGTTAATCCTCAAAATAAACAAAACACTAGATGGCAGTAGTAGAAGCAGATGGAAAGGTAAAGCACAAGAGCCTTGTCTACCATGTTTTTTCCTTTCAAATTTGCTTCTTCTCAATTTATTTTCATGCAGAACCATATGCATTATTAGAAGATTCATTAGTTTAATTTTGTTATCTGAAAAAAGATCTTAAGAGGTAAGATCTTATAATTAGAAGAAGTAAATCGAAATGTAGTTCTGGAATTCTTTTTTTTAATTAAAAATCTATACTACATATTCTGATCATAGTTTCCCTCCCCCATGTCCTTTGAGATTCTTCCTATCTCCCCAACTGTCCAACTCCATATCTTCTTTCTCTCTCTCTTTAGAAAACAGAAAGAGAAAAACTAAAAAATAAATTCAAAACACAGAAGCAGAGCATATTAAAAACAAAATTCAGAAGCTATAATATATAAATGAAAGATGAAAAAAACATTTAAAAATCTATGCAAAGCCATATGAGACAAACATAATCTCCAAAACTACCATTGAGTTAGTTTTGTGTTGGCCATTTACTACTGGCATGGGGCTTGCTGTTAAATGTAGTCCATGAGAGTGGGTATCAATTACAGAATAGCTTAATTGGGGATGAGGCTTGTGTACACCTAACCCACTCATTGCTAGGACCCCATCTGGTTTGAACCTGTGCCGATCCTGTGCATGCTGCCACAGCCTTTGTGAGTTCACATGTACATAAGTCCTATTGTGTCAGGAAGACACTGTTTCTTTGCTATCTTCCATTCCCGCTGGTTCCTACAATCTTTCTGCTTCCTCTTTCAAAGAGTTCCTTGAGCCCTAAGGGGAGGGACCTAATGATGATATCCTAGTGAGTGTTCCAAAGCCTCTGACTCTTGGCACATTGTCCAGCTGTGGTTCTCTGTATTGGTTCCCATATGCCACAGGACGAAGTTTCTGTGATGATAGCTGAGCAATATATGAGTATTTCCAGATGTCATTACATGGTTCTTCTATGTGTTCCCATGGAGTTGGCCATAAATCCAATCAGAAAGTGTTTGGTTACTCCCACAATCCACTACTGCAGGTCAACATTGGAAATCAAAGAGCTTAGCTGGCTTGGTGTTTACCATTCTTCTTTAGTAGCATGCAGAGTACCTTCCAGTACCATAAACACTAAGCAGTAGGTATTGAGGCTCTATGTAAGTAGATACCAGCTCAACTTCTCCATGTTCAATGAGTTGTCTAGGCGTTGTCTTTAGTAATAGGGCCTTGCCATCAGTTTGTGGAGAGCAACTAATAGCTTTGTCAATAGTCTGGGTTGTTTGTGGGTCTCCATGGTAACCCATTGCCCAACAACTCAATTAGATATAGCAATTATTTTTTTAATTTATTTAATCATATTTATTTTATGTGTATGAGTATATTGTAGCTGTACAGATGGCTGTGAGCCATCATGTATGTGGCTGCTGGGAATTGAACTCAGGACCTCTGCCAGCCCCACTCCATCCAGCCCCGCTCGCTCCAGTGTAATTCACTGTAGCTGACTTCAGACACACCAGAAGAGGGCGCCTGATCTCATTATGGGTGGTTGTGAGCCACCATGTGGTTGCTGGGATCTGAACTCAGGACCTTCTGAAGAGCAGTCAGTGCTCTTACCCACTGAGTCATCTCACCAGTCCCTAGATATAGCAATTCTTGACAGTAGAAATTTCACTTAGTGATGAAAAGTGTCTAGTTAGCTACTGAATTCTTAAGAACAGCTGCTGGGATTTTGCAATTTTTCTCACTATTGATAACATCTTGATAAGATTCAAGTCTCCATATACATAGTATTTTTAGAATTTAGAGATAAAATAACTCTCCAAAGTTGATAATAAACAGCAGTATGCCAAGATTTATATATACTACAGAAATACATGTATATGTTGGCATTAGAATTAGTAGTTGGCTAGAGGGATTTGAAATGCTTGCACATCATTTTACTTTTTTTTCAGTATTGGATACAATAGTATTATTTTAAATAAAGTGAAGATTACTTGTTAGCTGTAGTTTATATGCTTCCTAGCATTTGTATAATGTCTAGATGTTTCTATGCTCTTATATAAAAAGACACAAGCAGTCTTAAAGGCATGAATACTTTGTGAACAAGGCAAAAATATTTACAGTTTTTGCTAAAGGTAACAAAGAATTCACCAAACTAAGAAATAAATTAGTTATAAATAGGGGGAGGAGTAAGTACAAAGACATTTCTGTTTGAGAGAACGTCTTTGGATACTTGAAATAACAGTAACTGACCTGACAGGAATGAAGATATTTTAAAGAGAAGCTCGTGTCTCTCCTTTTTACTATTAAACTATTAAAGCAATAGATTCTAAGAAATCAGAACTTAGGAGTCTTGTGGTGGAAGAAGGAAAAGGTTGAATCTTGGTGCCAACCAAAGGAAACGAGATTTTACACAGTTCTGATAACTTGTCAGACAACCTTGCATCAGAGACTGGCACTAGACAATGAGACCATACCTTGGCTTGGAATGTTTAGTCATGCATACTTTTGTCATCTATTTAAATCTAAATGTCATATCAAGATCCCAAAGACAGACTTGGGGGTACAGATCACTGGACATTTTCATTTATTTATTTGTTTGTTTACCTAATGTGACCATAATGAATACATCCTCTTGCTCTGATTTGCCTTTACTTGTCCCTTTAAGTGGCTTCTTGAGTATAGGTAGTGAGGCCTAGCTTGTTAGGGCTGGCAGGTATCAACTCTGACCATCACAACCTAAGTAGCATACCTTAGTGTTCCTCATGTGTTGTGTCAGCTAAGGTATGAAAAAAAAAGTATGGCAGAAAGATGAAGCTGGGTAATAGGCAGAAGCTAGGTGTTGTAGAACATTGGGTAATGAGCTTGAACTTTATCTCCTAAACAGTGGTCCAACATTATTTAAGGAAAAACAGTGATGCTTAGAATGATCAAAAAATGAAAAAAAAAACTGGTAATGAAAGCAGTTAAGAGGATGTCAATATACTGGAGGTAAAAGATGAACATGACTTATCTGTATTAGAGTAGCATTGTTGAAGCTGAAGAAAGCAGATGAATCAGAAATTGTGGACACAGATGTGCTGCTTTGTTCAATGTGAATATGCAGAAGAAAAATAGGCCAAGAACCAACAACTTCTAAAGAAAGGTAACTGCTAAGGATTTGTTAGACACAAGTATCAAGAGATCATATAGGAGTAAGACTCATTCAACATACATCTAGCTATAAGATAAAGTCCCTTGGTCTTCAGTAAGATATCAAAACTGTTTCACATAAGATGCTGAAAAACTATTTGTTTAAGGAGCTATTTACAGACATTTTCAAAGGAGGATTGAAATGTCTAAGATTTGACATAGCCACAAAGTGTAATCTTCAGTATCAACCATCCCAACAGCAAAAACTATCTGTGTTTCCATTGCACAAATATCTATAATTCTATGTGTAGCTTTACTAAGTCTGGAGCTTCTGATCAATACCAAAGAGGAAGGTGAACTAGGTTCATGTTTGTACATGATCTTTGAGTGCCCCTTGCTATTGAATGACAATGAAAACAAGGCATTCTTATCTTGCTCCCAAGTTTTGGATACTATCGTAGAGTAGAATGAATAGATGAATAATCTTAAAAATGGACTTTTAAGAAGTGACTATAATGGAACTTCAATCAGCAGACCAATGATGTGAAAATTTAAAACAAGGCTGCTAGACATGTTCTAGCAAGGAATACTAGCTTTACAAACAGAGGAGCCAGTCTTAATTTTTCATTTCCTAACCCTAAAGCATTGGTACAATTACTTGACCAATTGGATGCCAAAAGACACCATTTTTGAAATTGTAATGGCAGTCATAACAATCTTTATGTACTTCACAGTGTTATACTGAGTCATATGAAATGGGTTTGTGAAAAATGTGATCTCTTCAGAGCTGTTAAAGGCACTTACCAACAAACCAGACGATCTGAGATGGATCCCTAGAATCCACATTGTGGAGGAAGAGAACTGAATCTACTAAGTTGTCCCATCACCTCTACATGTGACATTGTGTGCACGTGCATAATTGCACATACAAATATGAATAAAGTCAAGATAAGTAGATAGATAAATGGAGATATATCTCATGTGTTCTATTAATGACCATACAACTTAATGAAATTGTTAGGAGTAAGAGGAACATGTCCATGGCCACTAGAGCCTATAAGTAAATGTAATTATTAATTTAGTTTACTAGAGGAATGAAAACTTCTTAAGAAATTTCCTGGAGTAACTGGGACCAGTGGGAACAGGCACACAGGAACTCCACCAGCCCAGTGACTCAGGTTCCTTCTGGTCTGTCTGGGCTGGGGTCCAGAGCAGATCTTGAGCGCAAGCTCTGCAGCCAGTCCCACAACACCCAGAGGAAGCCCCACTCCCAGGTACTCTGACACACCCAGGATCAGAGGTGAGCAGGAGCCAACATCTGTCCCAACACTGGGAGTAACTGGGACCAGCAGGACCAGGTACACAGGAACTCTGCCAGCCCATTGACTCGGGTTCCTTCCAGTCTGTTTGCATTAGTGTTCTGAGCACACCTTGGGCTCAAGCTCTGCAGCCAGTCCTACAACACACAGAGAAAGCCCCACTCCCAGGTGATCTAACAAGCCCAGGATCCCAGGATCCCAGAATCACGGGGTCACAGAGACAGCTTGACTCTGAGGAGCTCTGACACAACCAGGGTCACAGGAAGGACAGGCTCCAGTCAGATTTAGCAAGGGCAGGTAGCACTAGAGTTAACCAGATGGCAGGAGGCAAGCATAAGAAAATAAACAGACCAGCAGGGCCAGGCACACAGGAACTCTGCCAGCCCAGTGACTTAGGTACCTTCTGGTCTGTCTGGGTTAGTGTTCTGAGCAGACCTTGGGCACAAGCTCTGCAGCCAGCCCCACAA
>NC_045030.1:108382660-108383058 GCF_008632895.1 Mastomys coucha | reverse complement strand
TTCTCCTATCTCAGACTCTCTATTAGTAGTATTGTTTATTTCATGTTTTTATACTATACTATGGTTTTTAGGACGGCTTATATATTTCAAAAGTATTTATATAATTAAAAGAAACATAGACAATTAACTAGGGAGATGGCTTGTAAGAGAACAACAAAGTGAGACTCAATGCTTTGCTTGACATTTGTAACTCTTGTATCAAGTTTGAAGAAGAGGACTTTATAAGAAAGCATAACTCTGTTGTTTTATATCAAACAACTTTTATAATACTTATTTTGTTATAACATTTTATAAATTTTAATGAATATGACAAAGATATATTGTAGGTAATGAAGGGGGTCTCTGGGAGGAGTTAGGGTACAAAAGGGAAACAAGAATGTGATTTAATTCTATTTACT
>NC_045030.1:108355907-108382373 GCF_008632895.1 Mastomys coucha | reverse complement strand
AAAAAAAAAAAAAAAAAAAAAATTCAAAGAGAATATTTAGTACAAAAGGTTCTGTGCATAATTATATACTAGCTCATCTTGTGCCTTATTTGATCCAAGTGTATCTCCTGATCTTTGAAGCTAGATTTTAAGTTCCTGTACTCTAAGGAGAATTTCCAAATACTACATTTGCGATTTAAATGCATTTGGCACAAATGCATCAGGGGTCATTGATGAAGGGGTTTGAAAGAATTTTGAATATTAACAAAAGGATGAAGTTTTGAGAATCAAAATTGGGGTTAGACAATTTTTATACCAATTTGGCTCCATACTGAAGTTTTAGAATGCAAAAGTAATTCTCTTCTCATAAATCTTCCAATTTCTGTTCCAAATCTTTGTCACTGAAGTATTGGCATTTTCTGTCAAGATATGACCATTTAGCTCTGATTAAATTGTCTACATTGCAGCAGATCTTTGACATTTTATCAACATCTCTTATTTGATTACTGTGAACAATTTCCACAGTATGACTGAGCTAAATTTGACCTCCAGTAATTTAGACTATAATAGAAAACTAATGTGACTTTTTAGCTAGGAAACCATGTACTTTGTGTCCTTAGATTGAAGAACATTCAGTTCCCTGCACCAATGGAAACATTTATGAATGGTGTTTTATCCACAAACTATTCATAATAAGGCTGTAGTCTCAGAAAATTAGGTTTACTAACCCATTGCAATGAGGAATATTCAGACACTACAAGCATCACAGGGTGCTTTGTGAAAGGAAAAACATGAGAGCTACTACAAGATTCTAGGGGGTAAAACTCAAAGCAGTGTATAAAGGGATCATTGCTGCTTATGCCTATGCCTTACATTTTCTATCCCTAGGACATGTCCCAGGGTTGAGATAAAGTCATTGAGAGGATGTGATCAATCATTTCAAAGTTGCATGTGTGTGACTACACTAGCTTCATTTTCTATACTTGAAGATAAAACTTCATGCTGCGCCATTGAATGTGTGAGACCATTATCTTTTCCACATTCAATTAGCATAACATTTTTTGAAATGTATTTCCTTCCTCATAAGAATAGTGTTCTAAGTGATGGAAATGTTCTTTGCTAGTCCATAAATGCAAATCATTGCATTAAAAACGTGAAATCACATGTCATTGCAATGGAACTCTCTATAGCTTCCCAAATAAAAGAATTAAAACAGGACAGCTCCCTTACACATAAAGAGTATTTCTTTCTTTTGAACTTTGGTGCTTGGGGAGAAGTAAATTTATTTAGACAATATTGGTGGAGCCTGAGATACCATTGTTTAGGTTCAGTAAGTTTCCCTGTGAACACATTCCTATGGCTTAGAATTGAACACGATATTTCATTTTACTTTGAGTTGGATGTTTTCTGTGTATAAATGATCTTATGCTCTATCTGGTTCTGGAATTTACACAACCTATAAATGGAACAATAAAGGGAGATAAAGGAAAGGCTTTCCAACACGGTTCTTGGCACTATATGGAAATGAGAGAAAGACTGTGTTTGTTGTGATTTGAATGAAGTGTCCACTACAGTCTCTGGCACTTGAATATTTGATTTCAAATTGGAAGCGCTGTTTGAGAAGACTTAGGAGTTGTGGCCTTGATGAAGAAAGTAAGTTCTTTAGGGGCTGGCTTGATCATGGAACTTTATCATAGCAATAGAAAAGTAACTAATACATGTGGTAGATCTCGTCTCAGTTTTTTGAAAAACCATCACACTGATTCCCATAATGGCTGCTCTAGACTTCATTCCCACCACCAGTGAATGTTGTGTGAGTAACTAATAACTTACTGATTGGGTTTAAGGCCCAGTCCATGAGCTCAACTCCATACCTGGTACCAATACTGAATAAGGAACCAGTGAATAGACAAGTTATATACCCCAGGGGAAAACCTACTACAATTACACTGCTGAATAGACACAGAAGTAAATGAACTCCTAATTGTTCAGCATTATACTCATATATCCAGCCATTTCTCAGCCCTCATCAGAGAAGCTTCTGAGAACCATAATTGCCCAAGGTGCAAAGAATAAGATTCTACAGAACCTTCAGCCATAAGTGGAACTCTACCCCCTCCTTCTAAGGCTAAGAAATCACTGTGGAAGAGGGGACTGAAAACGCTAGAATTGATGAGTAAGGAAACTGTCTTCTGGACACAGCAGGGCAGATGCACATATGAATTCATGGAGGTTGTGATGGCTAAAAAGTACTTGTGCAATCTAAACTAGACTCAATCCCAGAATAAAAAGTAGAGATGGGAAGTTCTACCTCTAGTTTAGGGGCTACTAGCAATCATTAGTGGCTATTGAAGGAAACAGCAGATTGCTCTAAGAGTGTATGTAGTCCCTGATCAGTTGATTATACTCTAGTAGAAGGCCATGCAAGAACATTTAGACAGCGTGAATTGGCTTCAATGAGAAGAAAATCAAAAGGACACAAAGTTGGGTGGGAAGGGAAGGCAGGGGTTGGATCTGAGAAGTGTTAATGGAGGGAGGATGATTGTGTTTAAAACACATTGCATGAAATTTTCAGACACCAATGAGACATGTTAACGTAGAAGGGAAAAATCTCATGGCCCCAACCCTAGACAAAAAGCTACAGGCAGCGAGGAATGCTGGAAATGGGTAAAAACATTCTTCCCCAGGGAAGTGTCCCTTTATTGGTTATCAAGTAGGAGTGGTGAGCCCTGAAATCATATACATACAAATAATGGTATGCTGAGCAGATTATATGTATATATTTAGAAATCTATCTATCTATCTATCTGTCTGTCTGTCTATCTATCTATCTATCTATCTATCTATCTATCTATCTATCTATCTATCTATCTATCTGCCTACCTACCTACCTATCTATCATCTATGTAACAACATACCAAAAGATTCTATAAATTTGAGAAAGAAAGCAAGGGGTAAATGGGAGGGTTTAGAGCAGTGCTTTTCAACCTTCCTAATGCTGCAGACACTTGTGCTGACTCCCAACCAAAAAATTTACTTTTGTTGCTATTTCATAACCGTAATTTTGCTACTGTTATGAATTGTAATGGAAGTCTCTGATAATGCAGGATATCTGAAATGTGACCTCTTTGAAAATGCCATTTGATACCCCCCCAAAGTAGTTGCGACCCACAGGTTGAGAACCACTGGACTACAGGGGCAGAAAGGAAAGAGGGAAATGATATTTTAAAATGTTTATTTTTCTCTCATATAATACATCCAGACTGAACTTCCTCTCCCTCCACTCCTCTCAGGATGCCCACCTCCCCTCTCCCCCAGATCCACTTCCCACCCCCTACCCGGATTCCTGGTCCCCTTTTCCCCCTAAAAATGAGCAGACCTCCCTGGGACATCAAAGGAACACAGCACAAGATACATTAAGACCAGGTACAAATTCCTCACATCAAGGCAGGGCAAGGGAACCCAGTAGAATAAAAAAGGTCCCAAAAGCAGGCAAAAGAGTCAGAGACACCTCACCCCCACTGTCAGGAGTCCCCCCAAAACAGTATGCCAACAACCACAGCATGTATGCAGAGGGACTAGGTCAGATCCATGCAGGCTCTGCAATTATTGTTTCAGTCTCTGTTAGCCCCTGTGAGCTCTGCTGAGCTCTTTTAGTCAACCTTCTGATTAAAAACCATTTCCTGCTTATTAGTCCTCATCTTTTTTCCACTCTGAAGCCCTCTAAAGTCTAATGCATTACTTTCTGTATCTTTAAACTTAGATACTGACTCGATGTATTCTCCATTGTTATGCACAGATGAGATGCACAAAGCAGACTGACTCCACAACTGATGGCAATTGCATAAATATTCCCCCTCTTCCGAGGCCTTGGGCAGCTGATGGGAGTGGAAAATGATGTTTTAATAAAAAAACAATTTAATTTTTAAAAATAAAAAACCGAGAAACAAAACGGAGAAAAGCTAAGTTATTTGTTACAATCACTCTACTAGATGACTAAAAGGGGACCTATACAGATAGATAAATAAGAGATTGCCAGCAATGGAATGGATTGACTAGGGAGATGAAAGTTAGTGGGGAGGGGAACAATGGTATATGGGCACATTCCTTTTGTGGGAAGCATGTGACTAGAAAGGGAGTACTCTCCTTTTGCAGTAAGTGTATTACAGTGTATAAGTACCACTGCTTTCCAAAAGCAGGTTTTGACTAGGAAGTAAGATATTAAGAGGCTCTACCAGCAGCTGACTGAGACACATGCAGATTGTTAACAGCCAACCACTGGATTCAGGTCAGGAACCCTATTGAAGGATTGAAGGAACTGAAGGGGATGGCAACCCCATAGAATGAACAACAGTGTCAACTAACCCAGACCCCTGGGCACCTCCAGGGATTAAGCCAGCGACCATAGTCTGGTTCTGGTTCTTCACTCACCCCTCCCTCCACCCCTTCCAGTCCCCACACATAAGTAGCAGAGGACTGACTGCTTTGTCTGGCCTCAGTGGGAGAGGATGCACTTAATCCTGTAGAGCCTTGATGCCCCAGGGAAGAGGGGTGAGGGGAGGGAGTGAGATGGAGGTGTGGGCGGGTAAAGGGAATGTGGAGGGAGCACCCTCTCAGAAGTAAAGGGGAGGGGGATAGATGAATAACATTGTTCAGAATAATTCTGGGAGCAGGGACTGGGAAGGGGGGCAACATTTGGAATATAAATAATAAAATAATTTTAAAAAAGAAAAGATTCTCACTCTCAGAAACCTAAAAAAAATGCACAAATAAATTTTATACTGTACAAGAAAAAGAACCTGGACAACCTGGAGTACAACTGATCTGGCAAGAAATTAGCCTATCCTGAAAGATATAATGTTGAGGTTAGTTGCTTTGGTCCAGTTTGCATACCATCTTGTTTAACCTGATACAATAAGGCAAGAGGCACCTGTCCCAGATGTCTCTTTGCAAAAGTTCCTGAAGAACTTCTTAATCTTGGGACTCTATGTAAATGATAAAATAATCCTACAGACAGACACCTTAAAATTTCTCTTGAGTGACAGTCACATGCATTATTTCTAACTAAAGCCTAAAGAAATGATAAAATAATTCTACAGACACCTTAAAATTCAGGACTATGAGTGACAATCACATGAATTATTTCTAACTAAAGTCTGTGCTATAATTAAGAGGTAAAGACTTTAAAATATGGACTGGAGTTTTGAAACATGTGTCCAGTTCTTCCTACAGAGCTGACAGGAATCTAAGCTTGTAAAATTAAGAGAACAATGACTGTCTGGTCCAGACTGAAACTTTTTTGTTTTCTTACACCCTCTCAAACTTTTTTTCCTTAGCCCTGGATTTCGCATTGTTCAGTGATTCTGTTAGGTTTGCTCAGAGAGTTTGAAGATTATCTTCACATTTCGAAAGTTCTCAGAATTCACTTTGAATGTATTTACTAATCAGATGGTTTCCACAGGCACTTGTGACAAGCAAAATCCTGTCACCAACTTTCCTTGTTAATCAGTAACCAGCACTGATCTTTGTTTGCTTGCTCTGTTGCTCTTTCTAACATGAGTATCTCTACTGCTTACATTTCTCTTTGTGTTCTTGATCTCTTCTATCAAGATGGAATAGAAATGGGGGTGAACTACAGTCAAGCTATTATGCAACTGGTTAGGTATTAGCAGAATTAGAGGGCGTTAGGTCTGGACCTCTCATAATCAACATCAGGGAAAACCAAGTATTGGAACTGTGAGACTCTTAATTACTGGATAGAAGAATGGCTCCTGAGTCAAAGTTCCCATCTTGGGAGGAGATGTAACATCCTGAGCTTCCCAGAATATCATTAGTTGAAACTAAGCCTGACTCCAGGAGTTCTGAACCTTGTAAGATAGGAGGAGCCTCTGATAAAAAACAAGGTCATACATTGACCCTTGTGGAACAATTGATGCAAATGGGCCTGACAATCACATGGGCTAGAAAACACCCCTCAGGAAAGCCATCTGTTTCAGAAATTTCTGAATTAGCAGAAAACTTGCCTAAAATGCAAATCAAAATAATGGTCTCCTTGGCCTGGATGTACTCCCACCCATTAACTGTAACACACTTTACTCTGTAGTAAGTGCTGCCTATCTTCTACATTACAAGTCATACCTTTCATCTGAATCCTCCTCCATTTCTGTGTGTAGGCATGCCAGATGTCTTCATCTCTCCACATTATGTTTTTGAAACAGGTTCTTCTCTGAGCCTGATTAGCTGCTAAGAAGGGTTCAGAGGTCCCCGTCTCTGCTTCCTTCTTCTTGAGTGCTAGAATTACAGAAGCATGCTGTCACATCCAGTTTTTATATGGGTGTTGAAGGCCCAAACTTAGGTTCTCAGACTTGGACACCAAACACGTCACCAACCAGTCTGTCTTCCTAGCCCTTTCTCTGGACTCGGGAGTTGGGGAGCAAAACCAGAGAGAGAGATGCTGATGACAAGAATATTCCACTTATTCTTCCCTGTTTGATTAGTGATATACTTTGCTAATCAGAAATTTAAAAGCATAAAGGGGATGGAGCCCTTTCAGAACCATCTGAATGGGTGATGGCTGACTTTCCCATAACAAATGACAAAGAGAAAAGCATAATAAGCATATTTGGCCACAATTTTATGCAAATGTGATCCTTCAGATTGAAAATCTTGAGACTCCATATGGACTCTCCATTTTTATGCTTGAGTTGGATAAAGATTGGACAAACCTGTAGATATACCCACATAAAATTAGGCTTTTCTAGAAACAGACTGAGACAGAGAGGCCTGTCTAGATTTTGTAATGGCTACTGTATGTACCATTTCTTTCTCCAAGGCATGTGCAGAACTGTCTGGAATAGTGGGGTCTAAAGGCCTTCCTTCAAAATAAGTCAGAGAATACATTTTTTTAAAAAAAAGATTTATTTATTTATTTTATGTATATGGGTACAGTATAGCTGAACAGATGATTGTGAGCGTTCATGTGGTTATTGGGAACTGAATTTTAGGACCTATGCTCTCTCTGGTTGGCCCCACTTGCTCTAGTTGGAACTGCTTGCCCAATCCCTGTTCGCTCAGGCCCAAAGATTCATTTATTATTATACATAATAATAGCTGTCTTCACACAAGCCAGAAGAGGGTGTCAGATCTCATTACAGGTGGTTGTGAGCCACCATATGGTTGCTGGGATTTGAACTCATGACCTTTGGAAGAGCAGTCAGTGCTCTTACCTACGGAACCATCTTGCCAGCCCCAGAGAATATCTTTATGGCCATCTGTTAGACAAAAACATAGGAGAAAATTAGAATAATAGCTTTGAGGTTTTCTGGCTTACTATTAGGGAAAAATGTTCTAGTTTGTCTAACCTGCTTCAGAGAAGAAAAATTCCATTTTTGTGGGGGAGTGGAGTGGAATAGGTGTCAGGGGAATAGAACAGGATGCCAGCAAGAAATCTTCTTTATGCTTCTTCTGTCCCTTTCACTCTGGCATACTGTTTTGTGAAACCCAGCAGGATTCACACTCCATATGAATTCTCTCTTCTTCTATCATTGAGCAATGGCATGGCTCTCTTCAAAATAACCATAAATATTTTTCTCTTTGGCAGTGAGTCTAACATTGCATCATTTTTACTGACTTATACCTTTATGGTATTCAGAACACAATAATATTCATGGGCTAACATATACCTCTTCAACAATTTAAGCTTCTGTCAATACATTTTCTAAAAAAAAAAAAAAGAAAAAAACCCAAATATCGAAAAATTAGCCTGCTATGTCTAAGGTGCTTGCTTGTAAACCTAGCTCAGAGCTCAATGGTAACCAAGCATGAACAAAAATATATTTTTTTTAAACATTGGATTGTGCTATGTTGCTCTGGCTGTTCTCTAGCTCTTGACTATGAACTACTGACTCAGTCTCTGCAGTGCTCAACATATAAACATTCATTAGCATAGTGCTCTGGGGTTAGGGCATCAATCCAAGCATCTTAGGCTTTCTGGGCCCTGGAGTCTAGACTTGGCTCTCCTTTCACTTAGGACACCTCAAACTAGTAGAAGGTAATGTCACATCTGAGAAGAAGTGTCAGGATATAACAGTATGTACATTGTTATAATTACTGTCCAAGGTAGAAATGGAATGAGTTTAGAGTTTGATATGCTTTGAAGACTACATATGGTTTTTGTTTATAGGACAGTATTTTTTGAAAGCATCCTTCTCCTTCCTTCTAAAGTTTTGTCTTTACTAAAAACCACAAAAACTTTCTAGACATGCCATCACATGAGGGAATGTTTTCCATTCATTCAATATATGCTTTTGTGACTTTTCAAATCTGCGACTGAAAAGTGTGCTTTTTCTTTAAAATGTACAGGATTTACTTGTTCCATCTGTTTAATTTCTTGTATGTCCATGTCCTCTCGTCACATATAGTCTTGGAATCTTCCAGACAGAGGAAAATGTTTAAGTTTTAAATATACTGTTTTAACAAATTTAATTATCCTCCAGAGATTTGGGAATTATAAGGGATCAAGTGAACAGAATTGATGGAAGGAAGATAGCAGGGGCATGTGAACAGAGTTGAAAGATGGGATTGGCAATTTATTACAATGTAGAATCGCTTCACTTTTCTTTGGGTCAAATCATATTTCTTCAGGTTGTATTGCATTTTTGGAACATACTTAAGAATACCTGAAGGAAATGCAAGGATGAAGTTTATATGAGCAAATTACTAGTAGACTCCCAGGAAAAGGAGGCGGTAAGGGGGAATAACTGTTAACTTTCATTTGTTACTAAATTGACACTCCAGATTAACAGGTAGTTTTGAAAGTTAGTGGAAAATGAAATATAAATAGTACACTAAAAACCTAGACTTAGTTTCATCTCATTTTGTATGTAGTTTGTCATGGAGTCTCTTTTATTGGGATTTTTAGCCTCTTTAAGTGCATGGTGTATCATGTGACAGTTTTGAACTCTATGTGAGCCCTATGCTGTCAAAAAACAGAGACAGTTGAGAAATCCCTGAACCTCTTTGTGTTTCAAGCAACTAACCATTAAAGACCACCCTGTCATGACAAAATCTGACAACTGCTTCCAACCCCAGAAAACACACACACACCTTATATAGTCAGGATTAAAATCTATTTAGATTCTGTACGTACTACAATAGGAATAAACCTTAAAACATAATATTAAATGAGATAAACACAGAGGGATAAAGTATTATGTGTCTTTCTGCTTATATGGCATTAGTATAATAGGCAAATTATTGAAGATACAAAGTTCAGGAGAAGTTATCTGGGGCTTGCTTAAGAGAATTAAATAAGAAGTTATTGTTTAATGAGTAAAAAGTTTCTGTTTGGGGATGATAAGAAAAGTCTGAAAATGGACAATATTGATGTTTGCCAAACACTGTGAATATACTCAATAACTTTGAATTATAGGCCTGAAATTGGTTAAAATAGTAAATTCTAATGTATAATTTGATAGAATTAAAAATGAATGAATCAAAAATCATGGCACATAAAATCAACCAGATGCAAAAGACATAATGGTTATGACCCCGTTTCAGTACAATAAGAGTCACTTGAAGAATGGAAAGTACAGTCTCAGGACTCCGATGCAGCTGCTCATGTTGCATTCATCCTCAGAAAACAGACAGCAATGAGTAATGGTGTCCAGCATTCATTTTCTCTTTTCTTTTTCTTTTGCTGAGTAGTAGACCAATGCCTGGGGAGTGGTAGAGCCAGCATCTTTCCTAATCTAGGTAATCCTTCACAGACATGCATTAAAGTTTTATCTCTCTGTGAATTCAAATCTTTTCAAGTTGATGGTAAATTTTAAACATCACACCATGCCTTCTTTTTGAATTCATCAAATCTTCACTATCTTCCCTTAGCAAATCATTGTATTAGGCATTATGAGGCTTTAAAATTAGCCAACATACCATCCCTGAGAAGAAGCTTTAGATAGAGTGAAGGGGAAACAGTCACCTAAACAAACTATCTTAACATAAGCTGACTGACATCAGTGTCTCTTTAAAGGCATACACAATGACTCTTTACAGGCATGAGCAATGATGCTCCAACAAAAATGAGTTTGAAAAGGAAAGAGATACTCTTATTTAATAGAATTAAGACTGTGTGCTTTAAGCCTTGTCTGAAATGATAAACTGGAGATAGAGAAAAATAAATATTCAAGACAGCAGAAGCAGCAGAAGCACAAAAGGATGAAAACATATGGAAGGTCTGGGGATCACTAAGAAGTGTTGTTTGAGTTCAGAGCCAGCAGTCATCTCTAGAACATTATGTTAGTATCACATGGTGATTTGCATTAACAGAGTTGGAATCTCGCAATGAGACAGCAAAGGTTATGAAATGGAGAGTGATGGCATCCAGCTAGGTGGGCTTGTATAAAAGCCAAAAGGAAAACCATGGCTCACTTAAAAATATGTGTCATCTATCAATGGTGTTTAGCTCCTTAACAAATTAACAGGATAACAAGAAAGCTTCAAACAAAGCGAAAAGAAACTCTCACACAAAATAAATTGGACATAATGCATGGAAAATACAATGTTGGTCTAAGATTGTTGAGTCCCAGTTAGAGCTAGTTAAGAATGCCCTAGTATTCAGAAGGGTGACAGCATATTTTGTACTTATTTACAAAATGTAGGTAATCTTTTTTTAAAAAAAAGTAATCAAAATAATCATAGCTAACATGTATTGACTATAAATACATTAGGCACTGTGTTAGAAACATGTATATTTGTCTACCTTGTTCTCTGAAGCAATATTGGTAGAGAAGGTGTTATCTATATTATAAAAATAAACAATTGATAACAGCCTGGTAGACCAGGCTGGCCTCGAACTCAGAAATCCTCCTGCCTCTGCCTCCCAAGTGCTGGGATTAAAGGCGTGCGCCACCACCACCTGGCTCAGAAAAGTTGTTTTGACTTAAGTCATTTCATGACTATGAGACAAAGCCATGATATGTTCTAAGTTGTTATGAACTCCCTTTACCCCATCAAGTATTTTGAGTCAGAAAAATACTAACCATCCTAACCATCTCATTTCAAGGCTATGTTTTTCATGTTGTTTCCTTACTTTGCACTTTTTTTTTTTCGCTCTTTACAACCTTTCATCTAAGGCCTCAAAATGTAACACTGTATATAGTGTATATTGGTACTTTTTATACAAGTTTAATTTGTTCTATCAATTACATATTGGTACTCAAATCTCAACTAACCAGTGTGCTGAATATCTTCTGTTACTAAAATCTATCTTGAGGTAATGAAACAAGATACATTTTTGTACATAAGGGTTAATCTCTAGTGCTGGAATGCTCAAGAACTGAACTTTTCATTCTTTACTCTTTTGACATTACTTTATTATCTCCCCTCTCCCTCCCACCCCTTCCAGACACCCACTCTCCATACCAGTCCCTTTCCCAAATTAATGACTTTTGGTTTCCTTGTGTCACTCATATTACCTAAGTAGGACTATCCTTCTGGCTATTGGATTGCAACTATCTATTGGAACCTGGTAAGACTGCAAGTGGACACACAGCTGAAAGCAATGATATCACATTTCCTTGAATCTATCTGTAGGAAATACTTCAGCAGTGAGGTAAAGGCCCTTGATAGAGCCTCTCCATCCAGCCCTGACTGTTGATAGGTCTGTACTCTACAGACCCAATGCAGATACCTGCAGGGGTTGAAAATTCATTATTGTCATGGTTATGTTTTGTCCCTAAGATAGAATTTTGCAACCCTTAGACTATCTTCTGTCTCTTTTTTTTCCTGTTCCTTTCTCTCCAATTGCCTGATCTTTGGTGGGGATGCTATGAATGTCTTTTTTAGGGCTGAACATTGGACAATGTCTTATTCTTAGCCCCTTGCATAACTATAACTCTCCATGTTTACTGCAGTTCATTGGAAAAGGGGTTTTCTGGTTCAAGATGAAAGTAGTAATGATCTATGGCTATAAACACACATATTTAGAAGTTGAGTTAATGTAATGTCAGTTTAATTAAATAATAGACTTAAGTTATCTGCTAGGGCCAATGACCCCAAGCCAGATATGGGCTGTTGAGCAGGTTTCCAATATTCACTATGGATTTGTTCCAGTGGAGTGTACCTCACATCCAGTCAGAGAGTAGTTTGTCTAGAGGTATCATACTTTATAGGGTTCATAGCTGGGTAAGACAACTGATGCCTGTTCTCCCACAGGACCCTTTTTAGCACCTTCAGGCATAATGAAAACTAGCTGGCAGTTTGGATGCTACCAGTTCAAGTAACTTAATTTTCTGACTATTTCCCTTTCTGAAAAACTGTCACTTTAATTTCTTCATAATTGTAGCATGTAGGTTTAAAGAGAAGAGAGAACTTAAAAAAAAAAAAAGTCAGTGTCTTTCTATATAGCTCTTGTTGTCAGGGAACTCACTATGTAGACCAGGTCCGGAGTGCTGGGATTAAAGGTATGCAGTACCATGTCCAGTTTATAAATGTCTTTGTTGTAGTTGTTGTTTTTGCTGGTGGGACATTTTAGCAGTCCTAATTTCTTTTCTTTTCCAGTTGTTGGGTCAAAAACATCCTGACCAAACAGCTAAGGGGAGAGAGATTTTATTTTAGCACCCACTTCTCCATTTCAGACCATCATACCAGGGAAGTCAAGGTGGTGAGAATTTAAACTAGCTGGTCATCACATTCACGAGCAAGAGCAGAGAAGTGAATGGATGCTCAGCTTGCTTTGAGTCCAGGGACAAATTCACAGTGGGATGGGTCTTCCCATATTCATTATCATAATCAAGATAATTTTCCAGGCTGGAGAGATGGCTCAGCAGTTAAGAGCACTGACTGTTCTTCCAAAGGTCCTAAGTTCAATTCCAAGCAACCACATGGTGGCTCACAACCATCTGTAATGGGATCTGATGCCCTCTTCTGGTGTGTCTGAAGACAGCTACAATGTAATCATATAAATAAAATAAACCTTAAAAAAAAGATAATTTTCCACAGGCCAACTGATCAAGCAATCCCCCAATGAGACTTTATTTTCTAGGTGACTTTAGATCCTATCAAGTTGACAATTAAAACTAACCAGCACAAGTTTCTGTGCCCTGAGGTGGTCCTGTGCTAGAGCTCTCTATGCCCAAATTCCATCCAGAGAGAAATGGTCTCCCAGGAGTACTAACCCACAGGCTTGCAGGAGTGACAAGCCATAGTCACAGACAGCAAGACTAGCTAACACCAGAGATAACTAGATGACAAGAGGCCAGGGAAAGAAGAATATAAGCAACAGAAACCAAGGCTACTTGGCATCATCAGAACCCAGTTCTCACACCACAGTGAGCCCTGGATACCCCAACATACCAGAAAAGCAAGACTCTGATTTAAGATTACATCTCATAATTATGATAGAGGAACATATTGGAGCATCTTCTGGGTATATGCCCAGGAGTGGTATAGCTGGGTCCTCTGGTAGTACTATGTCTGAAGGAACCACCAAACTGATTTCCAGAGTGGTTGTACCAGCTTGCAATCCTACCAGCAATGACAGAGTGTTCCACTTTCTCCACAACCTTGCCAACATCTGCTGTCACCTGAGTTTTTTATCCTAGCAATTCTGACTGGTGTGAGGTAGAATCTCAGGGTTGCTTTGATTTGCATTTCCCTGATGACTAAGGATGTTGAACATTTCTTTAGGTGCTTCTCAGCCATTCAGTATTCGTCAGTTGAGAATTCTTTGTTTAGTTCTGTATCCCATGTTTTAATAGTGTTATTTGGTTCTCTGGAGTCTAACTTCATGAGTTCTTTGTATACCTTGGATATTAGCCCTCTATCAGATATAGGATTGGTAAAGATCTTTTCCCAATTTGTTGGTTGCTGTTTTGTCCTATTGACAGTGTCTTTTGCTTTACAGAAGCTTTGCAAGTTTATGAGGTCCCATTTGTCAATTCTTGATCTTAGAGCATAAGCTATTGGTGGTCTGTTCAGGAATTGTTCAGGAGATTTTCAGAGGACCCAGGAGTGGTAACTCCTGGGCATATACCAAAAAGATGATCCAACATGTAATAAGGACACATGCTCCACCATGTTCATAGCAGCCTTATTTATAATAGCCAGAAACTGGAAACATCCCAGATGCCCCTCAACAGGGGAATGGATACAGAAATTATGGTACATCTACACAATGGAATACTACGCAGATATTAAAAACAATGAATTTATGAAACTCTTAGGGAAATGGATGGATTTGGAGAATATCATCCTGAGCGAGGTAACCAAACCACAAAAGAACACACATGGTATGCACTCTCTGATAAGTGGTTATTAGCCCAGAAGTTCAGAATACAGGAAGAACAACCCACAAACCACAAGAAACTCAAGAAGGAAGACCAAAAATGTGGACATTTCATTCTGTCTTAAAAGAGGGAACAAAATACTAATGGAAGGAGTTGTAGAGACTAACTATGGAGCAGAGACTGAAGGAAGGACAAGCCAACCTGATATAGCTGTCTCCTGAGAGGCTCTGACAGTATCCAACTAATACAGAAGTAGAGGCTCACAACCATCCATTGGACTGAGCACAGGGTCCCCAAAGA
Organism: Mastomys coucha; assembly: GCF_008632895.1. Lineage (NCBI taxonomy): Eukaryota > Metazoa > Chordata > Mammalia > Rodentia > Muridae > Mastomys > Mastomys coucha. The sequence goes on along the minus strand of NC_045030.1, from coordinate 108,367,809 downwards.
AGGAGCTAGAGAAATGATCCAAGGAGCTGAAGGGTTTGCAGCCCCTTAGGACGGACAATATGAACTAACTAGTACCCTCAGAGCTCCCAGGGACTAAACCACCAACCAAAGAGTACACATGGTGGGACTCATGGCTCCAGTAGAATATGTATAGTAGAAGATGGCCAAGTCAGTCATCAATGGGAGGAGAGGCCCTGTGAAGGTTCTATGCCCCAGTGTAGGGAAATGCCCAGGCCAGTAAACAGGAGAAGGTATGGTGGCAAGCAGGGGGAGGGGGGAAGAGAACAGGGGTTTGTTTTTGTTGTTTGTTTTTTTTTTTTAATTTTTAAAAAATTTTTTGGAGGGGAAACTGGGAAAGGAGATAGCGCATGACATGTAAATAAAGAAAATGGAGAAATTTACATGTAAATAAAGAAAATATATAAAAAAAGAAAAAAAAAGAAAAAAAGAAAATATCTAAAAAAAAAAAAAAAAGCACATAAATAACTCCTTTAAAGAAATATAGGAGAACACAAGTAAACAAGTAGAAGCCCTTAAAGAGCAAACACAAAAGTCCCTTAAAGAATTACAGGAAAACACAACCAAACAGGTGAAGGAATTTAGCAAACCATCAAGGATCTAAAAATGGAACTAGAATCAATAAAGAAATCACAAAGGGAGACAACCCTGGAGATAGAAAACCTAGGAAAGAAGTCAGGAACCATAGATGCAAGCATCACCAACAGAATACAAGATTTAGAAGAGAGAATATCAGGGGCCATACAAAACATTGACACAATAGTAAAAGAAAATGCAAAATGCAAAATCCTTCTAACCCAAAACATCCAGGAAACCCAGGACACAATGAAAAGACCAAACATAAGGATACTAGGCACAAAAGAGAGTGAAGATTCCCAATTTAAAGGGCCAGTAAATATCTTCAACAAAATTATAGAATAAAATTTCTCTAACCTAAAGAAAGAGATGCCCATGAATATACAAGAAGCCTGAAGAACTCCAAATAGATTGGACCAGAAGAGAAATTCCTCCCATCACATAATAGTCAAAACTCCAAATACACAAATACAAATGATATTAAAAGCAGTAAGGGAAAAAGGTCAAGTAACATATAAAGGCAGGCCTATCAGAATTACACCAGACTTCTCACCAGAGACTATGAAATCTAGAAGATCCTGGGCAGATATTACACAGACCCTAAGAGAACACAAAACGCTCAATAACCATAGATGGAGAAATCAAGATGTTCCATGACAAAACTAAATTTACACAGTATCTTTCCACAAATACAGCGCTCCAAAGGATAATAGTTGGAAAACACCAACACAAGGAGTGAAACTACATCCTAGAAAAAGCAAGAAAGTAATCTTTCAACAGACCCAAAAGAAGATAGCCACACAAACATAAAAATAACATCAAAAATAACAATCACTATTTCTTAATATCTCTTAACATCAATGGACTTAATTCTCCAATAAAAAGACATTGAATAGCAGACTAGGTATGTAAACAGGACCCAGAATTTTGTTGCATATAGGAAATTCACCTCAGTGTCAAAGACAGACACTACTTCAAAGTAAAGGGCTAGAAAACAATTTTTTAAGCAGATGGTCCCAACAAACAACCTGGAGTAGCCATTGTAATAGTGAATAAAATCAACTTTCAACCAATAGTTATAAAAAAGGATAAGGGAGGACACTTTATACTCATCAAAGGAAAAATCTACCAAGAACTCTCAATTCAGAAAAAGCTATGCTCCAAATGCAGGGGCACCTGCATTCATAAAAGAAACTTTACTAAAGCTCAAAGCACACATTGTACCTCACACAATAATAGTGGGAGACTTCAACACACCACTCTCATCAATGTACAGATATGGAAACAGAAGATAAACAGAGACACAATGAACCTAACGGAAGTTATGGACCAAATAGATTTAACAGATATCTATAGAACATTTCATCCTAAAACAAAAGACTATACTTTCTTCTCAGCATCTCATGGTATCTTCTCCAAAATTGACCATATAATTGGTCACAAATCATGCCTCAACAGATACAAGAAGATTGAAATAATCCCATGCATCAAAACAACAGAAAGTCCACATACACATGGAAGCTGAACAATGATAACTTGGTCAAGAAAGAAAGAAAGAAAGAAATTAAAGACTTTAGAATTTAATGAAAATGAAGCATAACATACTCAAACTTATGGGACACAATGCTAAAAGGAAAATTCATAGTTCTGAGTACCTCCAAAAAGAAACTGGAGAGAGCATACACACACCTGAAAGCTCTAGACCAACAAGAAGCAAACACACCCAAGAGGAATAGATGGCAGAAATTAATCAAACTTAGGACTGAAATCAACCAATTAGAAACAAAAAGGAACTATACAAAGATTCAACAAAACCAGGATCTGGTTCTTTGAGACTAACCAGAGGGCACAGAGATGTATCCAAATTAACAAAGTCAGAATTGAAAAGGGAGATGTAACAATAGAAACTGAGGAAATCCAGAAATTCATGAGATCCTAACTACAAAAGCCTATACTCAACAAAACTGGAAAATCTGGATGTGATGAACAATTTTCTAGACAGATACTAAATACCAAAGTTAAACAGGATCAGATAAACCATCTAAACCATCCCATAACCTCTAAAGAAATAGAAGCAGTCATTAAAAGTCTCCCAACCAAAAAAAGCCCAGGACCAGTTTAGTGCAGAATTCCATCAGGTCTTCAAAGGATACCTAATACCAATACTCTTCTAACTACTCCACAAAATAGAAACAGAAGGAATACTACCTAATTCATTCTATGAAGCCACAGCTATGGTGTGTATTCTCCCTTAGAGATGGAACGGTTTCTGTCTAATCATGAACTTGTCAAAAATTCATTTCATAGATGACTTTATATGAGATCATTTTTCTACTTCTATCATGTTTAATGTTCCAAACAAATTTTAAAAACTGGTTGAGTGCATATGACTTTTAGCTTCAGAAGACATCATGTATAATTAAGAGGCATTTAACTACTATAAATTATTTCAATGACTTAAAAATGTCAACACTGAGTTGCATATTTTAAAATAAATTTTATTAGTTTAATAATAAAAAAACCTAACCAGCACATCAGCCCATCTCCCATTTTTTTATCTTTTCTTTTTCCTCTCTTATTGTCATTGAATTCACAAGGACATAAACAGCTGAGCTCTACAGATGTACTTTCCCAGGAGCAAACCAATAAAATGTATTTCATAGTATTGTAGAGAAATAACTGAGAAACACAAACAGACAGGCTTTGTGTATGTTTGTGTGTGAGTATTCAACATCTTTTCAAAAAAAATATAAATGTTGTGAGTCATTTTCACAGAGGACTTTGGAACTCAGACATTCAAGGGACCTTACTAATGATTACTAGCAGTTTAACTGAGAGACTGAAAAGGAAACAGCCTTTGTTTGCTGGAGGGAAAGCACTTAGAGTGAGGAATGAAAAGAGCAGGCTGCCCTTGACATGGCAGCTGACTGCTTTTATTCTCTTTAGCATACTATGATCCTATTTGCAAGGAGAGGACTGCAAACTTGTTCCAGTTTTAAAGTCTTTCTATGGGGAACCATGTATCTGGTTTTATTTATAATGTAGATTAAAATAGGTAGAAAATATGACCCTAAAAACAAGAAGAGCTAAGTTTTTATCAAATAGAGATGAAAACAAATGTCCTAATTTGGCTACCATGACTTTAAGTCAATTTAATCATACATTTTTTTTCTTTAGATGGTCTTAATTTTACCCATGTGACCTTACAAATTAAGGACTGGACTCATGGTTTTGTAGACTTGAGTTAAAGAACAAGTCAAATTAGAAGGGTATTCAGCATGATCATGAGGAATTTGTAGTAGTAGATATATTTTTCCCATTTCACCTTCCAGATGACTGTGCTGTGTTCCCAAATGATTAATTTACTGTTTCATAATATTTTCAAAATATTTTAAATAGATAAAAATGACACTATTTCTTACAGGTACATAGAACTTTTGGAAGATAAAGGTATTATTCAATTTTAAAATGCCAATATGTTAACAACTAAAAAATAAAAAAATTAAGATTAGATCCTGAGATCAAAGAAACTTTTGTATGTAAGATAGATATTCTATTTTGGAATACTTGCTACTTTCAAGAGATACATATGATTTCTGTCCTACTGTTAAGCTATCTCAATGGGAAATATTGAGAAATCTTATTTTATAGCTGTGCTTACAGTTCTGAATCATCAATTTCTATGAGATGTTTCTTTTTCAATTTCTATGAAATTGGCTTAAAACTCATTATGTAGATCAGGCTGGCCTCATACTCATATGTCCGTTTCTGTCTCCCAAGTACTGTGATGAAAGACATGTACCATTGCCCTGTTATAGGACAGCCAGGCCTATATTGAGAAACCCTGTCTCAAAACCAAACAAAACGAAACAAAACAAAACTAAGCAAAACAACAACAACAAAAAGATGTGTGCCATCATACCTGCCTTATAATTATTCTGGTTTAAGACTGTCTTGCTTTGTAACCCTGGGTAGACTGCAACTTATTAGGTAAATCAACCTAGCTTCTAACAGGATGCAATTCTCCTACTTTTGCCTCTCAAGTACTGGGATTGCAGACATAAGCCCTTATATCTAGCTAAAACAACACAAACTTGAATTTTAATTGTTAAAAACACCAAAAATTTCCAGACTTCTAAGAATGAGGACAGTTGTAACTACATTCATTTGTTTGTTCAGTAGCCCAGAAGAACATGGAATTAGCCACATAGTCATGAGATTAGCTTCAAACTCATGATTCTATAGCCTCCTAAATGCTAGGAATTTAAACATGAGCTTAGTTTGGGATTTGACATCAAAAGTCCCAAGTCCAGATCAGAACTATTGAGACTGTGCATTTGGTAACTCATTTGTCTTTTCTCCTATCCTATGTTCTTCCTCCCTTTTCTTTTTCTTTTTTCTTTTTTTTTAACTATTTTTAAAAATGAAACTCAAACATTTTTTTAAACTTTTATTTATTTATGTATGTGAGTACACTGTAGCTGTGTTCAGACACACCAGAAGAGGGCATCGGATCCCACACAGATGGTTGTGCGCCACCATGTGGTTGCTGGGAATTGAACTCAGGACCTCTGGAAGAGCAAGCAGTCAGTGCACTTAACCACTGAGCCATCTCTCCAGCCCCTTCCTCACCCCCCCCCTTTTTTTTTTTTTTTTTTGCTTTTGTCCTTTTCTTTTTATCTGGGCTTGGAAAGAAAAGAACTGCTCAGTGGAGTAGGGCTGATAGCTTTGATTGTAGTTAGTCAAGACAGGATATTAGTTGAGGCATGCATACACATATAAAGCAAAAGTAGAAAATGATGAGCCATAGAAGTCACCCAAATACAAATGTTTCAGATAAATATATAAGCATGCCTTGTAAAAGTAACAATACTATTGCAATGCTATCTGTATGATAAGTAATTTCCCGATTTAAAGTACAGCACAATGGTTTTCAGCATATTCTTGAAGTTGTACACCTTCATCACAGTTTTGGAAATTATTCTAACTTGAAGACTGCACTTCTTAGCAGGTACTTGCCATTACTCTCCAGCCACTCCAAACATTAGGAAACCATGACTTGATGAGTAACATCTATAAGGTTTGCTTATTTTGGAAATATTATATAAATCAGTCTCTTCAGAATTGTAGCGTTTTGTGTCTTTCTTCTTTCATTAACTTTAATGATTATAGTGTCTTTCTGCATTGTAGTGTGTCCCAGTATTAATTTGTCTTTGAATCTATATATTTCCACTGTATGTGGGTGCATTATTTTATTTATATTTTCTATTGTTGCTGGGCATTTGAATTGCTTCCATACTTCAGCTATTATTTATTCTGTTATTAGGACATAAACTATTATATTTAATTATGGAATTTTTGCAACTATTTTTTATCTTCCCATACCTCCTCTATTAGTCTATATCTTTTTGACTCCCTAGAACCCTTCCATCTAGAGTAACTTTTTGGAAAAATATTTTTATTTTGGGGGATTATGAATGCAACATTTCTTCATTTCCTTTTCTTTCTCCAAATTTCAGGGTGCAAAGCCTATGAAGCCTCAACCCTATCCAGAGAGCTACAGGTAGCTAAGGAATGCAAAAATAGTGGGAGAATTAGTCCTCCCCTGGCAAGACAGTGCCTTAACTGGATATTTTGTCACCTAATGAAGATTCCAGTACCAGGAAAGGGTTATTTCTAATTGATAAGTTAACCCCCAAGCCACCCATAATAATGCCAAGACAATGGGCTGCTGTCTACAAACTGGTGGCAAGGCCCCATTGCTGAAGACAATACCTATACAAGTTATTGAACATGGAGAAGTCAAGCTAGTGCCTACATAACTACATACTGACAAGCATCTTTGATGCAGGAAGGTACTCTGTGCACTACCAAAACAGAAATAGAAACACCAACACAGTTATAAACCTTTGGTTGATAATGGTATCCTGCATGTAAGATATGCTAGTGCAATAAAGTAGCATAAAGCTTGTAGGAATATCCAAGCAATGTCTGATTTGACTTAAGATCCAACCAATGAGATGGAACCCATATAAGATGTTGCTTAGGTGAGCAAGAACCTGAGACTAATAGCCCAGAGATCTAGAGAAAACCCAAATAATGTTGGTCAATAAGTAAGTAAGTAAGTAAATAAAAACACGAACAAATAAAACATAGCAATAGAAATGACTCCTAATTATATTCTGCCATATTCATATGTGCCTTTTCCAGATCAGTACCTTTTCCAGATATCAACAGAAAAGTTTCCCCCAGCAGCAGATGGGGACAAATACAGAGACCCACAACAAGACATTGTGCATAGAGTGAGAGAGACTTTGGAACACTCAGCCCTGATAGAGTATCTCCATCAAGTTTCTCATCTCCAGGATTAGGAAACCCTGCAGAGGATGAGGTAGAAACAATGTAAGAGCCACAGGGGTGGAGGACACCAAGGAAATAAGGCCCTCTAAATCAACAAAATTGACATACTTACAAACTCACAGAGACTAAAACAGAATGCACAGGGTTTACAGAGATCTGTACCAGATGGAGTCCTAGAGCTGAAAGAACATATGCTCCCATCCCTAACCCAGAAGCGATTTCCCAATTGATAACCACTTGCAAATGAAAAATTGGTACTTTCTTCAAAGGCAGTCTCACTAAGGAAACAAACTACCAAACTACTCTTTTTTTTTTCGAGACAGGGTTTCTCTGTTTAGCCCTGGCTGTCCTGGATCTCACTCTGTAGACCAAGCTGGCCTCGAACTCAGAAATCCACCTTCCTCTGCCTCCCAAGTGCTGGGATTAAAGGCATACACCACCACTGCCCAGCAACAAACTACTCATAAGGGTAAATTACATGCCTAGCAGTAGAGGGCCAGAAGAAAAGTCAATGACATTTTTGGAAGTTTTTGTCTCAAAATGTTGTATTGGGCTTAAAAAAACTTTTATTTTTTTAATTTTAATTTATCTTTTACTTTTATTTACTTATTCTCTCTCTCTCTTTCTCTCTCTCTCTCTCACTCTACCTCCCTCCCTCTCTCCTCTTTTTATCCTACAGGTTATTTGCATATACATTATAGCATTCTGTTTTGTGTTTTTATGGGATTCTAGAGTGTATGGACAAATTGGCCTCTATGTCATTATCTGTTTCTTGTACCTTTTCTTGTGCTCCTTTTCTTCTCTTTGTTTGTTTTGTCTTATATTTGTGTGTTAGTTTTGGTTTTATTTTATTTTATTATTATCCCTTAGATTCCCATTTATTTTCTAAGGAGAAATAGAAAGGGAAAAGATAAAGAATGTGGGGAGAAACTGGGAAAAATGAGAGAGGATAAATTATAATCAGAACATTATGTATAAAACAAATGTATTTTCATAAAAGGGAAATAATAAAAATCTTTTTTTTTTTCTTTTTTTTTTTGGTTTTCCGAGACAGGGTTTCTCTGTGTAGCCCTGGCTGTCCTGGAACTCACTCTGTAGACCAGGCTGGCCTTGAACTCAGAAATCCGCCTACCTCTGCCTCCCAAGTGCTGGGATTAAAGGCATGCGCCACCACTGCCCGGCAATAAAAATCTTTTAAAAATTAAAACAGGCTGAACAAGTCATGATGAACTAACCAGTAAGCAGCATCCTTCCATGGCTTCTGCATCAGTTCTTGCCACCCGGCTCCTGCCCTGCTTGAGTTCTTGCCTTTCTTCAATGATGAACAGTGACGTGGAAGTGTAATCCTAATAAAGTCTTTCCTTTCCAATTGTTTTTGATCATGAATAAATGTATCTTTTATTCACCAGATATAATTGTTGTCTGATAGGCTTCCTACTGAATAAGCTCACCCTTTCTCTTCTTTCTGAACTCTGATTGCTTAGTTCAACTCAGCTGTTGTGGCTCAAAACTCCTCTTCAAACTGACTGATTCAATCTGGCTTCTCTCACCTTCTCACTGAATTAGTCTGCTTGGCCTCAAACTAACTCTGGCACTTTGTTCTTATCCTTTGGCTCCTCTTCATATTCTGGTGTCAACTGCCTCTGCTGACTTGCACTGAACTGAATGACTTTAGGAAAGAACTCAAGTGCAGTGCACTGTACTGCAGTCACTGCAATGACTCGCAACTGATGGACTGATTCAACTCCCAACTCTTTGACTCCCAACTGACTGAACTCCCAACTCACTAAACTGAACTGACTGGCAAACTGACTGCACCAAACTGAACTCTGAACTGAACTGAGCTCTTTCTCCCTCGCTGCTATTAAGTAGTCTTCCTTTCCTGTTGGTTCTCCTGGGAGTTGGGCATATCCTATCTCTGACTCATTCTATCAGTTTGTCCCTTAATTAGAGTTCATTGTTTGAGAGTAAAGGTGTGCGACATGTCTACATTCCAGCTAGATCATGTCTTTGGATGTGATCCCTTGCCAGAGCAGCCATGTGGCTGGATTAAAATTCTTCTAGAATCATGATGTTTTGTCACAGCAATAGAATCCCTAACTAAAACAGTTAACAAATAACAAATGGTTAACCCTGAAAATATACAAGCAATATTATATAGACTGAGTAAATTGCAGTTATATATTTAGGAATATATACATAGTGGCCTTTTTAACTTTTTCTATGTAATATTTATTCTATTACCTTTTCCCTGCTTCCTTCATGTCTTCCCTCCACTCTCATGGTTATTCTTCCAACTTCATGACTGATACCCCCACCTATATACATTTCTATAAACATTAAAAGCTATAATCCACATGTGAGAGAGGACATATAGTATGTCTCTTAGCTCTACTACTCTCAATAGAATATTATCCAGTTCTATCCATTTTCCTGAAAATTTCACAAATAATAAATAAATTCCATTCTGTACATGTATCATATTCATTGTCTATTCATCTGTTGAGGAATAAATACTAGGCTGCTTTTGTTTTCTTGGTATTACAAATAGAACAGCAATAAACATGGACATGCAAGTATCTCTGTGGTAGGATGAAGAATGTCAGATTATGGACCTCTAGCACCTCTAGCTATCCCTCTCTCCCAAAAATCAGGGCATGCTATCATATAGCACCTTGGGACAAAGAATTGAATGGTGCCTGCTATAACAGAGCACTTAGGCCTCAATGTATGTGGAAGGAAGGAAGTCTAGTTATTTGCCCTTGCAGCTGCAAGATGAGTTTACTTTCCTACCTAATAGCTGCCTCTATGCCCACTGCTCTTGGGAAACTAGTGTAGTTATTAGTAATAGTTGCACTACCAATATTCATGTACAAGGTTTGTGTGGGTATACAAGAATTACTAAATTGATTTCCCAAGTTGCATACTAGTTCATATTCCCAGAAGCAATACACAGTGGTTATAGTTTCTACAATATCACTAACATCTGTTTTCTATTGCTTATTGTAGAAGAACTAGAAATAGTATCTCAGTGTGGCTCCTATTTGCATTTCATATGGCTCATGAGCCTACACACCTTTTCATGTGCTTATTGAACATCGAATGGCTCTAGAATAATAGTTATATTTATCTAATTTTCATTGTTATTACATTTTTATTATTTATGAATAATTACCATTTAAAAGTTTTCCTTGGACTAGTCAGTCACTAGTCTAGATTAGATACTTGAGGGATTAGCATCAATTCCCTTTCTTTGGGTACATACTATATCATTTTTGATGAAGTACTTTTTCCCCACAGTATACTGCTTCAATGAGTCTATACTAATCTAATTTTCCCAGAGAGGGGTATTTAAATGAAACAGTCTAGGCTAACTAAATCTTCCCCTTAAAGATTCATATTACCTGAGTCTTGCTATTCCTGTCTACAGGATTGCCTACCCCTTGACACACACACACACACAGTCCCTTGTTAATTTTCTGATTCCTGTGATTCTTATAGGACACACACACACACACACACACACACACACATTTTCATATCTGAGTATTTGGAGCTGGGATCTAAAGATGAGAGAGAAGATGCAGTGCTTGTCTTTCTGGGTCTGGGTTATCTCATTTAATATGATCATTTCTAGTTACATCCATTAACCTGTAAAGTTCATGACTTCATTTTTTCTTTGCAGTTGAATAGTATTCCATAATGTATATATGTACCACATTTTCATTATCTGTTAGTTGAAGGACATTTAGCTTTTAATTTGTTTCCATTTCCTGATATTGTGACAAGAGCAGCAGTAAATATGACTGAGCAAATATCTATAAAGTAGAATGTTGAATCTTTTGGGAATATGGCCTTTTCTAGTTTTTTTTTTAAAGATTTATTTATTTTATTTATGAGTACACTGTTGCTGTCTTCAGATACACCAGAAGAGGGCATCGGATCTTATTGCAGATGATTTTGAGCCACCATGTGGTTGCTGGGAATTGAACTCAGGACCTCTGGAAGAGCAGTCAGTGCTCTTAACCAGTGAGCCATCTCTCCAGCCTCTGTTTTCTAGTTTTCAATGTTATATTTTATAAGAACTCTTTAATGCATGTTTAAAAAAATATTGGATTATTTGGCCCATATTTATAAAGTACTTAAACACAATAGCTCCTATTCTAGGCTATTTAATGGAGCACTTCTAGGTGATACTCTTTAAAGATGGAGTCACTGAAAGACGATTTAGTTATGAAGTGAATGTCCTAACGAGTTAAATGAGTGATCTCATAAACCAAGTGCATAAAAAAGAAACTTGAGAGACTTCTTTCGCTTGATTTGTAATATGAGGTCACAAAAAATTGGCTATCCTTGAGCTAAGAAATGGATCCCCAAAAGACATAGACTATGTCTAAAGCCTTATCTTGGACTTTCCAGTCCCTAAAGCTACAAGACAACTGATGTTTTTGTAGTCTTATAGCCACCAAATGTGCTAATAGAATTTGTTTGGAAGAGATGAGTTAAACAGAGGAACTAGGGGAAAAGCACAAAAATGAAAAAAATCAGGGCTAGTGTAACATTTGCCTAACATTCCGGGTCAAAATGTAATAATAATAAAAAGAGGTGACTTAGCTAAAGGTGGAAAGATCAGAAAATAAAGAACAAATTTGCAGTGAAAAGATTTTTATTAGATAATTTGAATTCATTATGCAGCTCCAAAATCCTTTACTTCTCGGGAAACATTTTCTTTCACTCGAATTAATTACTTTTATTTACTTTTAAAAATGACATCCAAGAAATTTCCAATTTTGTATATAAGTAGCCATGGATCTCCATGATCTCTGCTCCCACATAAAGCACCAATAATAAAAGACACAAAACACTATAAAATTTTATTTGAAGGTACGAACTATGGACTTTTGAAATAATTGAATGGTAAGATCCCCGGATTTTCTTTCTTTCTTTT
>NC_045030.1:108347199-108355668 GCF_008632895.1 Mastomys coucha | reverse complement strand
TTTCTCTAATTCCTTCACTGGGGACCCTGCACTCAGTTCGATGGATGGCTGTGAGCCTCTACATCTTTAGCTTCTCACGCACATGCTGAGCAGGGTCTAAAAGAAATATGCAACTCATAACTGATAACCAACAGAGGTAAAATAAGCTTCAAGCTCATGCCAAGGGTTTGGAGAGATGGTGACCTAAAACAGAGAATATTTCTGGCAATGCTTTCTCCACTATAACAACAGTAGCAGCAACAGCCCCCACCCGCAAAGCCTCAATGAGGTTGAAAAGGATGTCATTTCTCCCCCTCTTTATTCCACCCAAAGAATTCTCCCATTCTCTGAGCTGGGATTGGAGGACTGGAGTAAATCAAAATGTATTTAATATTCCAGTATATGCCAGGGCAATGTCAGTAGGTTGTTGTGAGGAATATAGTCTCTAATTCCACCCAGGAGCAGAAAGATAGAACTTATTAATGTGGGATGAAATGTATTAGCTACTTTTTGTGTGTTTGTTGGCAATCTTACCTTTATAAAAGTATGGTTTACTATGACAAAAAAGGTATGGTAGCAAGAGCGTGGGGCAGCTAGTCACATTGTGTCCACAGTAAAGAAGTACAGAAAGATGAATGCAGATGCTCAGTGCCTTCTTTCTTTTCATTCAGTCTGGAACTCAGCCAATTCATTCAACCCATGGGATGGTCCAACTCAAACAGTGGGTTTCCCCATCTCAATTAAACCTCTCTGGAAACACTCCCCTAAATACATCAAAAGGTTTGTCTTCTCTGGGATTCTTTATCTAATCAAGTTCTAGTGTGAACTCTAATATTTCACACAGCATGATATTAACTATGCATAGAAGTACTAGATTAAGGTTAATATAGAAAACTATTTGGTATCACATAGTCAAGTTTAATTTTAGCAGTTTCAGATTTAGGTCATGATTGAACCCAGAAATCATGTGATCTGGATGTTGTATTTTAGTTAGCTTTACATATTACATAGCAATAGAGTTGGACTTAGGGGAGTGGTAACAAATTCCTATGCAGAATATTGATAGGAATTTAACAGAATGTTTTGTTCAAGTCTCAAGTGAGTCTCAAGTTCTAGCAAAATTCTGAGATGTCAGACAGAGTCACTTGAGAAAGCAAATATTAAGGAATAGAGAAAATATGCTGAGGTTTGTGATGAGAGGATTCCATGGGGACTGTGAGAGCCTCTCTTTGTTAGTGTCTTTATTTTCTTTTCAACCCAAAGCTGAGTCTCCTTATGACTGACTGGGTGGCATTATGTCAGCAGAGGCAATAAAGGTCTCCATAGGGCCCGAGGAACATTAAAGAACCTTTGTTTCAGCGAAAGGAGCTCTCATCAGCCTCCTAATGCGTCTTAAGTTCTGTAAGAGTTTCTACAACCATTTGTGTTTTTTTTTTCAATTGGATATTTTATTTACATTTCAAATGTTATCCCCTTTCCTGATTCACTCCCCCCCCGAAAACCCCATCCTATTCCCCTCTCTCTACTTTTATGAAGGTGTTCCCCACCCACCTTCCCACTCCCCCCTCCCTGCCCTGGCATTCCCCTACACTGGGGCATCAAACATTCACAGGGCCAAGGGCCTCTCTTCCCACTGATACCTGACAAGGCCGTCCTCTGCTATACATATGCTGCTGGAGCCATTAGTCTGTCCTTGGTTGGTGGTTTAGTCCCTGGGAGTTCTGGGAAGTCTGGTTGGTTGATATTGTTGTTCTTCCTATGGGGTTGCAAACCCCTTCAGCTCCTTCAGTCCTTTCTCTAACTCTTCCATTGGGGACCCAGCACTCAGTCCAATGATTGGCTGAGAGCATCTGCCTCTGTATTTGTCAGGCTCTAGCAGAGCCTCTCAGGAGACAGCTATATTAGCCTCCTGTCAGCAAGCATTTCTTGACATCCACAATAGTTTCTGGGTTTGGTGACTATATGGGATGAATCCCCAGGTGAAACAGTCTCTAGATGGCCTTTCCTTCAGTCTCTGCTCTACGCTTTGTCTCTATATTGCTCCCGTGAGTATTTTGTTCCCCTTTTGAAGAAGGACCGAATCACCCACACTTTGGTCTTCCTTCTTTTTGAGCCAAGCATTTGTTAAAAACAAATCCAAAACAAACACACGATGCCCACAATGAAAAACTGGACTTAAAACTAGGAGTATGTTGGTATGCTTGTTTTTTACTGAGAGCTTTCCTGTTTGTAAGGCTTGATAAGATTGGAAGAACTTGAACTTGGTTTCTGTAGGTTGTCATTTAGGTTGTGTTAAGGAAGGTAGCTGGAAAGTTATGTAGGATGGTATGCTTCCAGAAGCTAGTGAAAGTGGGGAGAGGGAATCTAGGTAAATGAAAGGACAGAGAGGGACTCAGAGATAGAATGGTATAAATTACTAGACAGATGGCAGGAAAACGTTATGAGTATGAAAGATATTTTGAGGGCTTGCAGAGAAGGCTCAGCTCTTAAGAGTACTTGTTGTTCTTGAAGATACTGAAACTCAGTTCCCAGCATTCTGTGTTGCTCAGAACCACTTGTAACTCTAAGTCCCAAAGATCTGACTTCTTCTAACCACTATGGTATATGAACTTAAGCACATATACACAAATACACATAAAAATAAAATAAGTCTCTGGAGAGATAATTTGGTGCTTATATTTGTTTGATCTTGTTGAACACAAACCTGGGTAAAAATTAAATGAAGCTTATAACTTACATTAGAGTCTATCCATCTCTATCTATCTATCTATATCTATCTATCTATCTATCTATCTATCTATCTATCTATCTATCTATCTATCTATGTGTCCATCTAGCTACCTACTGACATATCTATTTATATCTTTACCTATCTATCCATCCAGAGGACCTATAGGGTAAAAAGACAGAAAAAAATAATAAAAATAAAAATAAGATAAAATGGAAAAATATATAAGATAAAATAAATTTAAATTAAATTAAAGCTTAAAAAAAAAAAAAGCTAAAAACAGGCCTAACAGGACATTATGAGACAATGAACATCTAAAGACACTTTTTTCCCTTGGATGAAACTGAATTTTCATTTTTACGTTGTTATCAATTAGAGATAGCTTCTGGGTTAGGGATAGGGTTATATGTTCATTTCTCCTTTTAGCCGTAGGACCCTATTTGGTATAAGCCCATGTAGGCTCTGTGCATGATTTTCTCCATCAATGAAAATACATATGTGTGTTGGTCTTATTGATTTAGAGGGCCTTGTTTCCTTGGTGTCGTTCATCCCCACCCCCAACACTTACACCTTTTCTTCCTCATCTTCTGCAGGGTGCCTTGAGATGAGGAATTTGATGGAGACATCCTATCAGGACTGAGTGTTCCAAGGTCTCTCTCACTCTGCACAATGTCTTGCTGTGAGTCTCTTGATATTGTTCCTATCTGCTGCAGGAGGGAGTTTCTCTGATGATGTCTGCATAAGGCACTGATCTATGAGTAGAGCAGAATGTCACTAGGAGTCAAATTATTGCTACATTCACTCAGTAGAACAGTAGATTTTGGGTTTACCCTAAGTTCCAGGGATTAGTCTTAGGTTCTTAGTCACCTATACAGCACCAAAACAAACAACAAACAAACAAACATTTTAATACAGATTTGACAATGAGATGACAGAGGAATAAGGAAAACAGTTAAATTTTACTTTATTTTTATTGAATATTTTCTTTATTTACATTTCAAATATTATCCCCTTTACTGATCCTCCCCCAAGCCCCCTATCCCATCCTCCCTCCCCCTGCTTCTATGAGGGTGTTCCCCCACCCACTTACCCATTCCCGCCTCCCTGCTCTGGCATTCCCCTACACTGGGGCATCAAACATTCACAGGACCAAGGACCTCTCCTCCCATTGATGCCTGATAAGGCCATCCTCTGCTACATATGTGGCTAGAGCCATGGGTTGGTTAGTGGTTTAGTCCCTGGGAGTTCTGGGAAGTCTGGTTGGTTGATATTGTTGTTTTTCCTATGGGGTTGCAAACCCCTTCAGCTCCTTCAGTCCTTTCTCTAACTCTTCTTTTGGGGATCCGTTTCTCAGTTCAATGGTTGGCTATGAGCACCCACTTCTATATTTGTCAGCCTCCAGCAGAGCCTCTAAGAAGACAGCTGTATCAGGCACCTTTCAGCATGCACACATCCACAATGATGTCTGAGTTTGGTGATGGATATGGGATGGGTCCCCAGGTGGGGCAGTCTCTGGATGGCCTTTCCTTCAGTTTCTGCTCTACACTTTGTCTCTGTATTTCCTCCCGTGAGTATTCTTTCCTCCAAAGGAGGACCGAAGCATCAACACTTTGTTCTTCCTTCTTGAACTTCATGGGGTCTGTGAATTTTATCTTGTGTATTCTGGGCTTTTGGGCTAATATCCCCTATCAGTGAGTAAATACCCTGTTTGTTCTTTCGTGATTGGGTTACCTCACTCAGAATGATTATTTTCTAGTTCCATCCACTTGCCTAAGAGTTTTATGAAGTCATTGTTTTTAATATATGATACTTGAAAATACTGTAAAGAATGTAATTGCTTCCATTAATTAGGTGAAGAAGTTTAATGAGTGGCAGGCAGGTAGGCACCTGATAGAAAGATAACAGGCAGGTTTTAATTGCAGGTAATGAACTCCAGTCACTAGTCTGCAATAACAGTGGATGGAGAGATTATTATTAAATGAAACAGGCCTGTAATCTGGAAAGCTATACTCTTTTTTCACTTCCCTTTGCTAGTGAGCAGATGTTTATTTTTGCCATAGAATTTGCCTGAAGCTATTTTTTTTTAAAATTGGATACTAACATTAGATTTTTTTTTTTTAAAAAAAACTGTTTATTTGGTCACTGTGTTTCTGTTTATAAGTGTGTTAGTTCTCAATCTTAAGAAATCTATAGTCATTAGTGCTCTCTACACATTTTGTTACTTTCTTTGATGCCAATAGCATTGCTTCCAGGGGCTATTCAGACTCCAGCCTTTTACTTTGTTACCTCTTGGCCCAAAGCTCCATAGCTCATGTGTACTCTTGCCTCTTAGCTCTTGACAAATCAGGCAAGTGTCTAGCCCATTCCTGGAATACAATTTAGTTGGTCTAGTCCTGCCTGTGTGCTTTACCACCTGACACTCCTCATCCTGAATAAACAGTTCAGTGGCCTATTGGCTTTGTCATTGTTTGCTCGACTGGGAAGGAAAGATTTTTAATAGCTTCTACTGACGCAAAACTGAGCTCTCCCTGACTTCCTATACCACCAGACAAAGCTGATGGATACATCTCCCTTCGCAGTCCTTGAAGTACAGATATGGCAAGCAGCTAGAATCAAAAATGAAGGACAGATTAGAGGAACTGAAGAATCACGTTAACCACAGAAGAGTCTCTTCGGAGTTGGATGACACCTTGATGTTTGACAACCATGCTTTTGAAAAGACTGAAACAAACCCCATAGAAGAGTTTTTACAGGAAGTGGCTGAGCTGTCCCTGGCACTGACAGAGTTAGAAGGGCTGTCTCAGTTAATAGACAAGAAGCAGCAAGGTGTCCTGTGTTGTACCACAGAGGAGAGTGTGTTCAAGGAGAAGAGTGAATTGAACATCATAAAGGCCTCCTTCGCTAGCCAAGCCCGACTCATCCAGCCTCAGCTAAGCACCATCCAGCATGATTTGGCCACAGACTGTAAGTACTGGCGGGCTGAGCACCGCATTCGTCAGAGCCAGCTTTCCTTTCTCCTTAGTCACTACCGTGGCATTATCAGCCACCACTATGCCTGTGAGACTCAGAATATGGTCAGGCTGAAGGACAAGATGGTGAGACAGGCTGAACTAGCTGGTGTGAAGCTCCAGGAAGAGGACCTGGAGAAACTGGTGGTTAACCCTGTGCCTCCTCAAATTGTGGGTCGTGATCTAAATGTTTTGAAGGCTAAGCAGGGCCTGGCTTTGGCTGAAGTTCGTAACCAGCAGCTGCTGGACCTGGAGTGCCAGATCAATGAATTGCATACCATCTTCTTCCAAGTAGAAACATTCATCTCAGGACAGCAAGAGTTGCTGGATAGCATTGAGTACAACATTTTGCGCACCCAGGACTATGTTGACCAGTCAAATGAGACAGTAAAGAAAGCCCTTAAATATAAGCGTCAATCACGCTTTTTGATGGTGATATCAACAGTTGCAAGTCTTTGTGCCTGTTGTACTTGCTTGTCCTGTATCACTGGGCCTGTACATTGAGCAGGAAATATATGTTTTGGTGGAGTGAGTAATTGTTGAAGAACAGAGATATTGTTTTGGTACATAATGTTAAGGTTATCATTGCAAATAAATGGATGGCAACATCTGTGCTAACAAATGTACTGTGACTCGTCTGTTTCCTCAAAGGCAGCAAGCAGTAAATAGGCTATCTGACTGTGTTTTACTCATTGTTGTGCAATGTGTTACATTAAAAACAAAAAACAAAAAACTGGCTGCCTTTGGCAGACACTGTTGCTCAGGAATTAGTATTTTCTTCATTTTCTTTTACAGCTGCTTGCTTTAGGTTCCAGAATGATTAGTGCTCTATGAAAATACGCATATTCCCTTCTAAGGGAATGGCAAACCAAAAGAATGGGGCATATTACGCTGTCTTACTTTCTGTTGCTGTCATTAAAACACCATAGGCAAGGCAACTTATAAAGCATTTACTTTTAATTTGGAGCCAGTGGCTTTAGAGGGCTAAAGTCATGACCATCATAGTCATCACGTTAGGAATCATGACAGCATGCAGCTAGGGAAGCATGGGACCAGAGCAGTTGTTGAGAGCTCACATCTAGAGACACTACTGTAAGGCAGAAAGAGCTAACTTGGAATGGCTGGGCTTTTCAAAACCTCAAAGTCCACCCTCAGTGACACACCTCCTCTAACACGGCCACACCTACTAATCCTTCCCAAGGTGTTTCACTAAATGGGGACAAAGTGCTTAAATATATGACTCTATGGGGTCATTCTCATTCAAACCACTGTACACATCCAAACTTCAATATAAAAATCCAGGCATAGCAGATGGTGAAGTGGGATGCAAAGGATTCCAGGAAGAGGAAGATTGCAAAAATTGGTTAAAGGAGTATCACTAACTTGAGTTGAGAGACTGGATGACGGTGGGCAGGATATTGAGAACAACTCCAGAAAAGCAGAGCACAAGATTATTTGAGTGTTCTATGTATATATAAGAACACAGGGATACCAAAGCAGAAATGAAGCTTGATTTGGAGCCTATCCACTGTCCTTAGCTTAACTGCCATTACACTATTTTTATTCTGGGGAGAAACTTCCCTAGTTTGTCCTTCCTGGAGGTTATTATATAGTAGTAAGTAAAAACACATCGTAATAGTATGCATGGAAGAAAAGATGGAGTTCTGGGCCAGAGGAATTTCTGTTATATAGATAGAAAGAAGCAGGCCCTGATTAGAGGACTTCATGCTCCATGATTAGCGTAAAGTTTAAGAATACTCTCCTTCAGTTACTCACAAGTGGCTCAGGACCATGCCCAAGTTGCCAACCAACTCAGGAGTTTTTTCTGCTTTAAATAAATGATTTATACATTGAAAAGAATTGATTTTTGTTTTCTAAGAAGCATTTCTTTATGATGGTTTCTAAAGAGAAAACAAACTAGTGCATTTGCATCTTCCTGATTCAGGAGCAGCAGAGCCTATAACCAGACTTTCTTTTCTCTGAACTCTTAAATGACCTTTTAAAAGTGTTACTAATCAAGAGAGTGCTGTCATCAGTGTTTTTTATTAGTTCGGTTAATGTCACTCAGGTTGCATAAAGAAATTCCATTTCAAAGGAGAAGGTGCTGATCAAATTAGAACAGTTTCAGCAATCCTTTTAAAACTGAAAATTTGAATGGTGTATGAATTCAACATGTATAAGTCTCTTTAAAGGATCATAAATACCTTTAAAGAGACATTGTACAGTTTTGCAATACTTGTTGCAACACTTCATGTACTCGCTGACAGGTGTCTGCCATTCAATTTTTAAAAATTGGAGCTGACTAATTAGATATTTTTCTCCTAAAAAAATGAAGGTAAACACTCCAAAAATCACTCCAGTCTTTCTTGTTGCTATTGTTCTAGACAAACTCTACCATCAGAAATATCAAGAAATTGATGTTTATATATGCTCACATTATTTACACTAGAGTGAATATATTTAAAACTCATTATAATATATTATCTTGCATAATGTGTGTGTATTTAGCCATGAAACATGAAGAATTAATGAGATACTAATTATGTGGAAAGCTAAGTGTCATTTTTCTTGTGGAGTTCCTGTTGAGTTTTTCCATTTATCTCCTTCTGAATACCTGTTTTCATATTTCTTAATATTATATCAGTGAGGATTGTTGTTCTTGAGTATCCTGCCATTGATCCTGAGAATCAGAAGTGATGGATGAGATTTCTGTTTCTAAGAACCATAATTTTGTGCCCAAGTGAGGACACCTCA